>NC_135623.1:43519599-43836385 GCF_053574225.1 Canis aureus | reverse complement strand
ATGGAAACAAAAACACGTTTTTGGAAGCTGACAGCAAAAGCATAAATAATCACAGAGTAAAATTTAGTCAATCAAGGAAGGTTCTTGGCTGGGTTCATCTTAAGATATCAAACTCAATAAAAATAGGCTTGAAAGAGACATTAAAAGTAGAGCATCTGTGCGTGGGGATGGGATGAGGGTTGTCGTTGTTTATTTGTCCTGCCTGTCCAGCATGTCTTCCTTTTTTGTTACTAAAAAAAAAAAAAAAAAAAAAAACAAAACAAAACAAAACAAAAAACAAAACCTCCAGTGTAATTTTGGGAGTCCCTCACTACCAGCATATCATCGTACTCAGGCTCTTAATTTAGGTGTGGCTGGCCCAATCCCCCTGGCTCCCAGTTAAGCATATGACTCGAGAATGACAAGTCAGGCTATTCAAACTTCTTCCTCTCAGTAATTGGTTCATGGGTAAGCCTTTGACTCAAACCAAGATAATCAGTCAATTTTAGAATTTTGCCAGGACTCTTGGGAGAAGGTTATTATCATTTCACTGAGGCTTTTAAAGAAGTAGGATGTAAATATGAAACTGCTGCGTGGGGCAACATGATCAACAACAACAACAAAAGCAGAGGGAAGGAACAGAGCAGAATAGATTCCAGATGACATTCTGGGCTTCTAGATCCAGCCATGCCTAAAGGTATGTGGATTCCTTGACTTCTTAATTACATAAATCAATAAATTCTTCCCTCTTATTTAAACTAATTGGAGATGCATCCCTGTCACTCGAAACCAAAAGCTCCCTCTAATTACCAAGGTTCTCTATCTCGTCATCATATTTGGGGCAAGGAGAAGATAGAAGCCAAATTCAGGTGCTATGCTTTCTTGTAGGTTTCCAGGGATAGGCCAGCTACCCATTAAGCAGATTATTCCTGTATTTCCTTCTCTTAGGAGACAACATCTTTTTAATGTTCAATTTTTTTCTCCTGATTTAGATTAAGTTCATTTCCTCTCAGAAAGCCACAGAGAAATTCCATGTCCTTCTCCCCCTCAAATTGTCATATAGGAGAAGAGAAAACTTAAGTTATCCCTGTAATCTCATCTTTAAAGACTGACTTGATTCCTCTGATCATTTTTTTGTTCCTCCTTGCTCTACTGACTCAGATATTGTCCTTGTTAGTTTTTTGGAGTAGAGTGGTACTAATCTGATCTGGTAACTTCCCTACTTAAACCCCTCCCACTTAAAAATAAAGTCCAATGTTCTTTCCTTGGGATACAAGGCACCTCATGTTCTACTATGGAAGTCATTTGCCCTAGTCCCATTGCTCTCCCTTGCACTCAGCCTCTGAACTCTTTGTTCTGCTAACAGAAAGTGTGCTCCTTTCCCAGATTTGCCTTGAAAGTAGGCAGGGTCCTAGAAAATTCCCATGGATCTCTGTCTATATAAACAATATATATCAGCACTGTCCTGGAAGCTCATGTTATCCTGAAGGAAATGTTATACTGGTCAGCAAGAGAGATTTGCTTGCCAGGTCTCCCTCCTGGAATCGGGTGACAGCTCTGAGGCCCAGGACTATGTCACAGGCCTAAGTCCCAGAACTCTTGGGGCATCTGAGCAACCTCAGCTGTTGGTTTGAAGAGCACCCCCTGAAGCAGAGAAAGGGGTACCTGAGAAATTTTGAGCAACATATTTCTAGAGATTAGGACTCACAATACAGATTTTGGGGGGAACTTGGCATTTCAAGAGGGGGGATAAAATTTTTCCTCACTAAATATCATCAGTGCCCAGCAGAGATCCTGGAGGAGATAGAAGATGCATAAGAAAAATTTATGAATGAAACCAGATGCCTTTTAAAGTAATGGTCTGACAAGGATTGCTAGAAGTATAAATTCTGATTTCTTCTGCCTCATACTTATTTAATATGACCCAGAATAATGGTAGCTTTTCACAATAGCAAACCAAGTTTGTGGCCAGTTATAAACCTTATTTAACTTTCAACTAACAAAACAGTTCAGGTTTTTCGCTTGAACTTTGGTCTTCAGGGCAGAGAAAATGTCCGAATTTCAAAAATAGTAGGATGTTAATTGTTTTCTTCTCTTTTCTTTTCAATTACACATAAACATAGTTTTGTCTCAGCTGCTCTGCTGTCTTCCAGTTATACCAGTTACCTACAGATGTAGGTTAATTTTGGGTAATAATTCCAATCCAGTATGTCCTGTATGAATCACACCATTTCTCGAGGCTTTAAATATGTCTTACAAATACACCATCCAGAGAAAAATTTAAAGGTGGTGGAGGTATATGGTGTATGATCATTTTACTGTACTTTCTCTCCTGAACTTCATTAAAATCAACAAAAACAACACAAAAAAAGTGAAAAAAGTCAAATTAAGTCAGAAAACAACATGACCCCAAAGTAAAAAAAAAAAAAATCATAAAGTCTATCTGGTAAATACTGTGAGATATAAAGAATAGATATAAGGGAATATAGGGGCCAAAATATATACCCTCGGACCTCTGGCAGCAAAGAAAGATTTCCCTAAAAGTAATAGTTTTCTAAACATCTATTGAATGGTTAAAGAGAAGACAAAAAGGCTGTCAAAATTCTAAGGGAAAGAGAGTAAGATTTTTTTTACAACAGATGCTCACATCCATAAACCACAACAATCAAGACCATACACAGACCAATCACTCCAGACTTCTTCTGCCCCTGTGCCATCCTCTCCTCTCGTCCCCCTTGCCACCTCATTTCCAGGCAGACATTGGTTTCCTTCCTCTCACCATATACTAGGAATTCTAGGTTATAAGTGGAATCATGCAGGATAAGGTCGTTTTTGGTCTGTCTTCTTTCACTCAGCATAATTACTTTGAGAATCGTGTAATCCGTTGTGTGTATCAATAGTTTGTTCCTTATTATCATTCCATGTTTGGATATAGTACAATTAGCTTACCCATTCACCTATTTGTGGGCATTCAGGCTGTTGCCAAATCTCGCTGTTACAAAAAACAAAACAAAACAAACAAACAAAAAAAACCCTGCTGTAAATACATGAACATAAATTTGGATTTGAACATATGATTTCCTTTCCCTCAGCTAAGAACATAGGACTTGAATAGCTAGGTCATGTGGTAGGTGTATGTTTAACTCCTTAAACTGTTTTCTAAAATGATGATATTATCCTAGATTTCCAGGAACAGTGTACAAGAATTCCTTGCCAACATTTGGTGGGGTTAGTCTTTCAACTTTAAGCATTCCAACAGGTATGCAGTGGTATCATACTGTGGCTTTACTTTGCATTTCCCTAATGACTACTTATGCTGAACATATTTTCATGTACTTATTTGTCATCCATATACCATCCTAGGTGACGTGTCTGTTCAACTCTTTGGCCCATTTTTAAATTTAAATTTAAATTTTTAAATTGGCCAAATTTAAATTCCGTTGCTTATTATTGAGTTTAGAATATTCTTTATATACTCTGGATGCAAGCCTTCTGTCACATAGGTAATTTGTGATATTCTTTCCCAGTCAGTAGTTTGTCTTTCCATTGTCTTATGAGGGATCCCTGGGTGGCGCAGCGGTTTGGCGCCTGCCTTTGGCCTAGGGCGCGATCCTGGAGACCCAGGATCGATTCCCACGTCGGGCTCCCGGTGCATGGAGCCTGCTTCTCTCTGCCTGTGTCTCTGCCTCTCTTTCTCTCTCTGTGACTATCATAAATAAAAAAAAAAAAAAATTAAAATCCATTGTCTTATGAATGTCTTATGAGAAGAAGTTCTTAATTTTGATGATTTTTTACTTATTAATTTTTTTATCATGCTTTTGGTGTCATATCTAAGAAATCTTTGACTAATACAAGGCCACAAAGATTTGCTTCCATATTTTCCTCTGGGAGTTTTATAATTTTAGGTTTTCAGGTTTTCAGGTCTATAATCCATTTTAAGTTAGTTTTTGCATTTGGTGTCAGAAATGGATTGAGGTTCCATTCTTATATAAGCATATCCAATTTTTCCAGAACAGTTTGTTGAAAAGATTATCCTTTCTCCACTGAATTATCTTGAGCTCTTCTTTCAAAAAACAATTACCATATATTGTTTCTTTTTCTGGACTCTCTAGTCTGTTCCATTGATATATTTGATTACATTTATGCCAATGCCACATTGTCTTGATATCTTGATTTCCATAACCTTATAGTAACTTGAAATCAGGAAATAAAGTTTTCCAGAATTTTATTCTATTTTTCCAACTTGTTTTAGCATTTCTTGGCCTTTGCATTTTCATATGTATTTTACCAATTTTTATTTTTAGAAAGGCCTTCTGGGATTTTTATTAGTATTTTTCCAAATCTATAGAACAACTTGTGAAGAATTGTCAACATGTTAAGTTTTCCAATCCATGAATACAGTATATTTCTTATTTTAGGTAGGTGACTTTTACTTTCTCTAGCAATATGTCTAGTTTTTATTGCATAGGGCTTATGCATCTTTTAAAATTTTTCCCCAAGTATTTCAAAGGTTTTATTTTTTTTAAGATTTTATTTACCCATGATAGACACAGAGAGAGAGAGAGAGAGAGACAGAGACAGAGACACAGGCAGAGGGAGAAGCAGGCTCCATGCAGGGAGCCTGACACGGGACTTGATCCCGGGACTCCAGGATCATGCCCTGGGCCAAAGGCAGATGCTAAACCGCTGAGCCACCCAGGGATCCCCTATTTCAGAGTTTTGACCTTATGAAATAGTATGTTTTTTAATTTTTAATTTATGATTGTTAATATTATAAAGGGATACAATTGATTTGGTGTGTTGATTTCACATACTAAACTTACATATTAGTTTTAGCAGCTCCATAGGATTATAGGATTCCACAGAATGATCATGTTGCCTGAGAATAGAGGAAATTTTGTTCTCTATTTCCAAACTGGAAGCATTTTGTTTCTTTTGCTTGCACTGGTTAGAACCTCAAGTACAATGTTGAATAGAAGTGGTGAGAGCAGACATCCTTGTCTTCCTTCTGATCTTAGGGGGAAAGAATGTGGTCTTTCACTCTGAAGTTTGGTGTTGGCTATAGGTTTTTATTAGATGCCCTTTACCAGATTGGGGGAAGTTCCCTTCTAGTCTTAGTTAGCTAGTTTGAATTTTTTTTTTAATTTTTATTTATTTATGATAGTCACAGAGAGAGAGAGAGAGAGAGAGAAAGGCAGAGACATAGGCAGAGGGAGAAGCAGGCTCCATGCACCGGGAGTCCGACGTGGGATTCGATCCCGGGTCTCCAGGATCGCGCCCTGGGCCAAAGGCAGGCGCCAAACCGCTGCGCCACCCAGGGATCCCTAGTTTGAAATTTTTATATTAATAATGGATGTGGGATTTTATATAATGCTTTTTCTGTATCATTTGTTATGTCATATGGCTTGAACTTTTGACTATTAAAAATTAATGTTACATAATTTAATAAATTAATGTTAATAAGTTGTATTTATTAATTGTTTAATGTCAAACCAATCTTAAATTCTTAGAATGTACCCCACTGTTGGAATCAATGTGCTAAACTTTCCTTAAGAATTTTTTGTATCTATCTTCATCAGTGATAATGGCCTTTGGTTTTCTTTTCTTATAACGTTATGGTTTGGTGTCAATGTAATACTAGTCTCATAAAATGAATTTGGAAATATGCTCTCTTCTTCAGTTTTCTGGAAGAGTTTCTGGAAGAGATACCAGAGTACTGTTGTCATTTATTCCTTAATGGTTTGGTAGAAATCACTGGTAAAACACTCTAGACCTGGAGTTTTCTTTGTGATAAGGTTTTTTTCCCCCTTCAAAATCAATTGCTTTGTATTGAGTAGGGCTATAGAGGTCATCTATTGCTTTACAGTCTACTTTCAAGTGATATTATACTACTTTATATGTATTACAGGAACTTTACAATAGTATACTTCCATTTCTCCACTGCTAGTCTTTGTGTTAATTGCTATCAAAATTTTCCTTCTACATATATGTTAAGCCCCACAATACCCAATATTATTTTTGTGTTAAGCAGTTAATTAATTTTTTTATTTAAATAATAATGAGTCTGTTTACTTTTTAAAAGTCCCTTTTCTGTGTGTTTAATTTTGGATAGTTTCTACTGCTATGTTTTCAAGTTCTTGGGCAGCCCAGGTGGCTCAGTGGTTTAGCCCCGCCTTTGGCCCAGGGCATGATCCTGGAGACATGGGATAGAGTCCCATGTCAGCCTTCCTACTAAGCAGAGAGCCTGCTTCTCTCTCTGCCTGTGTCTCTGCACCTCTCTCTCTCTGTCTCTCATGAATAAATAAATAAATAAATAAAATTCAAGTTCTCTCACTCTTTTCTGCAATGCCTATTATGCCATTAACCATATTCAGAGTATTTTTCATCTCAGATAATGTAGTTTTCATTACTAGAATGTTGAGTTAGGTCTTTTGAAAATGTCTTTCCAACTTCTATGTAACATAGTAAATCACTCCTCTATCTTCTTGAATAAATCAAATACTGTTAACTGTTATAATGTCCTTGTTTCTTCATTCTATTATCTGTGTCATTTTTGGGTGTGTCAGTCAATTGATTTTTCCTTGGTCTGAATGAGAGAATAATATACTACAAAAAAAATATACCATTGGAAATAATCATAATCTAGGAAACAGAAAAAAATCTAAAGAAAGAAAGAAAAGAGAGAGAGAGAGAGACTGGGGGGAAGGAATGAAGGAACGAAGAAAAGAGAAAAAAAAAGAATATTCTAATTATTTTCAGAGAAAGTCAAAAAGATCTTTTATCAGTAATACAAATACAGGATGGTATGATAGACTTCTACTTTTCCTCCCTGAATCCATGCCATCCTTCTTCCTGATGGCATCCACCGCAGTGTTGTATTCTCTATCTTCCTTTATAGTTGGTTATGACATGTGACAAAGTTCTAGTCCACTTAATGCAAGAAGTCATGTGTGCAGCCATGCTATGTCCTATAGTTTCATTTTCCTTCCTTGTGTGGATGTGGCCAGGACCTCACTCTGACTTAGCATGCAGATGAGAACAGCACCCTGAAGGCTGGCACAGTGACAGATGGAGGGACTTAGGTTCCTGAATGTCTTCAGGTAGCACAATCACCCCACCCACATCAGTTATATGAGAATGAGATACTGTTCTGTATTATTCAAGTCACCATATTTGGGGAACTATTATGACAGCAACTCAACTTTTCATCAATAGTTTACATAATATGAAAAAGTAACAAAGAACAAAAAAAAATGGCTTTACAACAAAATATTAGAAGAAAAGTTAAAAATATGTCCCAGTACAAAAGAAGAGGGGGTAATATAAGACAACAGATAATAGATATAAAGTACAAAATCCAGAAGGTCCACCATCTGACTACTAGGGGTTCCAGAGAAAGGGTGAAAAATGTGCGTAGAAAGAAATTAATAAAGAAATAATATATAGATTCCATTTATATAAAAGGCAAAACAGACAAAATGAATCTTCCTGTTAGCCATCAGGGTGGTGGTTACATTGGCAGCATGATTGGAAGAGAGCACATGAAAAAGGCTGGAATCATTCCATTTCTTGGTTTTGGTGCTTGTTCCAAGGATATTTGCAGCTTGTGAAAAAATACAAAGTGTCCTCTTATGACTTATGCATTTTTCTCTAAGTAGATTATACATAAATAAAATTTTTAAAATAAAGATAATGAATAAATATGGATAAAAATTTCCAGCATTCAAGAGAGAAGCTTCATTTTAAAGAATTTTTCAGATGCCAAAAAAGATCTACAAGGAACATCGTATAATTTCTAAAATTTCCTAACACCAAAGATAGAGATCTCAAAAGTTCCCAAAGAGGAAAAAAATAAAAGATAATCTACAAAAGACCAAGAAGTAGGTAATCAAACAGGTCACCATGAATGCTAGAAAACAATAGAATAGAGCCTTCAAAGTTCTCAGAAAATCATTTTGATTCCAGAATTCTATAAGTAATCAGATTCTCTGATTTGACTTGTGAATGCCTCTCAAGAAAAAATAATTCAGTGAAACAAATGACACCTCCTAACCCTGTTTTTCTTCAGGCTGATCACTGAGTTAGAGACACACACTCTTGTATTTCTGAGTGGGCGGCCATTCAGTATTTACCTACTTCTTCCTTCCAGGCAAATTCATTTCCCTTGACTTCATTTTTTGGTCCTCCTCCTATCTGTTGTGGGCATTAAGTTCAATTATCCAATAATAGATCCTGGTTTAGTTTCCCCGTGTTTATCAAATATCCCAATCTGTTTGTTGATTTAGCCTTGGCAACTTAATTTTTCTCGAACCTCAGAGAACGCTTTATGAACCACCCACATTTCTGAAAACATTAGGGCAATATTCCCCCATATAACACTGTATCTTTTGGGAGACACTTCGGTCTTCTTCTGTGACAAGAACTATTTTTTCAGAGCCTCATTACTGACCCCTTCTTTCCATGTAATGGCCTCTTACCAACCTGATTCCTAAGGATAAGGTCTGCCAAGAGACAGTCATTTCTTTGAAACTGTATCTTCCAGAATGTAAAACAGGAGAGCAACTGGTTTGAAATAATTAAGGGGTCAGGTTTTCTTCACGACGACAGTGTTACCGGTGTCAGAATCGGCTGCTACTCCCATGCCTTCAATTAGATCCTGAACCATTTTAGCCGGAACCCCGGGGTGCTATTCTCGCCAGCTGGTGGCCGGGGGACCCCGCGGGGAGTCTCTCGCTGTGCCAACTCTCCCTGGGATCACATCCCCTCGGCCAGGGGAGCGGAGCTGAGGGCCGCGGGTGCGCCCGGCCTCTTCCGCATCTGATCCACGGTCGGCCCGGAGTTGCCCGCGGTCGGGCCAGTTCGCCTGAGGGCCTGGGCGGCCAGCGGGGGGAGGGGGGGGGGCAAGCGCCGGGCCCGCCATAGCCTGTCAGCCGGGCCACGAGGCCACGAGGGCCTCGGGGGCCTCGGGGGCCTCGGGCGGGAAATGTTGGCGGCGCGGCGCCTCCCGCGGAAGCCGAAGGCAGGGAGCAGGCGGCCTGTGCGAGGGGCCCTGTGGGGTCGTGATTTCCTCAGCCTCCGCGCGCCTCACGGGCCGCGAGACCCAGCCTCTGCCACCGGCGCGCTCCCGTCAGTCCGCGGCCGCAGCCCGCGGGGGCCCCCCTGCCTGCCGCGCTCCAGGGCGCCCGAGGCGGCGCCTGCTCCCGCCGAGAACCGGGGCGCAGCTCCCAACGCGGCACTGTCGCCAGCTGTGGCCCCTGCGGGACGAGCCCCTCCAGGCCGCAGACGACGGCGGGGCGCCGCGCTCCCACAGGCCTCACCGCCGGCCGGCGGGCCCCTGGGCGCCCCGGGCCTCCCTCGCTCCCGGGTCCAGCACGAGGCGGACAGTGTCCCGGTCGGAACCCCGCTCCCCTCCACCTGTGAAGGTCAGAAGGTCTACAGGAATCGGGAACGCGGCATTACTGGCTTCCCACAGCCCCCGTCCCCTCGAGCCTGACTCACTTGACCTGCAGCTCGGCTTCTCCCCGCCGCTCCTGTCCCCCGCCCCCCTTCCTGTAGGAGGGAGAACGGCCACGGGCCTCTCCTCTCCTCCTTCCTTCTTCTCACTATGTCTCTTCTCTACTCTTCTCTCTCTTCTTACTACTGCTTCCACCTCGCCCTGTGGCTTTTCCTCTCCTCCCTCCTTCTTCCTGTCTCTCCTCTCCTCTCCTCTCCTCTCCTCTCCTCTCCTCTCCTCTCCTCTCCTCTCCTCTCCTCTCCTCTCCTCTCCTCTCCTCTCCTCTCCTCTCCTCTCCTCTCCTCTCCTCTCCTCTCCTCTCCTCTCCCCTCCCCTCCCCTCCCCTCCCCTCCCCTCCCCTCCCCTCCTCTCCTCTCCTCTCCCCTCCCCTCCTCTCTTCTCCTCTCTTCTCGCTTCTCCCTCCCCTCCCCTCCCCTCTTCCCTCTCCTCTCCTCTCCCCTCCCTTCCCCTCCTCTCTTCTCTCTTCTCTCTTTTCCCTCCCCTCCCCTCCCCTCCCCTCCCCTCCCCTCCTCTCCTCTCCTTCTCTTCTCCTCTCTCCCTCTCTCTCTCTCCTTTTCTTCCAGTTTTCCAATTCTGGTGACAAACACCACCCGCCTCGCCGTCAAAGGCAGGGATTATTGTGCCTTCTGGGAAAGTAACTGGTCAATCAGAAGACAGTGTCCTTCCAAGTTTAACCCAATTTAGATCCTTAGAGAGCAGAAGAGGGACTCGCGAGGGAGGAAAGGCGCTTCTCCCACCCCCACCCCCACCCCCACCCCACCCCCGGGTGGGGAAATAAGCTCGCGGGCAGGAAAGGCCCCTGGCTTCAGCTCTCGGAGTCAGCACGATCCTTAGCCAGACCCGCTTAGCCAACCGGGGGGAAATGACCGGTATGACTTCGTGGCGAAACATCCCCCTGAAACAGTCTGCAAACCTGTAGGAAATCCCATCTCCCCGGTTCCTGAGGGGTCGGCGCCTAACGAAGGAACGGGAAAACAGAACAAAGGCAGACAACCCAGTCCTGCTCCACATTGAGGAAAGTCCTGGGGCCGAGGGCGGGCGGCTGGGAGGGCTCGGGCCTGCAGGTGCGACCCTGCGCGGGGCCACCGCTTCGGCTGCTCCCAGCCGCCCGCCGCCCGCGGACCCTGTTCCCTGCAGGGAGGGGAGAAGCCAAGGGGGTCGGGGGACAGAATACAGAGGCGGGGCGGGGGGGGGGGACGCCCACGGAGGGAGACAACGGAAGGCGGCCAAAACCCAAGGGCTTTCAAAGCAGGGAGAGCTCATCATCCCTCTGGCTTTGCAGAAGGCGCATCGGCGCGGGCGGCCGCGGACGCACGTGGGCCGCCTGCCCGCCCGGCCCTTCCCAAGGCTCCGCGCTCGCCCGACGCAATTTCTTCTCCTGCGGCCCTGCGTTTGCGGTGGCGCCGGTCGTGGTTGAGGACGCCTCATCCGTTTGTGACCTTGCTTTCCCGACGCCGTGCTTGCTTACAGGCAAGTGCTCGGGCCACTTAACCTTCTCAGTTTCCCCCGGGTGACCTTATGAATTTCCAACAGGAAAAATACAAAATCGTCAATTTGTTTTTTCATTACCCAGAGGATAAACACAAAGTAGGGAAGCCTTTTATCTTGCTGCACCGGCACACCTCCTCATTACTCAGCATCGAACAAACATTTGCTAAGAGTTAATAAATCCGGCGTGTGGCTTTCTTTGTGCAGGGAATGGCCTACCATCCAAGGCAATCTCTCATTAAGGAAAAAGAAATAGAACATCTCATATTTTATTCATGGCCTCAGAATCCCAGGGGAAAAAAAAATCCAAAAATTTATAGACGCAGAGAAATCCAAAACAAAAAGGCTACCACAGTCTTATTTCCAGCGACGCGTCCTGAGTCTCAGCCCCTCAGAGGAGAGGCTCATCCACAAACACAAGGGCCCCAACACCAAGGCCAGCCTGATTGCTCAGATGGAGTCCCGCGACCTTTCACCACATCCCACAGTTACAAGGGCCCGGGGCTTATGAAAGCGTAGCCCTTGAACAAGTCCAGTGGGGAATATATTCTGCAGCCATCCATCACCAACACCCTCTCAAGACGGTTCAGAGTCCCTGTTCCAGCCAGCTGTCCTCTGCAGAGGGGTCCAGGCGCCAGCCAAACCAGAGGCACCAGCACAGCCACTGCAGCAAGCTTTAATTTACCAACGATCCCTAGTCCTGTGAGCTTGGAAAGGCTCTGGTGATTTATTGGACTGGAGCAGAACTCTCATCCATTATAGTTTGTCTTAACTTAATCAAAGGTATCTTCTCCCTTCGGAGCAGCTAACCTACAAACTCCACGGTCACCATGATAAATGTGCCCGCCTGACTTCCTTTTCTGATTACTGTGAATGAAGCATCACAAACAACTTGATCCATTCCGTTAATGCTGCGGCTCCAGCGCCAAGAGGCTGCAGTCCTGTTACGGCCAAGCAGCTACACGGGGAGGCCAAGGTGACTGCACTGGGGGTTTGACTGGGCGATGTGATCCATGACCGCGAGGAGGACAGAACTCTCAGGGATTTCTCAGTTGCTTAAAAGATCCAGAAAAACAAAGCAGTTTCCTTGTCTAAGGGAGACCTTCCTGTCTGTATACCAACAGCAATATGCATCCCCCAGCCTTTACCAAACACACCCACTCACACACGCTCACACACATTCACACCCCCCACATACCAAGATAACCACACCTTTCGCAGAAAGCATGGCTAATTTAGAACAGTCTTTAATCCAAGTGTCTCCTAAACCTAGTGGTTGCCACAGAGATCAAGGATTGTATCTGGAAAAACAAGAACGCGAGGAAATAACAGATATTTTAAATGTTTGTGTGATACATTATGGCCCAAAGAAAACAGAATCATGAAGTAATCGGGCACTTTTCTGTATGACACAAGAGTCTTGGTTTTGCTTTTTAAATGACTTACATGGCAAGCATTCAAGATTAACATCTAGACTTTGCTTGCAATGTCCCGTTGGCAGACAAGAGTTAGAAATTGATGATCACGAACTTAAATGTCATTCTTTGACGGATTCAACCAAACCCTCTTCTTTCAGAGATTCTGAAGTCCTCCGAGGAAGTACTATTATATTCATCTTTGCAACCCTGGCAACTAGGCCAGTGTGTACGCGATCTGCTCAGGGTATTCGTGAAATGCAAATGTTAAACTGAATTGTCCACGTTCAGGAGGAGAACCCTATTCATTCTTGTAGCCTAGTACATATGAACATAATTCCAAGGATAACTATGAACCAGTAAGACCTCCAGTTGACTGCTTTGCTTTTAAATCATAACCTCATTAAAGAGGAACATTTTCTGAATCCCGCTGACCAGTAGGCTGCCCTCAGCCCCATCAACCTATATAGCATTTGAGAGAGTCCAGAAAGACAATGTATATTCTTCTATTTATAGTAAACATATTTTATTCTGTTAAATACATCAGGATAGAAGGTCTCTGCTATACAGTATTAAAATGAAACCCTGCAAAAAGAATAGGGGTCCTTGAATGATGAGTTCAGAGTTTAGATCAGGGCTCAGCATATATGACCCAGGTAAATCTGCCTAGAGCCACTGTTTGTACAGCACAAGAGCTAAGAATGGTTTTGATATTTTAAAAGGGATTAAAAAAACAATAAAGAAGAATATACAACAGAGGATGTATGTGGTCCTCAAAGCCTAAAATATTTACAGAATATTTAAAATATTTACAGAAAAATTTTGCTGATCCCTGATTCAGATGGCATTAGCCTATATTTGAGAGTTTTTGAGTAAAAGTAGTATGAGCAAGTAGAATGAGCAAGCAAATCTTTTTTAAAGATTTTATTTATTTATTTTAGAGATAGCACGTGCGTGTGCAGCGGGTGGGGCTGAGGAAGAGAGAGAGAGAATCCTTAAGCAGACTCCTTGCTGAGCCGGGAGCCCAGCATGGGGCAAGATCCCAGAGCCCTGAGAGCATGACCTGAGCCGAAACCAAGACTGGGACGCTTAAGTGACTGAGCCATGCAGGTGCCTTGAGCAGGGCTGATTTTTAGGTGTGTTGGTCAGACAACAATGTGGAGAAAGAATTGTGCTAATAGAGCTTGTATAAGATAGTAAATTAATGAAAAGAAATTAGAAAATGTATGCAGTATTTTCTCTGGCGTTGTATACTTCCTTACAGGGATGGAATACATTTACAGATTCATGATTGTTCGGGTACAACCATGATTTCATGTAATTTTATTGTTTCCTGAATAGGCATTTAATTTACTCTAATTCTTGGAGGAGAATTTAGCAGGATATGGATTTTAGGTTGTCGGTGTCAAGATGTTATGGAGGTAATCTGTATATTTGCCTTGTTCCATATCATATTTTCTATTTGTCTCTCATGTTCTGCAATTTCACTAGGACCCACGGAGGAGTAGATTTATTTTTATTTTCTGCAATTTCTTTCTAATCAGTGTTTCGTTAGCCTGTGTGTTTATGTATTCTTTAATTAAGAAAAATTGTCAGCCGTTACTTCTTTGAAATTAACTTCTCACCTCTCTCACTCTGTAAAACTCTTCTGAGAGGTATTATTGAAATTTATCATTCTGGCTTTTGCATCTTTAAATGCTTTTTCAAAATTCCTACTTCTTCATCTCTCTATTTTGCATGCTGCATCATTTCTCCAAATGCATCTTCTAGCTCACTGATTCTCTTTTCAGCATTTAATGTATGCTTTCGTCTGTCCATTTAGCTTTTCATTATAGAAACTCTACTTGGTTCTTTTTCAAATCATCTTCTGATCATATTTCATAAGGTCCTGTTTTTCCATTATTGATTCCGTTCCTTCTTTTATCTCTTTAAATATTTTAAGCATGTTTATTTTATTGTCTCAGATTGTACTCTTCTGTTTGTAGTGGTCTCCTGGTACTCTCTGTGGGGAAGGTTATAAGGTTTAATGAGAAAAATTATGGGAGTGGGAAGAACATGGTGTGCAGCCTACAACCAACTTGACATTCATGGAGTAAATCGTGATTAAAACAAAGAGATGAAAGACTTGAAAGACAAGTTGAGATATAATTTAAGAAGAATATTATTGCCTTACATTTAAAAATATTGGAGTTTAAAATATAGGTAATGGCAGCCATGGAATGTTAAGCAGGGAGGTGATCTGGTAAAAAAAAAAAAAAGTATTTTGGGAACTGGAGAATATCAGAATTTTAAGAAACTTTAGCATTTTATTCCCAAAACAAATGCTTTGATTACAGTAGAGGAACTAGATTTTGCGAGATAAGTTACTTTTCACAAAAGCATACAGCTAAAGGAAAACACTATATGAAAGAAAGATAATAAAAAGTGGAAGAGGCAAAATGGTTCGGAAGACCCAAAGTAGCCAATATTATATTGATGGAGAACAAAGTTGGACAACTGACACTACCCAACTTCAAGACTTACTATAAAGCTGTAGTCATCAAGACAGCATGGTATTGGTGACAGAGCAGACTAATAGATCAATGCAACAGAATAGAATACCCAGAAATGAACTTCCACACGTTTATTCAACTGATATTTGACAAAGGAACAAAAGCAATGCAAGGAAGGAAAAATAATGTCTTTGACAAATGATTCTGGGCCAACTGGACATCCATGTGCAGAAGAGGGAATCTAGAACTTCACAAAAACTGATTCAAACTGGATCATGGACCTAAATGTAACATGCAAAACTATAAAACTCCTAGAAGATATTATAGGAGGAAACCTAGGTGATCTTAGGTATGGTGATGCCTTGTTAGATACAACACCAAAAACATCATCCATGAAAGAAATGTGATAAGCCGGACTTCATAAAATTAAAAATTTCTACTCTGTGAAGGGCAATGTCAAGAGAAGGAGAATGCAAGCCACAATCTGGAAGAAAATATTTGCAAAAGACATATCTGATAAACTGTTATCCAAAATAAACAAAGAGCTTCTAAAACTCAACAATAACAAACAATTCTATTTAAAAATGGGCCAAAGACCCTAACAGACATCCATCATCAAAGAAGACACCCATACATCAAAGAAGACATACAGATAAGTACATGCAAAGATGCTCTATATCAAAAATCATCAGAAAAAAATGCAAATTAAAACAATGAAATGCCACTGCATGCATACTAGAATGGCCAAACTCTGGAATGTTGACAACACCAATTGCTGAAGAGGATGTAGGGCAAAAGGAACTCTAACTAATTGCTGCTGGGAATGAGAAATGGTACACACTTTGAAAGATAGTTTGGTGACTTATTACCAAACTAAACATACTATTGACATATGATCCAGCAATCATGCTCCCTAGAATTTAACCAAAGGAACTGAAAACTTATGTCTACAAAAAATTCCGCAAATGGATGTTTATAGCAGCTTTATTCATAACTGCCCCAAATTAGGAGAAACCAAGATGTCTTTCAGTAGGTGAATGGATAAAGAAGCTGTGGTACACCCAGAAAATGGCGTATTATTCAGCACTAACACGAAATGAGCTATAAAGTCACAGAAAGACAAGCAGGGACCTCAAAGGCATATTACCAAGTGAAAGAACCCAATCTGAAGGCTGGATATTGTGTGATTCCAAACAAATGATGTTTTAGAAAAGGTAAAGTTATGGAGTCAGTAAAATGATCAGAGATTGCTGGGTGAGAGGAGGTAGGAGCCATGAATACGCAGAGCACAGCAGATTTTAGGGCACTGAAAATATTCTGTACAATGTTATAATGATGGACGTATGTCATTATACATTTGCCCAAAGCCATCGAGTATATGATACCAAGAGTGAA
This sequence comes from Canis aureus, assembly GCF_053574225.1. Taxonomy (NCBI): domain Eukaryota; kingdom Metazoa; phylum Chordata; class Mammalia; order Carnivora; family Canidae; genus Canis; species Canis aureus. The sequence continues at coordinate 43,820,102 of NC_135623.1, read as the reverse complement.
CCTTCAGGGAAACTATAGACTTTGGGTGATTATGACGTATTGATGTGAGTTTGTTCTTGATTAAAAAAAAAAAAATTACCACTTTGCTGAGTGATATTTATAATGGGAAAGACTTTGCATGTATAGAAGCAGGGATTTTATGGGAAGTATCTGTACTGTCACCTCAATTTTGCTGTAAACCTAATACTACTTTTTAAAAAATTAGGTCTTTAAAAAAAAATGTTGGGATGTCTGGGTGGCTCAGCGGTTGAGCATCTGCCTTTGGCTCAGTTTGTGATCCCAGAGTTCCGGGATCAAGTCCCACATCGGGCTCCCTGCATGGAGCCTACTTCTCCCTCTGCCTGTGTCTCTGCCTCTCTCCATGTGTCTCTCATGAATAAATGAATAAAATTTAAAAAAAAAAAAAAGGTTGACTAGAAAACTGTTGTAACTCTGGTGTGAAATGAAGAGATCTTACACTGAGGTATTACTGTTGAGAATAGCCAGAAAACTGTAAAGGAATGATTATCAGGGCTCCTAAATGAGTATGTGTAGATGTTTGTTGGGACAGTGCCTAATGGAAAAGTAATTCCAGATCGAAAGCTGAGACAATTATGGGCCCATTGACATTACTATAGACATAAAAATCTTAATGATATCTTCATATGTTTTTTAATGTTAAGATTTTCAAACAAAATGATGGCAGAGAGGAGAAAAGCCTCTTGGCATAAGATGGACATTCAATACGTGTTTACATTATTTTATTATTATTGTTATTATCATTATAATTATTATGTATTTTACTGCACGGGAACAAAGTTCTTGGGAAGAACTTGGATTTCACAGTAAAATATAGGATATTGAGTATGTCACATCCTCTTTATGTCCCAGGTTCCTTACTTTCCTACCTCCTTAGAGAACTTTTCAAATCTAATATGACAAAGGGATAAAGAACTCTGTAAATACAAAGCATCATTCAAATGAGACAGTATTTTTTCCTGGCCATAGCATTGCAAGCAGAGCTAGAAATCATAGTCTTCCAGGCATACATTTTGGAGTAAAAGCAGCGTTCAAAGCCCAGCTTAACTCCAATGAGCTTTGTGACATTGGACAATTTCTTCTTTTGTTCCCCTGCACCTAAGTTTCTACATCTATAAAACATGTATAATTGGAGTATTTATGGGGTTGCAGGATAGGTGACATTGGGATAACGTGTGTAAAGCAAATGGTTGGGCACGCTGTCGAGTTGGTTCTCTACATTAACTATGATCACTGTCCCGACCTTAAAGAACACGGATGCATCGTATGACTGCAATTACCTTCTTAAAGTTATGTAGTACGGGTGGCTCATGAAAACAAAATTCTGCTGGGATGCTAAGAACTAGAATATCCAGAGGCTTTCAAATTAAAGCTGAAGGATAATTTGATTTAGGTTGAAGAGAATGAACATAAATATATGTCTTTGCCCATCAGACACATATGAAATGGTTAAAAAAAAAAAAAGTACATTACCATTTACTCAACTTTTGTAGTTGGAAGTGAAGAAATCAGAAAGGGAGTGTCATCACTGTGAACATATTTCTTCTCGTAAAAGATGCATTTTCAGAACATGCGGAGTCAAGGAATCAGCTTCTACTATTCTATGGCTAATACTTAATATGTGTACTGAATTTTCTCAACCTCTGATAGTTATGAAATGTAAGCACATTGGCATAGAATATTAAAATAAGTCACTGCTGGGGCACCTGGGTGGCTTGGTTGGTTGAGTGTCTGTGCTCCACTCAGGTCATGATCTCAAGGTCCTTCCTGGGATCAAGCCACTCGTCGGGGCTCCCCGCTCAGCGGGCAGTCTGCTTCTCCTTCTCCCTCTGCCTGCCCCCCTGCCTCCCCCAGCTTATGTTCTCTCCCTTTCAAATAAATAAAGCCTTTAAAAATAAATAAATAAATAAATAAATAAATAAATAAATAAATAAATAAATAATTAAATAAACCACTGTGGACATCAGTGTAGCTGGAATTTCAGGAGTTAATTGGCTTTAGAGCCCAGAAACTATTAATTTCTAATCATCCATATTAACCTGGCAATTGCATATACCTAGCAGGTGCTGCCCAGGAAGCTGTATTTCCTTAGAATTAATGACATGCCCTAATTGTAGCCATTTTTCTAAGTCTCTAGAGTATCTGTAATTAAGAAATTTAACTGTACTTAAAATGATATAAAGTGCCATTAGTCCCACGCTAAATCACTTCAGATTACTGATTTATTTGCCACTAAAATTATCCAGGTAATTTCCTCAAACTGACTAATGTAAAGTTTCACACATGAGTACTCATACTGGATGAAGCTTGGGGTCTTTTTTTTGTAGGGGGAAAAAAAAGTTTGCTTCTAAGCTCCACAAAATTGTAATGTAAATCTGGGGCAGCCCAGGTGGCTCAGTGGTTTAGCGCCGCCTTCAGCCCAGGATGGGATCCTGGAGACCCGGGATCGAGTCCCATGTCAGGCTCCCTGCATGGAGCCTGCTTCTCCTTCTGCCTCTGTGTGTGTGTGTGTGTGTGTGTGTGTCTCATGAATAAATAAAATCTTTAAAAAATAATAAATAAAAAATAAATCTGTGTTGGTCTCTTCTCGGAGGTAGTTTCCTCACTGAGTAGGTTGGACTAGACTAGTAACTGCCATTTAGTTGGGAAAAGTAAAAAAATAAAAAATAAAAAAATATATCGGGAAAAGTTTTTTTTTCTTTAGTGTAATCAATAGAAAGATTCCCTCAAATAAAATCATTATTGAACTGGAATAGCTCTGGATAAAGGAGGAACTCTAAAGAGCCCTATCAATCTCTTGCCCACCTACCTAGCACGATCCCTCCTCCAAACCTTCAGAGCTCCCTGGACTCAACAACTTTCAGTTCCATTATTCTATTCTGTGTATGGCTTCCATTTCAAGTGTCAGATTTGTTGTCAGTGTTTTCATTCTCTGTACCCCCCTGCTAAACTAAAAATTCAGAGAAGTGAGGAACTTCTGAATAATATGGAAAAGAGAAGTAGGATGCAGGTTTCTTAAGTAGATGGTCCAGTCATTTGTGTTAAGGCAAAATGGAGGTGAATAACATCTAGAATTACCACATCCTTTTTATGCCAGCAGTTTACGATGTGGTAAGTGGTTCAACACAAAATAATTATTTGTTTTTCACTTATGTTCTCTTCAACACATTTAATTTTCTAACTTTGCTTATCCTAATAAGATACTTAAGTTTACAGGGGTAACCTGATAACCAACCTGGCATTGTACATGGATGTATACCAGCTTCTACTGGTATGGTAAGAGATATGGTGTTTTGATTCATTTAGGCCAGGCACTGATGTAGGATATATGAAATGGAATTATGTATGCTTGGTTTGGATCCAAGACCCTTAACTTTGTACCATAGTAGCTCACTGCTCCTTGACGATGTCATTACATTGTTTTATGTGAATCATCCAGATTTTATCCTTTCAAGTGATTTTTGTTCCTTCTTGCACTTTTATCTGGGATCATTTTCCTTTTGCCTAAAAATCTCCTCTTAATATTTCATCTATGTTTGCGAATCTGTTCTCTTCATTTTTATTTGTGTGAAAACATTGTGATTCTGCCTACTTTTAAACAGATGTCTTCATTGAAGTATAGAATGTGAGGTTGGCAGGGTTTTTTGTTGTTGTTGTTGTTGTTTTTTCAGTTCTTTAAAGATGCTTTGTTGCTGTCTTGCTTCCATAATTTTCAACTAGAAGTCAGTTTTTAAGTCTTAACTGTTGCTCCTTTGAAGGTAATGAAACTTTTCCAGACTTAGATGGTTTAAAGATCTTTTGTCTTTTAGTTTCAGCAGTTTTTTCCCCAGTGTACCCAGGTGTAGTTTGCTTGCATTCATCTTACCTAGAATGTGTCCAGTTTCTTGAATCTGGTGTGAGGATTTCCATTAGTTCTGAAAATTCTTATGTCTTGAAAGATTGTTCATACCTCATTCTCTCTCCTCTCCTTCTGGTACTTCACTTGACTAGGCTAGACCTGGTCACTATGTTTCATGTCATACAGGAGCTTTTGTATTTTTTCCCCATTCTTTTTTTCCCCTGTACTTCAATACAGACAATTTCTAATGACCAATCTTCCAGTTTACTAATCTTCTCATCAGCTGTTCTAATCTATAACCAAACCCATCTACTGAATTTTAAATTTTTTTGTTCACAAATTTCCATTTATTTCTATGTTTCTAGTACCAATTTTCTGTTGAAATTCCTATTTTTTATTAAGTTTTTTAAATATATCAATCATAGTTGATACATTTGGATCATCTATGGTTCTCTTAATTTTTTCTCTTGTTTTTTAATCATTTATCCTAATATTCTGATATGCCTGCCATTTTTCAAAAGTAGACAAGATGTATGACTATTAGAAATTAGAGAGATAATTTGAAGCTCCGAATGATGTTATTTTCCTCCAGAGTTAGAGTGTCTAATATGATGGCAATTTAGCTCATGTGATTATTTAAACTTAAATTAATTAAAATTTTAAAAAATTGAAAATTATTTCCTCAGTCATACTTAGTCACAATGCAAGTGCTCAGGAGTCATGTGTGGCTAGTGGCTGCTTTTTCATTAGACAAAACAGATCTAGAACATTTCCATCAGCACGTAAAGTTCTCTTAGACAAATCTGCTCCAGAGAATTTCTTTTCACTTCTGGAAGACAGTTACTCTAGTCTGTGATTGAGGTGAGGAGAAGCTGGGTTTTACTCTTTGGGAAGGTTGGCCTATTTCTGGTTCCTCTTACTCAAGATAAAGCCCATCACGGGTCCTAAATAAAATCCTGAGTTATTCTCCCGTCCTCCTCCCTCTAATTTTTGGTCTTTACAGCTCTGTTACACTGTCTGCAGGTCTGGCAAGCTTCTTAATTCCTTTGCTATGACTTCCTGCTTGGTCTCCCAGCTTCTATTTCTAGTACCACTTAGGAATAGGCAAATTCCTTAAGTAGAAAAGAACACCCGTACCAAATATTGAGCTTGCCTCAACGAATTTCCTTTGTGCACCTTGGCTTCTCAAATACTTTCAGTCTCAATATATCTCAGATATCTTCAAATAGGATTTTAAAATCCAGCTTTTCTAGTTATTTCAGCAGGAGGTTACTTGTCACAGCGAGAAGCAGAATCTTCTCATCCTGTCTCCCTATCTGCTGTCAGGCATTCATTCTCCCACTGACATGGTGAAATATGAAAATATTGAAATATTCCTGTCCAAGTCACTAACGACCTCTGTGCTATCAAATTCAATGGTCAATTTTCAGTTCTCATCCCCCACGGACTCACAGCAGCATTTGAACTCCAAATGTATACATTAAACTTCCTACTAGACCGTTGCAATTAAAAATTTAATAGGCATCTCAAATTTAATATGTCTGGTCATAAACTTTTGATGTCCCCATTCTGTTTCTTCCTCAATCTTGCCTCACCTCAGTAAATGACAGCTTTCTACAGAATTCTAATTGTGCTGGCAAATACTTTGCAGTCATTTCTCACTCTTCTCCAGTGACTTTCCATTTTGCTCAGAATACCATCCAATCTCTTACCATGGCCTACAAGGCCATACATGATCTGTCTTCTCTCTATGTTCATCTGCTGGCAGCCTTTTAGCCCCCTCACTTTCATGAACACTCAAAGAAGCTTTCCTCACCAAGGCCTTACACTTGCTATTCCTCAGTGTGGATGCACCTTGCCCAAATATGTACAAAGTCTTTGCTGAAACATCACTTTTCACAAAGGCTTTCTCTTCCTTTCCTTACATTTTTTTCCATAAAAATTGAACCCTTCCATCACTCTCTATCCTTTTACCTTGTATTGCCTTTCTTCTTTGCTCTTATCACCACTCAACAAATGATATACCTGTTTGCTTTCTGTCTTCTTTGCCAGAATGTAAGCTCTATCAGAACAGGGATGTTATCTGTTTCATCACTGCTCTATCCTCATCACCAGCCACATAACTGTAGAAATAACACATCTCTATTTTCCAGGTTAGGAATGGAAGAAACACAGAGGTGAAACAACACTGATCCAGGGCACATGGCTAGTGAGTGGTAGAGCTAGGACTAAATCTGGCAGCCTGGCTCCAGACTCTGTGCTCTTACCACGACATTGTACGCTCTCCAATAGAGGTCTTAGTTAATAGACTCAGCCATGTGTATCCACACAACTTCTTCTGCTTCTGGGATCTGGGGCTAAAATAAAAAGAGAAAACAGAATGGAATCATCTGGAATGCTTCAAATCCTCCCAGAATCCTGCTTGTTTTCTAAAAAGATGAAGAGAAAGAACCCCTATATCTTTTGGGAGAAAGACTGAGGTCCCTTTATAACCAATAATATGTCCGATGTCAAGCCAAAATTAAAAAAAGATTCAAGAGAGGAGGAGGAAGAAGGAAAGGAGGGAGGGAGAGAAAAAAGGAGGGAGGAAGGGGGAGAGACAGAAAGAGAGAGACAGACAGAGAGGGAGGGAGGGAAGTTATGCACCCTCATGCAGGTTCAGATTTTATTTCTTTTCACATCATACAAAAATCATACCACAACTTAACCCTATAATTGACTAAATGTACTTTTTATTGATTCCGGATCGATCTAAGGAGAGGTAGGAGGAGAAAAGGGAATAATAGATTCTCCCTACAAACCAAAACGCATATGCCCTCTTAATAGTTACCATTGGTAGGATAGAGAGAAGAAAGCCAAAGAAGGTCGATCCCTGGCTAGAAAACAGAGTAACATGTGTTGAGAGAAATACTCTGTCAGAAAGACTCAAGGAGCAAGCAGAAGAAGGATGAGTCCAGGGTGGCTAATAAAACCTACCAGTGGTATGGCCTAAGCCCAGAAACCTATGCATAAAGGAGTTTCATAGAGAGTAACAGTTTACTCAGGTGGTGTGTTTAAGACTGGAGTTTAGGGGATCCCTGGGTGGCTCAGCAGTTTAGCACCTGCCTTTGGCCCAGGGCGCGATCCCGGAGTGCCAGGATCGAGTCCTGGGTCGGGCTCCCAGCATGGAACATGCTTCTCCCTTCTCCTGTGTCTCTGCCTCTCAATCTCTCTCTCTCATGAATAAATAAATAAATATATATTTTTTTAAAAAAAAGACTGGAGTTTAAATAAGGTCTTATAGAAATGAGGCAAAGTCTAGTTAGGGAGAAAGTCATGTGAATTTATATGTGCTTTTATTTCTCAATGTTTGCTCTAAAAAAAATCCCAAGGATTGCTACCTTTTGAAGCCACGTATTCTATGTGTGGGCAATTATCTGAGTGTTATTTTCATCTGAAGCTAAACTCTGCCTCTCTATGACTTTCCCGACTGATGCTGCTTTTGCTTTGCAGAGTCACATTGGCGCCCATTTCCCAGACACCAGTTTTTTAGGTGTTTAAAGATAGCGTTCCTATTGCCCTACAGCACTCCTCTGTTATGCCTTCCACTCTTTTCTGTGGTTTCACTCCTCATTCTTGTAAACTCCAAGCCCATGTTCCAATCATCACCAGTTAGACATTTGGATCAGGAAGTCATCTCAAGTTCAACAACACTAAAATTGAACAGAATCACTCTGCTACCCCCTAAATAAACTCTTCCCTTTGACTTTCTGATCTGTCAAGGAGTCATCATCGACTCTATTCTCTACTCTAATCCCAAATGGAATCCATCACCATGTCTTTGTGAACATTACCCTATTTATTTCTTTCTTTCCATTTCCCCTGCCTTGGCTGGAATCCATGACATAATTAGCTCTCCCCTGGACTTCTAATTGGCCTTCTCACCTCCAACTGGCCTTTCTTCCAATTCACCTAACATATTCCAGCTAAATTAATGTTCTTATTAGGAATTGCTTGTCCTTTCTCATGACCATTAAATCAAATTAAAATACCTTAACCCAGTATTTGAGGTAATTCCCAATGTGGTCTGACTCTATGAGATTTGTCCTGAACCAGATCTCTATATCAGCAATAACTACAAAAATAATAATAATAGTTACAAAATATCCACTAATTCTGAATTGCTTCCATGTCTTATTTAAATAAGACTTTTTAGAACTATACTGTTCAACATGGTAGCCACCAGCTGCATATGGCTATTGAGCTCTTGAAATGAGGCTAGTCTGAATTAAGATTTGTATTAACTGTAAAATACACACTGGATTTTGAATATTTAGTGTGCAAAAAGAACAAATTATATTTTATTTAATTTTATATTGATTACATGTTGGAATGATAATATTTGCATTATTAGGTAAAATGAAATACATTACTAAAATTATTTTTACCTATATTCTTTAAATTTTTATAATACAGATCTTGGGAAATTTAAAATTACATATGTGGCTTGAATTTCAGGCTCACATTATATTTCTATTGAATGGTTCTCTTTCAGTATGACACATATATATGCATATGGACAAAAGAAGGGAGACAACTTTACACAATAAAAAGAATGATGGGGTTTGGTGTGAATATTTTGCTTTTTTTAAAAAAAATAGTCTTCACCATTTTAAGTTTTTATAACAAAAAGTATGATTCTTAATTAAGCTTAAAAAATATCATACCAGGGCAGCCCAGGTGGCTCAGTGGTTTAGCACCGCCTTCAGCCCAGGGCGTGATCCTGGAGCCCCAGGATCGAGTCCCACGTCTGGCTCCCTGCATGGAGCCTGCTTCTCCCTCTGCCTGTGCCTCTGCCTCTCTCTCTCTCTCTCTCCTTGTGTCTCTCATGAATATATAAATAAAATCTTTTTAAAAAAATACCATACCATGCCCTCCAGATAACTAACCCCTTCTATAAGATTTCTTCAAGGATCTCATCTAGAAGTGATTTCTTCTCATTGGATTTCCTGTCTGTGGTCTGAAACCTGCTGCACATAGAACCATCCAGGGTGTACTTAAAAATTACCAGGTGCCAAATAGGTCAATTAAATCAAAGTTTCTAGGGGGAGGTCCTGGCATCAATATTTTATAAAAACCACATTAGGGACCACTGACCTAGAGCAACCAATCATACGTGGGGCACTCAGTAGATGCTCCCTTTCAGTACAGTAATTTATTTGTTATTTTATCTCCTTCACTGGACTTATGGTGTAGATCTTTGCAACCTCCATGCTCCAAGGCTTTACACATCAAAGATCTTCAATAAGTGTCATTAAATAGCTACTGAAAAGTTGAAAGGATTTCCATGAGAGGAATCATTGCAGCTCCATGTAACAAGTTCTGTGTGTCAATTACTGAGCCGGTACTCAATACCTCATGTATTCCTCACCATGATCCTATGATGTAGATACTACTGTCACCCTCATTTTACTGATGAGAAAATGGGTCCAATAGTCAGTGACAGACTCAGGATTTAAATACATACTGAACTTAATTGCAAAGCACCCATGGTTATTCACTATTATTCTGGAAAAACGGTAGGCACTACGACTTGTTATATAGGGTATTGCCACAGTGCAGCCAGACCAGATGGGTAACAGATTGATAAAACAAGAGAGGGGGAAAACTTGCCCCTTTGTGACTGAAGTTTGGTGGGGGCAGAGTGGAGAAGAAAGATGAGTTTAGACTGAATGTAGGAGGCATAATCAGGGGATGCTGGGCTTGCACACTGCACACTACTCATCTGTGGGCTAAAGCAATGCACACTGACTCTCCAGAGGCAGGTTTCTCAAACCTTACCATGCTCCCAGTTTTCCTGGGGCCCTTGTTACAACAGAGATTATGATTCAGTAAATGTGTGTGTTGTGGTGGGAGGGGGTAGTAGGGGGTGGCACTGAGATTCTGTATTTCTAACAAGCTCCCAGGTAATGCTAATGCTATTGGTCCTCAGACTCCACGAGTAGAAAGGCTAGTCTCAACCAAACTGTGCAGAATTTACACTCTGAGATTTGCTCACATTGGAGCAAAAATCTTTGAAGAGTAGCCAACTGAATCAAATGTTGGGCTGAATTCAATTCCTCAAGCATTCATTAAGGATCTCCTATGTCCCAGGCACTATGGAAGGTCCTGAGTCTGCAGTGAATTGGTGCCTGACACATAGTACACACTATGAATGCTGAGCACACTGTGGAGTTCACGGATGTCTGAGTAATGATTCCTAAGACACAGTCCCTGCTCAAAAGGTACTCACAGTCTAGCAGGGGAAAGGGTTAAGTAAAGAGACAACTGCAGCACAGTCTGCTATGTGGTATAAAAGAAAGAAACCCATGGAGGAGGGTAGCACGAGAACATAAAAGGCCACCTAACAGAAGACTCCCTGTGGTGGAAAAGGCCACAGTCTCAAACCTCTCGCACAGAGAGGAAGGTTTCCAGCTAAGGAATGCTATGGATCACTTCTGCTTAAAGTTCCCAGAATCCAGGCGTGTGTCCAGCTATTTTTAATTAGCCCTACCATCAGGAAGCATGTGTAATCTCATGGAATGTAATGCCATCCACGCAGGAGCCCAGGAAAGCCTAAGCATTGTCCTCAACCCTGTTCCTCCTTCCCCACCTGTATTCAATGGTTGAAAACTCCTGCCTAATACTCTTTCTAAGTGGCTTTCTCATCTGTCCCTCCTTGTCTCCTCCATTGCTATCACATACTTCAGGTCCTGATAAACACTGTCTCCTGCTTCAGCCTCTTAATGGGTTCCCCTGCCTCCATCTTATCTTTTCTTCCCACTCAAGCACCAGGGAGATCTTCTTGAGAATCAAAGCTGATCATAGCCTTCCCTGTCTCTGAATCTTCAGTGGCTCTTGACTGCATACAAAGATAACATAGAGTTCCATATTTGACACACCCGTCACGTCTACAGGAATCACCTCTTTTGAAGCCACCTCTTCTATAGCCTGCGCTTGGGATGTACTGGATTGGAATTGATTGTCGATCTTGAATCTTGTCAAGGTGGATGATGTTTCCACACTGAACATATGTTGCTGCTTCATTCTGAATGCTGTACATTTCCCCTGCACAAGGCTTCCTCCTACTTATCCTTCAAATCTTAGCTGAGATGTTACTTCCTTGACAAGGCTTCCCTGCTTGCCAAGTCTGGGTAAGGGATGGTTAAATCCTCCAATATAGCAGTTATTTATATGTCGTAATTGCTTTCCCCACTTGAGTCTGAGTATCTTGTGCTAAAGACAAGTCAGCATCTCTTCAGTATCTATTTCTAAGACTAGCACAGCTCCTATCACTTAGTAGGAACTCAGTGAATGCTTGTTTGGGGTAGCCTATCTGGGCCATCAGCCCCATAACAAATACGCTCCCTCCTGGAGAAGGCACGATAATCTAATTAGAGAGTCTACCCAGGGAACCTTACACAAGTCAAAAGTTGGATGTAGGTTGTAAAGGAAGGCCTGTGGGTGTCCCAGTGAATGAGGGAAAATAATGCAATATTTATATAACCAGTACTAACTGAATAGACTAGAAAAAATGAACTTGGAACAAAAAAGCCCTTCTCTGGCCAGTCTAGTCAATGTAAACACTATCCAAACCATCATTTAACCGGCCACCTGGAAATACCTAGCTTCCCAAAGGATGCATTGGCAGCCAAAACTGAAGAAATTTTCCATCATCAGTCGGTTCGTTGTTTTTTTTTTTATCTGTACAATGGCAAGAATAAAAAAGTCTGAATGTGATATGAAGTTCATATCTCATTATGCATTACATTTTAATTACAGAGAATGCTAAGTTAATGATGTGCAATTTTTGAATAGGAATTGCTACTGTTATCAGTAAAACTACAACACTGAAATAAAATTATAGAAAAGGAAATATCACACCATTGTTTCTAAAGAATTTGCATTAAGCTCAGAGAGAGCAAATAATGAGGAATGAAAGGAGTCTTTGTTATTCAGCAATTTCTACAATCTGCCAAAATGTCAAATAATCCATTTAATCAATCAGAAAATTAAAGAATGTGGCAAACCTCAAGGTAGTTTGAGATTACAACTGTGCAAAGTATTTCGACTATAGCATGAATCTATGTCACAATAGCAATTACTTAATGACTCTTTTTTCTGTAACTTTGTTGATGTAAAAATGCAATTTAGGTTTCAAATTAATTGCAGCTGCGATCCTATTTGAATCTTGTATACTTGATTTGAGGATGTTTACACAAATTCTTTCAACTTCTGCTTAAATGAATCTCACGTTTATAGGAAAGCCACATCTATTAAAAAAGGAACTGTTGCTATGTTTTAGCCAAAAATTCAATTATAATCTTCAAGTCTTTCTTGGAATGTGGTAAGATCACAATCTGGAGAAGATTTGGGAGTTTTGAAAAGAAGCATGAAATATTCTGATAATTTAAGCTAGGGCGGGAAAACATTCATTCAAGTATTCAACAAATGTTAGTTCCGTCCATATATAGGCCCTCCTATGTAAGTGCTGGGGAAAAACAGGGGCGAGGCCAAAAACAGGCCTTTCTATTATGGAGCCTAAATTATCTTTGGGAATAAGAGCATTAATTAATTACCTAGTAAATAATTACAAACTGAGTCAAATCTCCTGAGAAAAAGAAACACGGGTGGGAATGTATAACAGATGAAACTGATCTAGACTGGGAAGTTGGGAAGGTGGCATAGGGGAGGAGAAGAATCTGGAGGTTGAATAGAAGTCCTTCCCTGGAAACAAGAAGGTGGAGTGGCAAGCTTGGAGAAGCTTCCAGACGGAGACAGCCATCAGTGTAAAGAGGCGCAAAAGAACTATCATGTTTGAAAGACTGAGGAACTGATGTAAACAGTGAACAGAGTGCATAGATCAACTGGGGATATGAGGTGGGAGTGGTAGACAGGGTCCAGACCCCACAGTACCTTGGAAGGCATGGTAATGACTGTTATTTATTCTAACAGCAAGTGGAAAACCCTTAAAGGATTTTAAGCAAGAGAGCAAGTTGACATGTGAGACTTGAATATGAAGAACTATGTCTGGCTGCACTGAGGCTGGAGGCCAAAGAGACTACAGAACAGAGAGGACATTGACCTTGAGTCGTGGCCATGGGGACAAAGGCAAGTGGACGTATTCAACAGATACATGTGACATACAACTTGAAATCGTTTAAAAACGGAATGAGAACTGAATCAAAGATTATTCCTGGATTTCTACTTTATGCAATGGATATTATTTGCTGACATAGGAAATTAGAGGAGTCCCAGGTTCAGGGCAGGAGATAACGGATATGTTTTGAACATAATGCAAGTGACATACCTTTGTAACATCCTAGTGGAGGTGTCTAGGAGGTAGTGACGTATATGAATATATGTCATCTGGGAAGAAGTTATTGAAGCCATGGACTTAAAAAGACTTACTTAAGGGGAGAGGAGAAAAAGAGCCAGGTCTAAATCCTGAATAACTTTATATTAAGTGTGTGGGCAGAGATGGAAAAGCCAGCAAAGGAAATGAACCATGGCCAAAGACATATGAAGAAAAATAGGAAAATGTTGTCTCATAAGGTCAACAGAAGAGAATATACATTTTTAAAAGGTACTGATCAACAAGGTAGCTGGCCATGGAGAGGTCAGTAAAATGAGAAATGAAATAGTTCTTCAGATCCAGCTACATAGAAGCTACTGGTGAACTTAAGAGCTGTTTATGGCTATGAGTCATGAGGTTTAAGCAAACTGAAGTAAACTGGAAGCAAGCAGGAGGGGAGGCAAAGAAAATGGCGATTGTGGTCATTGTAACATCAGCCTCCACTTGTATCTTTCCTATGTTTCAGGCACAATTTTATTTATTTAAATTTTTTAATTTAAATTCAATTAGCCAACATATAGTGCACCATTAGTTTCAGAAATAGAGTTCATAATTCATCGGTTGCATAAAAGACCCAGTGCTCATCACATCATGTGCCCTCCTTAATGCCCATCACCCAATTAATTACCCCTTGCTCTTATCCCCTCCCCTCCAGAGACCCTCAGTTTGCTTCCTAGAGTTAGGAGTCTCTCATGGTTTGTCTTCCTTTCTGATGACTCCCATTCAGTTTTCCCTCCCTTCCTCTATGATCCTCTGTGCTGTTTCTTATATTCCACAGAGGAGTGGAACCATATGATAATTATCTTTCTCTAACTGACTTAATTTGCTGAGCATAATACCCTCCAGTTCCAACCACATCACTGTAAATGGTAAGTATCCGTCCTTTCTGATGGCTGAGGAATATTCCAATGTATATATACCACAACTTCTTTATCCATTCATCTGTCAGTGGACATACGGGCTCTTACAGTTTGGCTATTGTGGATATTGCTGCTATGAACATTGGGGTGCAAGTGCCCCTATATTTGTATCTTTGGGATAGATATCTAGTAGTACATTGCTGGGTCATAGGGTAGCCCTATTTTTAACTTCTTGAGGAACCTCCACACTATTTTCCAGAGTGGCTGCACCAGCTTGCATTCCCACCAACAGTGTAAGAGGGTTCCCCTTTCATCAAGTTCATTTGTTTTTAAATTGATTTAAATTTAAGTTTATTTGGTTTTAACCCTCAGAGGGAAGACCCTGATATGTTTATGTGGTGATAGGAAAATGTACTTTTATCCCCTCGGAGAAGTGGAGAGATGGTTCCCAGTTGTATGTATCAGGAGAAATGGAGGTGCACCTCCCAATTGTGGTTCAGGGAGACACTGAACCCTGTACAGCTGGCCAAAGAGGGTCAGAATGGGAAATTTTTTTTGTAAAGTTATCTTTAGCCTAAGAATTCCTTTTAATTTTATGTGTGTGTCTGTGTGAGAGTAAAAGGAATGACCTTGAATCTTTAGTTAAGATGTGGAAATCATAATGGGAGAGTATCAGTATTTGTGTACTCTAGTTTTATGATATTTAGGAAGTTGTGGCCTCTCTCTCTAGGAGGCCTTCTCTGATTCCCCCAAGGACACATCCATGTATCCATCCAACCCTGGGCAGGCATTCTCATAGCACTCATCCTACTGATCACTTGTTCAGTCTGGGTCATCCCCCCTGCCATTAGGCTCCACTGAGAACTGTGCCTGTATTGTTCTTGGCACTATCCCCAGCCCCTGGCACAGGGCTTGGCACGTGAACCAGTGAATGAACTTAAAATCTCCACATTAAGTTTCAAGTGAAATTATGTTTTTGCCATTTTGTGTTAATTTCCAACTTAACAACCCTCGAGATGCTACGTTTCCAAAGTACGTAGTTCACCAAGGCATTTCTGCTCATGCATAGCTGGAGCTGAGCTTCAAAACAACTTGAAATGAGAAGGATGGAAATTATACCCAGATTTCAGATGAGGAATTTCAGCTTCAAGAGAGGAAATGAATGTCTCATGGTCACGCATCTAGCCAGGGGCAGCGATGGGAACTCTGACTGTAATTCTACTCTCATGTTCTCCAACTGTTATTGGACAGCATGCTCTGTATTCTATTATCAAAAGCTTGCAGGGGTTGCAAAAGGATGGCTGGGTCACTTTGAAATACCTACTTCTTTCTTCTTGCTGTCACCTGCTCTAGTAGAATTAGGATATAGACCCTCCCACAATCGCACTATTTGCACAAGAAAGTGGGGAAGGTCTAGAAAATGTCCCCAAGGGGGCCGAGTGATCCTTGATGCTTTGTTTCCCTTGTGGGAGGCAGGAAGATTACCACTCAGGTACTCAGAGGACATTCTGCCCCTATAGGGCCATCCCTGCTTTTTTTAGCATCATTCTGATCTTTAAGCTAGAATTACGGGAAAATGTTGGCCAACAGCAGACAGAAAAAAATCAGCTATGGGAGCTGTGATTGGGGCACCCAAGGCCTCTCTTTCCTGGGCAAATTAGCCATTAGAGGAAATAAGGAAATGGGTGAGTGTGTGTGTGTGTGTGTGTGTGTGTGTAGAGGTGGTGTGGTGGTGGTATTGGACACTCATTGCGATCTCAAACCTCTAAGAAGTAGGAGTAAAAGAATCATGTTGTATCACTATATACAAAACACAGAAGGAGGGTTTGGAGCTAAGAGACAGTATGTTAATAACTAGCACACCTAGTAGGAGTCATGCCCCAGGTCTGAGGACTGACACTGGGGGGATAACGAGAATCCTGTGAGAAGCAGCCTGGTGAATCACAATTTTCAGTCTCTCAGTTTCCAAACATGAAAAATAGAAATGAGGATAAACTCTTCCTGGTGAGATTGTTGAGAGGATTAATCAAGATGATGTACATTGAAGACATGGTTGGAAGACAGGTTTTTGGTGGATTACTGTTTTCTTAGTTCCTAGGCACCTCGGAGAAGGACAGAGTATAGAAATGAAGTGAGGAGGGAAGAGGCCATCGGTGTCTTAAGAGAAGGCTATTTCTAGACTTGAGAGGGTAGACCTGCTGACAGATGTTGAGGGTACACCTGGCTTTAAAGATTTGGATTTGATAAAACTGAGAAAAAATATTTACTGAAATTATTTTCTACAATCTCGTAAGAAGGGGCCACAACTAGAAAATACATATTCAAAGTAAAAAAAGTTGCAAAATCATGTATATTGTTTGCACAGCCTGGTTTTTTTCAGGTGAGCCTCACTACTTCCTGCCCTTTAACAAATCTGTTCCCCTGAAACAAATGGATTCACCCATATGTACACATCTGCCCCATTCAACTATGGTGAACAACTGTTCAACTCAGTCATGCTAGTTCCCTTGGGAGGTCTCCCGTCAATTGAGTTATTTACTTCACCTGGGCTCTTACATTTTCTTTAGAGCCATTAAAGCCTATCGGTAAATAACAGTGTATTCTCCATAAGCCATTTGGAATTTCAGACTTCCTGAATTTAATGTAGGCACCCAGGGTAAGACATATATTTGTATACTAATGCTTTTTATCAGGTCTCAGTGTCCTATTTAAGCTATCAACTGATTCACCCCTCAAGATGTGTTGGGAAATAGAGCTCTGTTCATTGTTCTTGTTTACCATGGATGTTAACCAGTTTGATCTTTAGCTCTGGCATTCTCGTAACAATTCAACTTATGAATGAGGTGTGAACACCTTATCTGAAATCTTATGAAAGCATATACATGGAAAAAAAAATATGTGGGGCCAGTTTTGAGGATTTCAAAGGAAAGACAATATAGGATTCCAAAGTTTTTCATTAGTGTACATTTCTCTACTGAGAAATGGGAGACCATGTGTGTTTATCCATGAAGACAGATGTCTTCAAAGGTGTATAGATTTTTACAAATGTATATGCTGATTTGAATAGTCATTCCCACAAAATCTCCAAATGACAATTTTGTGCTAGCTTCAGAGAAGCACACGATCTTTTTCTTTGGTAAAAAGACCAGCAATCTAATTATTTTTACTTATATTTAAAGAAGTGCAATGAATGCTACTAGTTTCTTGGTTGGATTGTAACTTTATGAAATTCAGAAAGAAGATAAATGAGAAGGAGCCAGATTGTGCAAGAGAGACTAAGACAAATAAAAGATTCCAGAACAAGTTAACACAGCAAGTGGAACAGGTAGTTCAACTTAAAAGTTACATCCTACGCACTACAAATAGAGCTAATCTCTCAACATCAAGAGATACTCTTGTGGACATTCTGACATTCATTTTAATAAGGAACAGGTAGGCTCTCATAGGTAAGAGCATGGTGTACTCTGATTCCTACTAGCTGACTCATGGTTTTTAAATATTTTCAGGTGTTGACTTGAGTGCAGTGCTGAGTCCCTCAGTCCTAGACTTGCTAGCCTTGCTTGCAACCAGCAGAATGATCTTGGAACTTCATTTCCTCATATGTAGAATAGGGGAATTAAAGAATATGACTTCTGACTTCCATTTCTAAAATAATTCATCTGATCATAGAAATTAAAGTTGAAAAAGGAAATAGCACAGTTTGATACTCCGGGAAAGAATAGGCAAAAGACACCAAAAGAGCAAGGGGATATAGTTAACTTGGTGAAACAGCATTAATACCAATTTTAAGAAGTCTCAAGCTGTAAGTTTCTGACATCTCCTTTCTAATAGGAATGTGGACTGGTACATCATGCCTGGAAAGCAATTTGGGAATATATACGAGGAACTATAAAAATGCCCATAAACTACAGTCATTCCACAATTAAGAAATTTATCCTAAGTAAGAATTGGCATAAAAGTGATAGGTGAAAATGCACGTCACAGTACTCTAACAGGGGAAAACTGGAAAAACAAAGCCATATGTCTTACAAGAATATAATGCTTAAAAAAAAAAAAAAAAAGAATATAATGCTTAAAGCATGGTTAATTCAAATAGTGAGAAATATCAGTGATTCTTTCTTGTTGTGATATATGATGCCACTATCTTAACACAGAGATGCCAGGAAGTGCCAGATTAAGTGTTACTTCACTCAACAAATATTTGAGTGCCTGCTATGTACAATTCTAGGCTCTGTGGGTAAAGTGGTCCTGGCCTCCTGTAGCTGATTTTCTAGTGTGAAAAAATAATCAATCAATATTTTAAAAGCAGGTAAATATGTAGTACATCAGATGATGAAAAGTGTCATCTGTCGAGAAAGATGAATAAGGGTAAGGTGGTGGGTGTCTGCAGGAGGAGGGGACTTATTTTATATAGGATGGTCATGGCAGGTCTCACTGATAAGGAGACTCTGGGGCAGAGACCCGAGGTGGTGAGAAGTGAGATATGTAATATCCAAAAAGAGTGTTCTGGGTAGAGAGAACAGCAATTCTAAAGACTGTGAAGTAGAAGCAACTCGGTACATTCATGAAATACCTCAAAGTCAGTGGGGCTGGACTGGATGAATGAGGGACAGGAGATGAGACTAGAAAGTGGGGGTGAGTATAGGCCATATGGGCCTTGTGGGTGATAGCCAAGACTTTGAACTTAATTAAGCAAGGAATTAAGTCATCAATATATTTTGAGCCTTTCTTTTGTAATCTAATTTTAGGTGACCAGTATGTTGCTTACATATTCTCTACTAAAACATACTCCCAGAATATTTATAAATCTCTTGGCTAGAAAGCATTTATTCTTAGTGCCTAATTAAACACATAAAAGAGGAAAAAAAAAACAAACCCGATGGAATGAAAGAATGAAACATGGTTGATATTATTATCTTAAGCCAACCAATTTATGTTATATTCTTGATAAGGACTGAAGGTGGAAATAAAGGTAAGAGGGGCCTGGCATCAGTGGCCTGCATCCCCAGATCATCATATGTCTTGGTGTCTTCATAAAGCAGACAGCAGGTTGTGAGGAGAAGAGCCATTCGGTAAAATCATGAGAGATTTCCTTAAATCCCATTCCACTCCACCCTTGGACTATCAATGTTTCAGATCCAAAGAGAGTCTAATCTAGAAGAACAGGGTCTGGGGCAGCTCTTTCTGGCATAGCTACCCTTGGGAAATCTGATTGCAAGAATGGGTTTGGAGATGGTCATGACTATCTGAAGCTCATGACCAAGAGGGTCATGTTATGTGGTGCTCACTGAGATTCAGGGCTCTGGTCCATGTAGACCCCACTGTGATCCAGAGCTGTTGGTTGGATCTCCCCCCAAGTCATGCCTTAATGGTGTGTAACCCATGGGAGTGACTGTGGTGCTAACGGTAGGCAAGTGAGTGTGTGGGCCAGACTGAAACCATTCCCACTCGGGCAAAGACACTTCAGAGGACACATCGTCTCCTTGGTGAGACCCAAATTGTGACAAAAAGATCAGGCTCTGCTATTTGAACCATGGCTTCAGAGTACCTGGGACCATCCGAAAAATGAGAGAAGGATTCTGAACTCTTTATTTCATCTTCTCTGGGAGGCTCACAATTCCAATAATTGTAACATTTTGGGATTTGAATGTGTAAGACAATCTGACTTTTCTCAACCTGCCCAATCCCAGATTCCGTGCATGCTATCCTCTGTCGAGTAAGGTGATGTTGGTGGTGAAAGCTCGCATCTTCCACTTGCGCCGTGACCACTGACAAGACGGAGATGGACTCATTCACTTGAGGAGTGAGATCCCTTTTTACTGCAGCATTCTGTTACACTGGCCAACATACCTATATGCACTTTACCCAGGCATACGAAGAGATTTGCTGCCAACCAATAACCCTGAAGAGACCAGTGGCAGGCTCACTATCCAGAGCTGTTGGGGGATGCTGAGCCCTTCTCAAAGGCAGCCACTAATGCACAAGAGGCCTCATAATTCCAGCAAGTACTAGAGTTTCAATACAAGAATAAAGGAGGGGAGAAACTGAGCGAACACATGTCCATCCTGGAAATCATGGGCATGCTGGCAACTTGGACTCATCATGCCCCCATGGGTGATACTAATTGCAGCCCACTGAGACTCAGCAGTGATTAATTCATCTAAGCAAGTGTGTCCATTAAAATCTATGATCTGCTTTTAACAGTCCTTGTGAAGATATTTAAAAGTAAATATGTTCTCCGGGGTAGAATACTTTATAGGCCAGAAAAATTTTCCAAGAACCACTCATTTGAGCTTCTCATAAATTCCTTGATGAATTGATATTTAAATCCTTGACTCTTGCCCATGAAAATCTGGCTGTTTTCAACCCTCACATGGATCTTACCCTGATTCTAGGGAACTTTTCCTGCTCTGGATCCCTATCGTAATTCTGGATACACCGTTCACTACATGCCATCTTGAATGACTAGTAATGTTGACCCCCCCCTACAGAATTAAGCTCTCCTTCTTGCAGTTCACCTTTAACTGTGTATGTGTGTCAGCTATTCTCTATTTCCCTAACTGTACAATAAACTTCTTAAGGTGATATGGCCTTCTACTTCTGTATTTGCTTCCATCTTCCTCCTTCCTTTCTTTCTCATTCATTTATTCACAAACATCTGAAGAGTTACCTAATGTCTCTAAGCATCAGGGACATGACGGGGTTCTGGATAGGTAGAGGTAAGCATGAGGTTTAAAGAATAAATTCGGGGCGTGTGGGTGGTTCAGTCAGTTAAGCATGAGACTCCTGATTTTGGCTTAGATCATGATCTTGGGGTCATGAGATCAAGCTCCATGGAGGGGTCTGCCCTGGGCATGGAGCCTGCTTAAAATCCTCTCTCTCCCTCTCCCACTGCCACTCCTCCTTTTCTAAAAATAAATAAATAAATAGGGGCGCCTGGGTGGCTCAGTCAGTCAAGCAGCCAACTCTTGGTTTCAGCTCAGGTCATGATCTCATGGGTCATGAGCCTGAGCCCCATGTAGGGCTGCAAGGTCAGCAGGGAGCCTGCTTGAGATTCTCTCCCTCTCCCCCTCCCGCCAACGCACACACAATCTCTCTCTCTAAACAAATCTTCATAAATAAGTAGATAAATAAATTTAATTATAATAAAATAACTCTGGATACAGATATGGGGTCACTGACTTTCACTATCTTTTATTTTTTACAGCAGTACACTTATACCATTGTGTAATTTTTTTTAAAGTTTCAGCATTTGTGTACTTGTGTGGTGCTTTTCTTCATTCACAAGTATTCTATAGACCTTAGTGATAAAGTCAAATGATAACTCCTCTGTGTTTAGAAGTTAAACCAGCACCAAAGTTACAACTGAACTGACAAATCTCCCCAAGTGCATTGATATGCAAATGTAGGGAGGCTATGGCTCAGCCTTGCCAGTGGGCAGTTTCTGCAGAAAAGGCAGCATTTATCTTACTGGGGCAGCCCAGACATTTTCAGAGCACAAGCTAAAATCCCATTGTGTGGAGGAAACAGAGAGGCAAAAGATAACAAAAATAATCTTTATTAGAATTCTCATTGAAAAAAATACAGAACACCAGTAAAAAGGGTCAACAGTCAGAATGAAAACAGTTCGAGGAAAAATATATATACAGAAAAAAAAGAACAGTGAAATAAGTCAGTCATGCACATTAAAACGGTTCATTTAAAAAAAAAAGAAAGAAGAAAGAAAGAGAGAAAGAGAGAAAGAGAGAAAGAAAGAAGAAAGAAAGAAAGAAAGAAAGAAAGAAAGAAAGAAAGAAAAGAAAGAAAGGAAACTATGAATCCAACCAAGACATTTAAGCCACATATGGAAAGGAGCTGCAACTCGACATTCTATAAGAACTGTTTTCTCTCTCAGAGATAATATTTTTAGACCAATGTCTAAAGGGAGGAGAGGATGTGAGATAGGGAGAGAGGGGAAAGGGAGAGGAAAGAAAGGGGGGAAAACAGAACAACTTATATCTCATGGGCCTTTTTTGCAACACGTTCAGTAATGTGCTACTAGGTCCTGTGTGCGTGACTTCAGTTAATCCTTACAGCGGCCCTGCGAGGCGTACTACAAGAGGTTCACAGAGGTTACATAACTTGCCCCAGGGCTCAAAGTTGAAGGGGCTGAGAGAGGAGAACCCAACGCCACCCCATAGCCCTCCTCCTTTCCTCTGACAGCAGGTGCTTCTCTACCACGCTACACCTGGACACCGGACAGGCCTTAGTGGACTGCTGCATCTGAGGCGGTGTCGATCTAGCCCATGAAACGTATACCTTTTTTGGAGCTTGGGAGTAGAGCAATCTGGACCACATTTCCAAGAGGGCACGTCTGATTTGACTATTTCTTCTTTGTTTCAGAATAGAGAACACCACAGGAGAAAGAAGCCATAGGAGGACCGACCACTACCTACCAGGCTGGCAGGCTATCAACAGTTCTCCTAGGGTGCACTGGTTCATCGAAGACGGAGAAAAATGTATGATAAACAGAAACATGCGACCCCGAATGTGCATGTCAATCGATGATCACGAAGATGAATCAACTCTCATAACCTAGATTCCTTAGCTGTCATAAACCCAAGGATAAAGAGACTCAAACACCAAGCATGTAGCAGAGCTAGACGCTAAGTCAGTGCTCCATCACATTCACAGCTGCACAGGCTAACGTTTTCTATCCTGATGGCCCCTTCTTAGTTGATGATTTTTCACAATGTATTTCATGGCTTCCATCCCTACATGAGACTTTATTACTATCACATAGGAATAAAAAGCCATAAAGCACTAGAGTGAATTTATCTTGGTCGGATGCAAAACTTATTTTCTTCACATGACTTCACAACCATTTCAAAGCTAACCAATCATTTCATGCTACATTAAGGAACATTTTAAACTACACATAAGTGACAGGAAGCACACTTAAATTGTGACATCACAAATTAACAAGGTGTTATCCTTCAACGACATTCTTAGCTACAAAGACCAGGAAACAAGACCAGAGACACTCAGCAACACTCAACCATTGAATTCACTGAAAACAAAGGACACTGGGAAGAATTCCTGGAGAAAAGCTCATCACTTTGACATTGGACTTGGAAACACAGGAGGAAAGACGGAAGACAGACAAATCACTGATACGAACCGAAACCAGGGGATTTCATTCAAACCTCTTGCTTCACTTTCTTCCTCGGGAAGCTTTCTTACCGGCCCACTGCCAGCATTCAGACCTTTCATTCTGGAGCAGGTGGACAGAGGGGAGACCTTAGCACCTGCTTAGCCTAAGTCAGCATTAAGCCTTCTACACCTAAATAACAAAAAAGAAGAGAGAGAGAGAAAGAGAGAGAGAGAGAGAGAGAAACCCTACAGCTTGCTAAGAGACCATGAGTGCTAAAAGCTCATCTGCAGACCTCCATGGAGGCTGACACCCCCCCCCCCCCCCCCACATCTGTAGAAGCCAATATCTATGCCAGAAACAATCCGGTGTACTACAGCTCTCAGTGATCTAAATAACTCAGGCCCAGGGCCCCAGAACATTCTTTATGCTGCATTAAAGTGACACTACTCTTGGAGTTGTTGATGCACTTTTAAGTGACCACACTGAAACTAGTTCCCTGTGACCACTAATAACTCAATGCCCTAAGTTCCGATGGATTCGCTGGCCTTTCCAAACTAAGCCTGGAATGCCTATTTACCAACTCCTAAAACAATGTCCCAGACTAATAAGCACTGCCCTTTGCTTTTTCTTTTCTTTTTTTTTTAATATTGTATTATTCAAAGTCAAATAAAAGAAACAAGAACCCGAGTTTCTCGTGAGGGGTAAAGTCTAGGCAAGCTATTTCCACCTGGAGGTTACTGTAATGAAATCTTGGTGTATGTGAATCACAGGGAGGAGACTGGAAATAGTTAAATGAAAGGAAGTGCATACATAAATTCAATTATCATGCATGAAACATGCAAATGATGTAAGCACTGCATCTGAAACTCTACTTTATATTCATTAATCTCAGGTTGCACTTTTGAAGGAGAAAGACATGCTAATTGGGTCCAGATTAATGCACTCCCAAACCTCTCCAATTTGTTTTTAGGTGAGGGTTAAATGATATGTATTAAAATAAACACAGCTGCTCATGTGCCTCCACCTTCCACCTCCCCCACTCCACCTCTACCTCTGCCCCCAGCTGCCTCCCCTCCCCTGCCTCACCCACCCAGCTGCCTCCCCTCCCCTGCCACAGCCCACTCCAGCTGCCTCCCCTCCCCTGCCACACCTCTTTTCCTGTAGGAAGAGGGATGAAAAAGCCCCGACATCTTCCTTTTGAAAAGATACAGGACGAACAAGCCTGTCTCTTAGCCTTTTCTAGTCTTTCCCTTTCCCTACAAGCCACCAAAGTGCAGGAAGAGCATGGATGGAAGATGCCAGACTGCGACATCCGGACCGTGCACAGGTGGGCAAGCCATCTAGCACTGCCATGGTCAGCGGGTTCTTTCTACAAGCTTGGGCCTGAGGCCTCGGACCAGCATGTACTGAAGGGTAGTTTCCAGGTGTCCCCGCAGAGGCTTGACTTGAAGCCAAACCTGCTGCAGGTCGATAGGACGATCCTGGGACTCGAGGTTTCTGGTTGCTGTCCTTCCTCTGGGGCTCGCCGGGCTAGCAGAGCCTGGCCTACAGCACACGGCATTCAAAGGGTCTTTGTAAAGGATCCCTTGCTTTCCCTCTTCCTCCTCCTTCCTGGCAAAATTATGCTTAAAAGAAGGACATTATTTACATATTGACTTCTTGGTTTGTTGGTTTATTTGTACTTGTTGGAAACATTAGTTTGGGACGCAAGGGAATAACACATCTTGGGGAAAATCATATCTTGTGAATAAGGACACTTTTAAAATAGTAAGACATCCACTGTGTGTGTGTGTGTGTGTGTGTGTGTGTGTGTGTTTCTTAGTTTCTTGGACCCAGTCTTGAGAGAAAATAAAACAAAAGAAGAGGAGCTGCGGCCTACTGGGGATGGACCTGGCCACGAAGGGTCCTCTCCGAAGGAGCGGCCACCAAGGAGTTAAAGGGGGGGGGGGGGGAGACAAGAAGCCTCCAGACTCATTTCACACTGAAAGTGATGTTTAATTTGAATCCTGCTCTTCCCAAAGGGAAAAGGTTCGTCTCATCAGCAGGCTCATATCCTCCTCCCCCTCCTCCTTTCAGATGAATTGAAAATTCAGATTGACCATTCATCACGATGTGACACGTTCTTTTTGTCCCGGGCCAAAAATCAAATGAGAGCCTGGGGCCTGGGACCACATCTGAGCAGGCGCTGGCTGGCCAAACCTCCCCGACCGACCGACGGACCAACCGACCGGGGGGAGGGACGTGCACGAGGGATTGAAGACAGGAACGGGGGCACAGACGTACACAGACACGGGAGTGGACGTGCACTCACAGCGGGACACACAGACACACAGAGCGACCGCCCGAATCGCCTTCTGCCTATTTGCGAACGTAGGGTTAGTCTCGGGAAGTAACAACCGGGAACCTGTGCACCTGCCGGCGGCTGCTGCGAGCGCCCTTCGGCGAGCCCCTGCGCTCCGGGCCGCGGGCTCCTGCGAGGGAGCGTGATTCTCCTAAGCGAAGCCTCCGTGGGCTGCAGACGTCCCGGCGTGGAGCCCGACCCGCAGCCCGACCCGCAGCCCGACCCGCAGCCCGACCCGCAGCCAGGCGCGGGCTCCACTCGCGCATCTTCCGCTGGCCCCGTGGGCAGTTCGTTTCCCGTGATGAGAAGTGAGCCTGCACCTCCTTGGGCCCCGGCCCGGCCAGGCGGGGGTGTCCAGCACCTAAAACGGTGTTTTCGGAGGCAAACTTTTTAGGGATCTTCACGGAAACCTATTCCCAGACCGAACCATGCAGCCGACGGAGGAAATGGGCTGTTTACCTTGGAAAAGAACAGGCAGGCTCCTCTCCGCGCAGGAATCCCCGCGGCCTTGCTGAACGTCGTCCAGAAGCGCCTGGCTCCTTGGGCTTCCCGGCATCTGAGGCGGCGAGATAACCCTCGAGCGCGGCCTCCTTCCCGGCCGCCCGGTATTAGCCTCCTGGTGGGCGAGATAGAATACAGCGAATGTAATAACCGCTCTCCACACAACGGGCTCGCTCGCTCTTTTAAATTGAAAATCCCCTTATTACAAAACAAGGGGTGTTCTTTTTCTTCCACCTTTAAGTAGGACTGCCACATTCATTGCTTTTTACAAAAACGCAGCTGCTTTTTAAGCTACAGATAAATAGAATCTGCTAGGCGGTAATTCGACTCGGTCTGAATGCATTATTTTCTAAGACACTTCGGCGAGGGGCTTTTTATTATAAATTGGAATGGACGAGGAAAGTCCTTTTCTCTTCTAATTATGAATGTGTTTTGTTCCCTACTATTAACCCACAATGGCAGATTGATCTTCTTCTGCTTCTCCTTCTTCTTCCTCTTCTTCTCTTTCTGCAGCCAGTTCAATAAATCAACATATTTCCTTTTTTATTTTTCTTTCCGGAAAATTAGAGAGGGCTGATGATTAAGTCTTCATGGACTCCAATGACAAAAATAAAAATAGCACAAGGAATAGGCAAACGCTGTAACCACAAACAGAGACAACGAAGGGGCCCTCCGACGTCCAAGGTGACGAGTCCTGTTCCGACACTGAAAGTTAAGATAAAGGGGATTTACTTGTTCATTTCATTTTAATTAATGTAATTTTAAACAAAATTAAGCTTCCCAGGCATCAGCATAAAGCTGATCTCCTTATACCCATTCACTTAAAAAGGAAGAAGACATAATGAGAGGGTAACATTTCCACAGAGTGCCCTAACCTCGTGTGTTTCTCGTTTGCTTGCTCATTACGTGTGCTAGTCGGTAATTTTATCAGTCATCCCTTGCTTCTGGAAGCAGTGCGCTGAAGAATTAAACAGGAGAGGAAAACGCTGCGATAAAGCCTCTCCGATGAGAATTTCTGCTGACTTTGCTTTAACTCCAAAAATAAACACTGAGAAAAATGGGGGAGCTCCTAATAATATCAAGAGGCAGTCCAGAAACTCCATTAGCCTCGATGTTGCTTTAATTTTGACCCCGATGTTGATATTCCTGAGGACAGCACTACCGTGGCCCACGGTGGCTATGGCCTACATCTATATGGATGTGTCACCTAGCCAACAGGAGGCCTTCCCACGGGGCATCAGTGGGGTTCCAATTAGGGGAGAATAAACACTGCCGCAGCCCGGACAGCGAGCGGGGATGGCCAGGCTGTCAGGAAGCACAGGCAGGTGCCCACCACTAAATCCACGGATGTAAAGCCGATGTCTTCGGCTCCCTTCCTTCAGCAGTAACGGAAAGCAATGTGCTGGAGATGAACTGTGTGTGGCAGACAGTTTTGGAACAATTTCTCCTTGTTTAGGTCATTTTGAGTTTATTTCCAGGAAGGATGATAGTGGGGAATCGAGGGGGACCTGTGTAGACATAAAGGCTGTCATGGAAGAACTCTGTGCTGGGATCACATGCATATGAAAGAGAGAGAGAGAGAGAGAGAGAGAGAGGGAGGTGCCTTGAAATCATCTTTGCATCTAAAGCCACGCTGCCTCTCCTATGCAGCTCCGTCTGAAATTTTTAAAGGGAGGTACTTATTACAAGCGAGATGCAGCCCCGATTTTTCGGGGCACCCACTCTAGCAAGAGGTATATTTGCAGTTAACGGTGGTGACGGGGCTGTTGAGAGTCCACTGCCCTGCCGAAGCTTTGCATCCATTTCCTGTCTTCCGATAAGCCTGGGAACAAAGGAGGCCCATCAGGACGCCAGCCTCAGTCTCGGTGACTACTCGATGCTGTGGCAACAGAAGCAGCCCAGTTTACCTGGAATAAATAACCAGGCCCCTTCACTGAGAAACAAATTGGAGTATATTAGTTATCTCTGTAAGAGTGAAATTGAATCCTCGGGCATCGACATCTCCATTGAGCCACGGCCACAATGACAAGCCTGCTTCGGCAATCAGGGATGTTTATTTCTGTAATATTGATATGTGAGACAAATAGAAGAAGAAAAGAGACCTTAATTGAAGGAGTTCAGTCCTGATTTAGAAGCATAATCTTTGCGGAAATCGGTTCTGCTGGATGACTCACAAAAATATCTTTGTGCCTCTGCTTCCCTCAATCCATTCCCTGACCCTGGTAAATCATGAACCCAGATGACAGACAGATTAGGCCGGGCTGAACGTGAACTTGTCAGGGCAGCATACAGTCACCAGTCTCCGCCGTCTGTATGATTGTTCTCAGGTAATAAAAACTGCCTCTGGTGAAGGTAATATATGCCACTCGAGGCAGAACCCTTGGCCCTCACTCAAGTTTCAAAACCACTAAGTCCGTAGCTCTACAGAAAGTAACCCTATGACTAAGCAGAGAGGAATGCCTGCCCCGTGGCCTGAGACACAGCGGGAAGGTGCTCCAACAATCTGGTCTCCTTCCGTTTTCTCTTTCAGAAAAGAAAAAGGGGAGAAGTCAAGCAAGAAAGAAGGAAGTGACAGGAGAAGGGAAAAGAGGAAGAGGAAATGTCAGAAGCCTGTGGGGTCCAAGTGAGTCAGTCCCATCCTTTCTACACAAATACAATTCTCTTAACGCCCCTGCCGCTTAGAAGCAGACTCAGCTGCAACCCTTTTAAGGCATCACTTTGTGACCCAGTAAACTGAGGCTAGTTGGGCCTGTCTCACTGGGCTTCTCAGAGGATGACGTGTGTGGTTCTGAGCTACGTAGGACGCACCCCGTAAGCAGCACTTTCCCAAGAAGAAACAACCATTAGCATTCAGGGTTGTCACTCATCGGGCTTCTCATCCCCCTTGTGCCTCTCTACCTGGAAATTCCTGATTCAGTCCCCTATCATGCTCCAAACTCTAAGAACACCTGGCAAAACAAACTAACCCATGACAAATGGACCCCTGCTCTGCCTCATTTCTTTCTTCCGCCCAATTCAAATCACTTCACGCTTGCAGTGGAAGGGCTGGACACTGATTTTGCTTTACCTCCAGGTCCTGCGGGTAGAAATGGGAGAGAGGAGGTGCCAGATGTGTAATAATCCAGCCCCAGAGGCCAAGCTGGCCCCTGTTCTGAGAGGGATCGTGGGCATAGCCAAGTCTGCCATTCACTAAGACATGGGGTCCCCGGGGAGAACTTAGAATCCATCTGGTTTTGAACCAGAGTGTTGTCCCCCAAGCCCAATTTCAAGTTCGCATGCACACCTTGCATGCCCCACACCTGGTTGTGCACATGTGCACAGGCATATACACACCTGCATGAATAACCTATTGGGAACGCCACCTGTCAGGGAACAGACCCTGCTCTAGAGCCTCACCTGGAAATCTTCACTCTACCCCAGCTGGTGCGAAAACACCGCAAATAGTGGGTATTTCTGATCTTACCAAACTGCCCAAATACCTCATCTTTACGAAACAAAATACCAGCCAGCCACACTCGGGGTTATAAAGGGACAACCGCCCTAATGTCCCTTTCAAGGTCAACATCTATTATCAGTATGGGTTGAATTTCATAAGACAAAACAGCAACTTCGAAAAACACTCATATCCTTTTTTCTTTTCTCTTCTTTTCTTTTTGGTAGGTTCCACACCCAGCGTGGATCCCAACACAGGCTTTAAACTCATGACCCCAAGATCAAGACCTGAGTTGAGATCTAGAGTTTGATGCCTAACCGACTGAGCCGTCCAGGTGCCCCAAAGCCACTCATATTCTGAAACACATTTTGCATGATTCCATTTAACTTTCAGCAACTCCAGTACTTTTGTTTTCTAAAATGAAAAAAAAAAAACTAGGCTGTATTATGAAGATGAACTTTTGCACAAGTACACTCACTTTCTTTTAAAAATACATCGCGGTGAGTGAAAAAAAAACCGGCCTGCTTTCCAACCTCTTCCTTCTAAACCTATTTTCTGAATAGAGTTGTTTGAAATAATCTCATTTCTATAAAGCCAAATATCTTACGATGATCAGACTTGACAATTACCACACAAGCAAACACAGACTCTTAGAAGGGCAACTTCAAAAGGATTTCTTCCCGCTGATGGCTGTTTGCCCACAAACAGAGAGGCTCCAGAAAGAGGCTCCAAGCTGCGCGGGCCACAGGAACTTCCAGCCCAGATTCTAATCACCGCTGCGCCAGGCAGTGTGAAGGCGATGGACGGGAGCAAGGAGACATGGTGCGTGTGGGATTTGGTGTGTCCTACAAATGAGGGAACACGGGTGTCTTCCCCAGAATCACATTCAGCACAGAGATGCTCTTGATATGGAAAGTAAGACAAGCTTTTTAACTCCTTGTCAAGGCTTCCTGACATCCACCACTTTCAGGAGGTCAAGAAATGTGTCCCCAGCTTCTGTTTTCTGTTCTCCTCCAGGGAACATGGTGAAGAATGGGGCCACCCAGCTGCCTTCTAGCACGTCACACTTGGATGACTCCCATCCTCACTGGGGGTGCGGGGGATAGGGGCGGGGGGAGGGTGTTGGAGGGGAACATGTCCATTGCATTTGGACTCACAGGAAAGAAAAAAATCAATTTAACATAAAAGACACTCACATATTTTTGCCTCTTTGCTATTCTGCAGAGGGTCTGTGGTATAGCTACATTGAAAAAGTTTTACATAATGAAGATTACTGAGGCATAAATCACATAGGTAAGAACTGAGATGTGTGACAGAGACGGGATCTACAGGCTAATTAAATTCAACAAGGGCTTCTGAAAAGACAACATGCCCACTAACCTTCCCAGGCTGATATTTTGTTTTTCAAGGGGCAGTAAGTGCAGAGTTGTCACGGTTGTAGAGGCCACAGTGTGATCCTTTAGCAAAACCTGAGGGGGGTCGAGGTGAAGATGAGATGCATGGATTTCTGTGTTGAATGGATGCCAGAGCCAAGATGCAAAGAATAGATAAGTTAGAGATTCGGAGGAACTAAATTTGAAGCCAGCCAGTAAAACGGATTGAACCTTATTACCTCTAGTCACTGAGAAATTCCCGAGACAGTTGGATGCAATTTGAAAAGGTCAGAAAAATATTTCCTGCACAGCATTACTGCTTCATGGTTTAAGGGTGTACATTTGTGAGATGCCAGCTCTAATCATTTTTATTGACTTTGCTTTCCAGAGACAGACAGACAGTCTGGGAAGCAAGACCACTAGATAAGAGAAAGGCCATCTTCTAAATGAAAATCTCTTGTATTTTGTTTTCTCACTTGTGACTGTGAACAATCCCAAATCTTGCCCATCAGAGGAGAAATCACACCACTTCATAGAAGAATGACGGGATGAAAAGAGAATCTAGGAAAGTACTGCTGCAATTTTCCTAAGGCGAGCTCTCTTAATTGCCATTTATTTAGCCTCTACTATATGCTAAGTATCGAAAGGTAAAGGATGCTGCGCTTTAATCCAAGTGTGAATGTTTAAAATGAAACACCATAAAATACACCAGGGTGTGCAGGTTAATTTATTGTCAGCATTTCCTTTGAGGAATGGCTTCAGGAAAGAGAGAAATCCACAGGAAACATAAGAAGTAAATGAAACATATAAATATAGACTCAAGATATTGTTTTAATGAAGGCTCTGTGGGGATTAGAACCCTTCCGAATACAAAGAAAAAAAGATTTGTCATTTTACTTTAAATGCGACTTGCGTGCAGTTAGAACTTTGTTAGCAAATACATTTGAGGGTCTTTTTTTTTTTTTTTTTTTGGTATGCAATTAGAAGTCAGAACTGACTTTTCAGTATGGAATGGCATGATCCATTCTAACCCCGTGAAGGTTTAATTAACATCTGACTTTTCTGTCTATGAGGAGCCATGTGTTTCAGACGCAAACACAAGACTATTTACTCTCCTCTTGTTTAGCAGCGAGGCTGGAACTTTTTAATGGCCTGCAGACCCAACTGCATGCTTTCTCATGATGGTCTGGCTCCATGATGATGGCCTGGCTGCTCACTAGGGCTTTACAATCAGCAGGATGGCTTTTCTTATAGAAAACCTTCTTTCTGATCCATGCCAGGCCTCATGAGATTCAGGAGTATTAAATGATACCCTGCCATCCACAAGCCACCACTTCCAGCAACACAAGAAGCCAACCACAGAATGGCTTTGCATAATCTCAGGTACCCCCAAGACAAGTGGAAAAGCCGGCTCATTAGCCGGACATCTGAGTTCTTGGCAGGGAGGATAAAATATCCATCTTCCAAGTGACTTCTTCCTATCTTACCTGAATATATCTGGTATGGTTAGATTGGTATTGGTGGATTTAAAAAAACATTTTTTTTCACCTTGTACAACATAATAGCTTTAACCACAGAAAATGCTTATGGACACTTCATGATGGTACAGAAGTTCCGAGTGAATCACACTTAAAACTCAAGCTTTTCCACATCTTCATTTCATAAGCCCTGTGTTACTAGTGGAAAACGTACCTAATGTACACATCTTTTGACTTCCACTACCTAAGTTCTCCATGAGGAAGAATTTTAAGCATTTCCTCTAACCATTAATATCATTAATCACAACAATAATAACAATCCTAAAAGTAGTATTACGAGTAACAATAATAATGATAATAGAACTAGTGACTATTGGTTGAGCATTTACGAGGTGTGGGCACCATGCAAATGTATTGTCTCATTTAATCATCACAGCTAACTGAAGTAAAATAAAGGTGGTTTTTTCTTTCTCTTCCCGTTATTAGCCATGAGGAGAATGAGGCTCAAGGAGAGCAAGAAACTCATCTGGGTCAGAAAACTAGAAAGTACTGATGTGGGATTCAGCTTCCAGGCTTACTTGATTCTAGTCCCTATTATTCAAAGCTGTGTGCTTTGAACCATGCCCCCTGAGCATTCACAGGCCCCAGGAGTGTCGCTCCTCACAGTTCCCAGCATTTCTGGAGTGATGTTGAACCAAATTTCATTGCTAAGATGGGCTGAGTCACGCCCACCAAACATTTGCTGACAGTGCACACAAGGCAGCCACCTTCCAGAGCTACAGGCTAACAGCTGGTGACAAACCCCCTTCCTGTCCTCATGGAATGCAGCACATGAAGGGGAGCCTCCTTCACAGCAGCCTCCCTCATTGGCTGGCGAGGTTCACCTCCACCGAATAAATTTCGGAGCCCAACTGAACACAAATTGCTTTTCTATTTGAATTGTTTTCAAATTATGTTCAGAGAAGAGCAAGAAGAGCAAATTTCTTCCTAGCTGGGGCCGCATTAAGGTCAAATGTGTTAGTTCCACGAATCCTTCTTTGAACAGGATTTTAAAAGGGAAGATGGGCAGTAGCTATTTTGTGATAGTCACAGGCAAGTAAGTAGGATGAGAAGAAAAGAATGATGGGTCACAAAGGCTTAGCACAGAAACTACTGCAGGTCTTTTATGTCAACAGGATGTACCAAACAGAGCCAGGTTCCAACAAATGGTTAGGGTACCTTTAACCGACAATCATTTATCCTAAGCAATTCACCAAATGTGTCCCCAGCCCCAATTCTACCTACGTGTGAGAGGTGATGACTATGAAAGTGTTGAAATGCCAGCTGGCATCCCAGCACACACTGTCCAGGCACCTGTCTACACCTGTCTGCAGTAGGGACCCTCTCAGCCCCTCCTGTCTGGAGGAGAACCTCGTTTACCTGTCAGGCCCCCTCACAGAGGGAGACCTTTCTTCCAACCCTGAAAGGAGACTCTCCTGCTGACAAAGCTGTCTCGGAACTCAAGAGGCACTAACAGGAGCCAAGAGGAGACACAGCAGCAGCTGGGCTGCACTTCTTACAGAATGAAGTCATTGTTGAGGTCCTCCAAGCGAAAGCATTTAGAAACTAGAAATGAGATTAGGTGCAGCTACTGAGGGGTAGAGAGAGGAGCAGGTGAAGAGGAGGCTGGTACGTGAAATGAACTAAGTCTGGAGTCTGAATGCCCCAGGGCTTGTGATTCTTTTGCTTTCCCTCAGTGCAGAACAGGGCAGAAAAAAATAGAATGTGAAATGGGGGCCTCTGCACCCCTGAAGTGCTCAGGGACACAAGGAGTCTAATTCTTCACCAAGGGAGAAACATAAAATACCCTCCAAAGGGATCTAAGTTTTAATAGGTCATGTTGAGAAGTCATTTTTTTAAGCCTTAATTATCTTCCAAAGAAGATGCATGAAAAATGTATTTTTTAAGACAGGTTAATTGGCTAATTTCTTATGTTGTGTGTGTGTGTGTGTGTGTGTGTGTGTGTGTTTATTGCAACCTACTCTCAAAGTACAACAACAATAACGATCTCTGTAAAGAAAAAATAAAACTGGAAGAAAACATCAAACTGGGTTATCATATGAAATTCCCCTTTACTGGATTCTTCCTGTGAGCAGAAACTCAGCTTCAGGCATTAATATCATTAGAATTAACTTTCTAGCAATGATGATAAGAAATGATGACATACAATTAAAATATTTATAGTATTTATAGCAGTAGAAGCAGTTACACCTCAGATGTCAAGATAATGAAAACAGCCTTTCCTTTCTCAACTCTGGATCAAACATAGCAATTTAGCAATTTCTAAAAATTCATTATTAGATTTTTATTTTAATTATTATTCCAACACTTCAATGTCACATGTTAAATGCTTTGTGTACCTGGCTATCCTTCTCAAGAGGATTTTGGTAGCACGAGAACCCAAATGTCATCCTGGTCCATTTTCTTTGAATTACAGGAACCTCCAGAGTATATTCTTTCCTATATTGGGAGACAGTGTGGCTTAAATTTTTCTGAATAATTTTCAAAATCAAATTTGAAAGTTTTCATGAGAGATGATCCTCCCCGGTGGGTGATATGAAGCATAACCTAAGGGGAAAACATGAAAATAATTAGCATAAGATATATTAGCATATAGATGCCTTTGAAATAATAAACAGCAGAAAACCAAAACGCTTATCCTCGAAAGAAAGTTATGAGAAAATATGAAATTAATATACACTTCTCGCATGACAACCTCAGCCTGAAAGCTAAACAGAATATTCTCATTCAGGGAAGGGTGGGATGGCCAGGGAGATGGAGAAATAACACAAACCAGTTCTCCTATGCTCT
Organism: Canis aureus; assembly: GCF_053574225.1. Lineage (NCBI taxonomy): Eukaryota > Metazoa > Chordata > Mammalia > Carnivora > Canidae > Canis > Canis aureus. Next base: position 43,784,904 of record NC_135623.1, on the reverse strand, counting down.
GTCTTCTTCATCATCACCACATCAATATTCTCTCTTTACCATTACTCCATGCTACCCCTTTTCCTTTATAGACAGAAAACAAAACAAAACAAAACAAAACAACCCAGTAGGAAAACAAGTGTCTTCCTTTTACTTCTTCTGACAGCAACCACCAACTGGACAGATCCAATATTATTTCTCATTTTTCTCCCCTCCTTTAGCTAACTTTCGATCTTTCCGTAGATGGCATAAGAAATGCCACGCACAGTAATTCACTTATCAAGAGGACTGAGAAGCTTCAGATGAAAGGGGGATGGTACTTAGCACTTGTTAACCATGGACCATAAACGCCACTGATTATTTTTAAATTTCGAGTTGGTACAGCCTCTCAAGGTAGTAAGCTTGCATATGTGGTGTGAAAGGAAGAATATGGCCTTTGGAAGCAAAACTCACTTAAAAATCTGATCTGGGTAACCTTGGAAAAATCCGTTAAACACAATTAGTTTGAGGGGTGCCTGGATGGCTCAGTTGGCTAAGTGACTCTTGGTTTTGGCTCAGATCATGATCTCAGGGTCCTGAGATTGAGTCCTGCATCGGGCTCCATGCTCAGTATGGAGTTCGCTTGGCCCTCTCCCTCTGTTCCTCTCTCTCTTAACTAAATAAAATCTTTAAAAGATGTAAAACAAAACAAAACAAAACCCATACTTAGCTTCATATTTCTGTTTCTACAAAATAGCAATGGTGTTGTCTAATTTCCAGATACTTGTGACACATAGAGGTTATATAATAAACACTTGGAATATAGTGGGGCTCAATAAAGACGGCCCCATTCCTTCATCAATGGTTTCAGGGAGAACTCCATAAATGTTTAAATTCTGGGATTTGGTAAGCCTCCTTTCCCATCCCCACTTCATATGTATGTAGACGAGTATATGGTCTAAAGACATTTATTAAGGATAAATGCCACAAAATAATATTTTGTTCTGGGTCCCTGGGCTCCAACCATACCTTAAAGTATCTGATACAGGTAATTGGACTGTCAAAACACAGTCAATGTCTCTATATCTGAATACTATTTACATTATTTCACTTCTTTTATTTTTTTTATTACTTAAAAAATTTTGTTTAAGATTTTATTTATTTATTCATGAGAATACACAGAGAGGAGAGAGAGAGAGGCAGAGACACAGGCAGAGGGAGAAGCAGGCTCTATGCAGGGAGCCGACGTGGGACTCCATCTGGAGTCTCCAGGATCACGCCCTGGGCCGAAGGTGGTGCCAAACCGCTGAGCCACCCGGGTTGCCCTTCACTTCTTTTAATATTTAGTTGATGACCACTTATATAGCATTTAGAACACTAAAAACGGGTCCTTTGCCAATAATACCATTTGCTTTTCTCAATTTGTTTTCAACTTTGAACTTTTGAGTGATGCTAATTACTTAACAAACGTTGTGTGTGTTGGTCTCTTAGCATATAAAGTGAGGAGGAAACGTTCTTTAAAAAAATATGGAACTCTGTAGAGATTTGAAACTCCAACTTGGTTTAAGTCACTTCATTCTCTTTCTGTGGAGCACAGATCTTGAATTTACCCTTTATTATCTAATACCTGCTTATATGTCCAGGAAAAAAAAAACAGCCATTGATTTCTTGAATGTTTGTATTCCCTCATCAATACATAGCACACTGCTGACACCTAGGAATGAGACCGGGATGGGGAAAACCCCTCCTGTATCTCTTTTTGACAAATACGTCACCTAGTTGAGTTTATGATAAGTATTTTGCTGAGAATGTTTTGGCTGCTTTGCATGAACCCAGACTATCCTATGTTTACTTTTTCCTGTTTAGACTTACCTGACTGACCATACGCCTTCAGGCAGACATCATTTTCAGGACACTCCTGCTGAATGTCCTTTAATCCTTCTCTTTTTTCTCCACTCGGGCCTAATAGGGCTTATGGCCCTTGAGGGCCAATTTAAAAGAGAAAATGTTTAGAAAGACACACCCTGGTAAATAAACCAAAAGCTAGTTTTCTTTGGCTTTTGGGATTTGAAAATATTTTGATTGCCTGCATGCTTTCTGAGAATGACTCCTTTGGCTATGAAGGAAAAGAGCCTATTACACAAATCAAATAAATACATATGTATACAGAAGGTAGTCTCAACGGTCTACCAGTCATATCACGGTTAAGGTAAAACAGGTTCTCTTCTGCAATTTCAAAGGGATTTGAGACTGTACCAATTTGTTCCCAAAGGATATTTTGACTTCTTACAGGGCCTAGTTTTAATGCTAATGTTGTGCAGATGTGTTTGTTCTATGTTGTTTTCAGAGTTTAAAACCATTTGAGGTGAGTTAGCAGGGAATGGGCAGGCCCGTCTTCCTGCAAACTCTAAGATCCTTTTCTGTTTTGTCGATATTCTCAAATATCTCAAATACAAAACGTCAAAAATCACAAAAAGGTACTTTGAAACTAACATCTCCTTGACTAAAAACCGAGGTGTGATGATTAAATTTCCCGCCAACACACAGGCATATTCTTCAAATACTCTCAATAAATAGGAAAACAAGTCGGCAAAAATAGCAGTTCATCTACCTCAGATATAAGCCCTTGGAGGATGAAGACGGCACTCAGATTCGGGGTGTACGATGGAAAAACAACAATGATTAGTTGATAACAATAATGATGACTAGGCATTATCTCTTTCAGCTCTACTTAAATCATCCTCTTCCATTTCCTACTTCCTCTTGCCAGGCAATGACTAAGCCTTTATACTGCACTCACAGACCGTCCTTCTTGTTAACTGGAATGGTTTGTCACCTGCTGAACTGGTGGTTCAATAAGAAACTGGCATATTCCCACTTCTCTTCCCATCCAACAACACAAATAATTTCTAAAAATCCACACCTCATTTATCTCTTCTTCAGCTTTAAAGCCATTAGACCTATTTACGTGGAGTCGTGGTAACATCACAGTATCAGACACATTAATGAACAGACCTGTTCATCCCTAAAATGTTTTCCTCATCAAATTCCATGACCTGAGCAACCAAGATGTCTTCAAGTAGGTAAATGGATAAATAAATGTGGTACATCCAGATAATGGAGTATTATTCAGTGCTAAAAAGAAATGAGCTACCAAGCCATGAAAAGCCATGGAGAGAACTCAAATGCAGATTATTAAGTGAAAGAAGCCAGTCTGAAAGGCTGTATACTGTTTGATTCCAAATGTATGATGCTCTGGAAAAGGCAAAACTGGACACAGAAACAAAATTGGTGTTTGCCAAAGGTGGGGTGAGGAGGGGGAAGAGGTTGAATAGGCAAAGCACAGAAGATTGATAGGGCAGTACAAATATTCTGTAGGATATTCGAATGATGGATAGACGTAATTATATTTTTGTCCAAACCCACAGAATGTACATCCCCAAGAGTGGACCGTAAGGTAAAGGTATGGACTTTGGGTGATTATGATGTGTCAGTGTAGGTTCATCCCCAGTAAAAAGCAACATACCATTCTAGTGAGTGATGTTGATAGTGGCTGTGCACGTGTGAAGCAGGGTCTCTCTGTACCTCCCTCTCAATTTTGTTGTAAACTGTAAAGTGCTCTAGAAAAATTAAGTCTTTAAAAAAAATGCCATGATCTGCCATATTTCTGGCCTTGTCATATTGCAGTCCTGATAAAAAAGCAAATATTCTTAGCTCTATACCCTGATTACCCACTTGCTTTTCAGACTGCTAGAAGAGCTTGGGGGCAGCTGCAAGCCAATGTCTGAGAGCCCTTTCCACAGTCAGCAGCTGGAGAGATACAGGAGAGAATGTCTACATTCCTTAAGGTCAGACTCAGTCACTGATTAGTTCAAAAATACTTTTTCCAAAATTTGTTCTCTGAAGGTGGGACACACATGCAGGTGTTATTAAAAATTCTCTAAAAAAAAAAAAAAATTCTCTGCAGCACTAAAACTCATGTGGATCTCCCATTTATCTCTGTGATGTGCAATCTGAGAATCAGAATCTTGGATCTGTCCCACACTAGCAACATGATTTGTTTCCTCTGTACTTGCAATGTCAACTATGGAGGGTTTTGGGTAGAAGAAAACATAAGGGGAAGTGCTTTATAAACTGGTAAGTACTCTAAATATTGTGGGGGTGGGGGTTGAGACATAGTTATCATGGTGATGATGATGATGGTAGTGATGATGATGATGATGATGATGATAATCATAATTGTTACATGAAGACCAGTTGATTTCATAATATATGAAAAGGAAAGTATGAGGAAGCACATAGAGGAAGTACAATGACAAAGTCCAAGAGTGCAATTTAATAGAAACATAAGATTTTGTTTATCTGACCCAGAAGGGGAAAAATCACTAGCTCATTCAAAAGTTCTTGTGTCAAATGAATTTTTCCAAGTTTCTTCCAATGTACTTGAATATGATTACAGGTAATAGATGCCTAACAACAGATGTCATTTATTGGGGTTTGTTACCATATACTTATTATCACTAAGCCTGTTGCATGAATGATCTCATTTAGATAGTAGGGGCAGGAACTGATATTGTACCGTATTAGGTAATACCGAGAATGTCTAATATAGAAATGCAAATTATATAAAAAGAACCAGCAGAGTTAGCCTCAAATAAGGCTATTTCATTTTTGAATGGGATTTCATGGAACTGATAAATTCAAGAGAAGGGATATAGGAAGAATGATTTGGGTACATCTGGACTGATGAGAAGAGGTATCAGAAAAGTGAGCTGGTAAAACAACATGGCTGCATGGATGGACAACAGGAAAGGTTTCAAGGAAATGTGCAGGTCAGGAACAAAATTCCCCATTCTTGATGAACAAGATTAAATCTCCCACCAACAAGTGTCCCTCTTGCTGTGGAACACTGTCCCCCCACTACACAAATCATCCCTGAAAGCTGTGCAATTCTTCCGAGGATTTGGTAGTCATTATATTCTCTGCAGTGTCTACTCCCTGATTGCCTCTGTGACTGGAGGTGATTTTCACCAATGTGTAGGGGATTTATAATTCTATTTTGGCTTCTCCATTTCTTCTGGCCCTCACCTGGGACAAAGCCTATACTACCCTTGGAGGGCTGTGCTCAGGTATGGAAACTAATCTTCAATTTTAATTTAACCAACCCCAATTGTGCAGACACGTTTGATGCTGAAAGTTCTCTAATGTGTCTCAATTTCAGGTCTAAATTTGTCACCATTTGCATCACTGAGAATGAAACCTGAGTATGAGTAAGCCAAGATGGACTCCCCAATACTCATTGTTTCCATGTGGCTTGACAATATGCTTTGGGGTTTGTTAACACAATATTTTAATCAGTACAGAAACCCAGAGTAGTTATTTACAGCATTTATCATCATTTTTCCCTTTCCACACAAGAGCAAGTAGGTGGGCAACTCACTGGAGAGAATATTACAGCATAAGAGAAGTGACTGCTTTTCCAGATTTCTACCTCTTAGAGTAAAATGGGAACACTTGCCCTTGCACCCCTGGTTACACTCAACAGTGTATTTAAGAAGAGCACAGAACTAACAGACTGTGGCTGTGGGATGATTTTGGCTAATCAAAAGGATCGATAAGTTCCTGAGATGATTTATTTTCAAACCCTGAAAGTAACCTCTGACAACACAGGAGATGTAGAAGAGCAGGCTGGTGGGTTCAAATCCTGGCTCTGTCTCATCAGAGTCTTTGTGCTTCAAATTCCCCAACCATAAACTAGGGAGAGTAACAGCCTCTACACTGAAGGCCCTTGTGAGTGCTCAGACCGGGACCTGGCACATAGCTAACCCCATGTCAGTGATGGGCATGACCATGACTATCACCACCATTATGCCCAATGAATCGGTTCATAGTTTCAGAGACAAAAGATCATGTCCACATCAAGCTGACTTTTAGCATGAGGGAGATTAAATGCCATTTCATTATCTCAGCAATAGCCAATTTATTCATTATCATACATAGAGTGCTTATTATGTGCCAAGCACTACAGTATTAAACAAGGCAGAAAAATTCCCTCTCCTTATAGAGTTTACATGGGGGGGTAGACAATAAAGAAATTAATAATATAATGTCTGTACTGATGAATACTATGGGGAAAACTAAAGGAAGGTGGAGAAATGCAGGGTGATCTTTACTCTGTCCCCATGTTCACCATATTTGACACAACAGCTCCCTGCAGGCCCTGCTTTTCCTCGGAAAGGAATTCTCAGGCTGACATTCTAAGGTAACTGCTTCACTGAAATCTCAACCATTTGGCTGCAACAAAAATAATCCAGCATATGAACGCATCCAGATAGACATATGTACACTGGTTTTCTGAAATGTAATGTGTATGTAATTTCCCGAATGGCTGGTTGTCACATCCATCTGGTCTTATTTCCATAGCACTTGAATGCACCACGAGGATATAAACCCTAAAAGCTAGAAAACAGAATTTAAATACCCAAACACATACGAGGTGTGTTTTCAAAAGCAGCAGACAAGCGAGCACTGTGGTAACTTCATTAACTTCTCTGCCACAGTTGAGAGTAGCTGAGACTCAGCATAAAGGCCACAGAACATAAAAGACATTCCACCGGCTGACCTCATTAAGTGGGTTTAAGACAAGCCTGGCGAGCTAATGACAAAAATCTACTTTGGAATTTCTGGACCTAAGAACACTGAAAAAGTCCAAATACACCAAAACTCGACCATGCCTGCTATCTGAAAAGGCGACAACCCAGTGTCAATTAGGTCCATGTGGTTCATGAATCAAACCCCAGGGATGGATGTTGCCCTATTCAACCACACTGAATAGCAAATCATGTTCTGTGTGTTTTTAGGTTTAGGCTCTGGTCCCATTTCCACTGTACAGATGTTGTAGGTTCCTAAATTAACAGTGGTCTCCAGGGAGATGCTCATCAGGCTGCATAAACTGAACAAAGGCCTCGCTGCCATCTAGATACCACACTGTTCTTTAGAAAACATTTTTGCTACTGTTTCCCCTTCTCTAAAAGACCTTTCCTATTTCTAAATTCTGTCAGCACCCAAGGGGTCTGGACCATGTTAGACTCTACTTACTTAAATGCCAGGTGGAATTCTCTGGTTGCTCTAGGAGTGTGTCCACTCCCAACTACTTTTACATCCCTTGAGTGGAGGAGGCACTCCCTTTCATGAAGTGACAGCATGTGTGTATGCCCCACGCAAAGGAAAACCCCTCACAAATACCGTCAACCTTATAGCAATCTTATCATCACCTGAATTTTATAGATGAGCAAGCTGAAGACTCAGAGAATTCGCCCTACCTCAGGCCATCTGATTTCAGAGACCACATTTGTATTCCACCCCCAATGCAGGGAGGAATAAATGCTTGTTGAATGAATATGTAAATGAAAAATAAGGGTATTTTTTATACCCTTAGGATGAAAGGAGGAAGAATCTGCCACTTAAACTATATCCTGTTGCAACAGTAGGTATACAATGACAGGATAGTTATTCAAAGTCTTTGGGGGCATTGTGTCTTATACTTTCTAGATTCCTATGATACATTTGTTTTGCAATGCAAAACATTTGTTAAATATTTGTGGAATCGGTGAAATATTTTAACCCAACATAACAAACAGCACCTGAATGAAATGATTTCCTTGGATCATTTGCCTTTTCCTGATACTAGCTCTTTATATGTAGGAAGAATGGATTTTTTCTAAAATCTGGCTCTTGGTGCTAATTGCTTAAGACATCCCTAGACATGCACCCAGGTTTCCACCTCTGGGCTTTGGGCCAGGCCTGAGGGAGACCTAAATTCCTGGTCCCAGCTTTTCAAACGATAGCTCACCTCATTTCCACAAAAGTCCTAGTAGTAACGGTGGAAATAACAATCTTTAACTACTGTGGGGATCCCTGGGTGGCGCAGCGGTTTGGCGCCTGCCTTTGGCCCAGGGCGCGATCCTGGAGACCCGGGATCGAATCCCACGTCAGGCTCCCGGTGCATGGAGCCTGCTTCTCCCTCCTCCTGTGTCTCTGCCTCTTTCTCTCTCTCTATGTCTATCATGAATAAATAAATAAAAAAAATAAATAAATAAAAAATAAAAAATAAAAAAATAAAAAAATAAAATAAAAAATAACTACTGTGAACAAGTCAATGAGTCAGAGCATCTTCACATATGTTTATTGAGGGGAAACAAATTCCACTCCACCTGTCAAAACCTGAATGATATCCTGAATTTCACAATATATGGTATCCCTGGGCCCTACACTTAAATGTAGTGATATTTACATAGGATGTCACTCTGTTAATGTGTGGAGAAACAGCATTATTAGCTTCTTTTTCCCAAACAGTCCAGAAAGTCTCTGAGTATCTACCTTCATTTCTTCCCTGTCCCTCGATGTAGTAGTAAGTGACACTAGGGAAGTCCCTGCATAGCTCATTTATAAAATAAGAAGAACGTAATGTCACTTGTCCCATCTCGTTACTGTGAAGATTACATATAATAACGTGTACAGAACTATTTTTGAGCCATGAAACATTACACAGCTGTAAGACATTATTAGAAAAGAAGGAAAGTATGCTTGTGTATAACATGCCTTGAGCAGCCAGGTGTTTAATTTAAATCTTATGTTAATGATACGTGTATGTGTAAAAACACACATGCGTACAGCTACCCCTGGGACAAAATGAACCTGTATATATACTGGTGGGAAATTTGAATCACTTTACTGCATAAGACTTCAAGAGCTAATGAATGCCACATTAGGAAAACTTCTCTATCTCTGTTGTTTGATGCAGAGCTACTGTGTTTTAAAAAGTAATTGTATCTACTATTTATTAAGTGTCAACTCAAAGACAGGCATTGGGTTAAGGTGTTGATACACACTGTGTGGTTTATTCATTGTAGCGCCACTCTAAGTAGGTATTATTATCTCTCCATTGCATATGAGTAAACCATGGCCCAAAAGAATTCAGAAATGCCCCCAAGGTCACACTGCTGGCAAATGACAAAGGCAAAATCTGCATTCAGGTCTGCCTGTTTACAAAGCTTGGCTTACCAAGTCAAATCCTATTCATCTGAAATTTGCATTGATTCAAGTATAGCATATGTTATGCTTCTCTGAGAGTGAATTCAAATGAATTCACTTTACCCTTTGTAAAATGTTCAAATGATCAAAAATGTGCAAGTTTTTCAGAATAATAAGGGGTTTAAAACTTTTTTTACACACATCTTTAGAGGGTTTACAATTGCTGGGTCAGGTAATGCATGGTATCTCATAACTTAGATTGCTGAGTTATGAATGGGGTTAATGACCATGAGTTTTACTTACTGATCCCCACAGTTCACTCGAGACCTCGCAAGAGTGCTCCTACTGTGTGCATACCACTTCTCCTGTGGTAGAGCTACATGAAGGTACAGGAGAAGGTTTAACAAAGAAGCAAAAGATATCCCTCAGGAAGTCTACAATCTACCCTTTTGAAAAGAAACCAGCAAACACGAAGCAGCCAAAGAGTCAAATTAATCTTAAAATACATTAGCAATACTTAGAAGTAATAAAACCAAATCAAAATTTCTTCAAAGGATTAAGTCTCTCAGCCTTTAACTCAGTCTGACCTGCTTCCCCCACATGCCAATTAGAGTTCAAAGAAAAGATTCATACACTTCATTTACAGATCTATTGAACCCTGGGCACAAGTGATAAATCCTTAATAAGTCAGAAAGATAGCTATATTTATTCTTAAAATTAACTAATTTGCACACAGAGGTTAAGTGATTTGCCTAAAGACAATTCACTGGAATGTCTGATAAAACTCCATAACTAATTCCATTTCACATTTTACATCGCTGACCTGTTTTCTTATTTTAAGGTAACTGTGTAGAAATGCTAACATGTGTCAGCAAGATTATAGAAAAGATTCTGACACCAAACAAGTTCACCTCTTCACAAAGAGACAAACAACAAACAAAAATTTTTACTAAAACATCTAGGGAATCTCATGAAGAGCAGAGTGCCCCAAACATCACTTGGAATAGAAGACATGACTGAACTTTGCAGGGAGAACTTTCCTTCTTTTCTCTGTGCTCTAAAAGCAGACATACATTTATTTAGCAGTCGCTTTCATGAACACAGCAGCAAAAAGTAAATATACCTAATGACCAAACTGGTTGGCAGACTCTAGTGTCTACACTCAACTCTTCATTTAGGTGATTTTTATGAATGTATTTAAACACACACATATGTTTTGGTTTTTTAACAATGAACTCCCTGAGACTATCCACAGAACATGTGGCAAGCTACTTTTAGCTACTGGGAAATAAAATGCTTCAAGTTTTCAAAAATAAGAATATTTCAAGAATAAAGGAATTTGGCAATAAGCATTTTTGAAGAGACTAATGCTAGAATGATCATCGAAGGTGAGAAAATTCTGAAGGTGATTATTCAAAGCATACTATTAAATAACCATAATTTTATTACACATAAATTTTATTTTAAAAATGCTGGGATTAGCGTCACTGATTAGACAGCAAATACCAATCATATGCTACAACTGGTGTTGATACAGAAAATGGAAGACCAACGGTCCAAGCAGGACTTATGTTCGGTTTTTCTACTTTGATTTAAGCTATTTCAAGGACTCCATGGTTTCCTGGGTCAGTTCATGGTATTTTAGCGTTTTTGTAGCCAAAATAATGAGAACAGAATCATTTCGACAAATTCCTTATGTTTAGTATTAGATTCCATTGTAATTTTGCTGGATCTAAACCTATCTTAGAGAACCCAAATGACACAAAACTTTGGGGATAGAAATTAGCATAATTGAAATAATTCAATTTTTGGTAATTATAATTCTCACTTAAACCTAAATTAAATATGCCAAACTATAATTACGTTCAAATTTGCATCATGAAAATTATCCCCATTTTGCTCATGGCATCTTAAAATATCTAATAAGGGATCTTAAACTCTTAAGTTTGAGTCAAGAGGCCTTATTTTCACAGCCTTTGGGAAGAGACTTATTATGTATTAAGCACAGTTATACAGCCTTTTGGGAATGGGAGGATGGGTCTATTATTCTTTGTGATATGATGTGCAGGATTTGTACTATAATCTTTGGGTACCTCTAAGTTAAATTGCCATTAATGAGCGCTGAGTGCCACAGCAGACAGTAAAAGATTAATGCTTTCTTTGGAGAGAAACTTTAAGCAAAGCAGGTCATGCTTTAGGACACTGGTAATGGGAATCAAAGACACAGTAACAGCTGTAATACTTTAAAACTGGGCACTTCAAAATAAGTATGGCTTTGCTACCCATCTTTAGGTGACTGAAGATGAGCGACAACATCAAGGCAACGAGAACTTACTTTTTAGTGCTGCAAACAGCTCATTGATTCCTAAGAATCCCATGATCAAATTATTATTATTAGTTATTTGGGATGCAAAAAAAAAAAAAAAATCCCTAAAATACTACTCACTGGAAGCTAACTAACCTTTCTACTACTGGACTTCATTAAATTAACCAGTTGATGTGGTTAAATTTGCAAGGTGGTTTATTTATCTTCATCTTTGGGACAGTGGGTGGATGTAATCTGGGAATATATTGGCCAAGAAATAGATGAGTCTGGATGTGCAGGGCTGGCACACTGTCAAAGCACACGATGAGTTTCTTACAAAAAAAAAACATATGAATATAACACCAGTTGAGTAAAATATTCACATTAATACAGGAATAAGGCAGAAGAACCCTGGCTGACATCCCATCTGTTCTTACGAATTAAATTTAGAAATCATATGTAATATAGACATTTCTGTCTGAATATCATAAAACCCTGACACATCTAGGCTTTCATTAGAAAGCTCCACGATGTGACTTGAATAACAATCTGTCTTAGCTAATTAGTATTTTCAGTTTAGCATATTCACTTCCAGACATATTGCTGTTTGCACATGGTAATTTAGGTAAACAGATACCATCCACAGCTGCATCAATTAACACTGCTAATCAAAACTGAATTCAGGTAATTAGGCACATTTATGCAAAAAATGTGTAATTTTGGAGAAAAGCTAGATTCTTCAGTAATATGTCAATAAGTAAAAAAATCTCCTTTTGCTTATGAAGATGAAGAATGAGGGGAAAGAAATCATCATTAATATATACATCATGCAGACAGAGTAAAAATCCCTAAATTAAATCTCAAACTTTAATCGGTCTGTATTTTCAGAAATTGGATATTTTTCATAAATGTTTCTCTCAATGTTTCCACATAGTGAAGTTGATTCACATCTGCCTAAGGATTTAATCATCATTAAGCAGGACTCAAATGGTTAATGAATTCTCAAGTATTTATATACTTAGAAGAGATGTTGGTCAAACTTGCTCTTCCATCTTGCTTAGTCTTTCTTAGGGAAACATGCTCTCAGTAGGTCTCCTTTTCTTACACACTTTACTGTTCTCTGCTACAAAGGACTTTCATTTGCCATTAAAATCACAATAGAAATTTCTAATTTTCATTCATTCATTTTCAAAACGAATATTGTGAATCATTTTCTTGTTTTCCTAAAAAAAGAAACCTATCTGGTAATTTTGATTAGATATTCTAGTCAGTTCAGAAAAACTAGTTTAGCTGTTGATAAGTTATCAGTAACCAGTAACTAAAAATGCAGGGTGGGAGGAAATTAGGCTTAGAGTTAAAGCTAAAGAAAAGGAAACAATTGGGTCATTTTCAAAAGCATTCTACAGTAGGTATGGGAATCTATCTATCATCTCAATTTCTCCTTTCTCTTTTCTGACTTTGAAACTTAGATTTATTTCTTAGTGCAAACCCCAGGACTTTATAATGAAATATTGAGTTCAGTGTCCCTAATTGTATTTTAATGGTAATAGTCACAATTCAGTTTAACAAACATTTCCTTGATACCTTCCATGTTTCAGGCACTGTCCTAGGCCCTTGTGGACAGATACAGGATGGCTTTAGATTCACAGACCAAAAGAATCAACTTTTTAAAAGTGGACCAAGACTCCAACTGAAAATTGATCTGTCAATTCCAAACTTTTGGAACTTCTTATCCTAATTTTGCAAAGGTTTACTTTTTGTCTAACCCCTACTAATTCTTTTGTTCTCATAATAGATCAGGAAAGGAGAACCAAAATTGTTTTTGCCAAATAGCATGTTATCTTTCTCTCATATTGCAGTAACTTCATACAACCTGTATTTTTGTGTATATATATTTATCAACAAGATTTTTCCCACATATTTCCTTAAACTCATTTGGCATAAGCAACTGGATAATTCCCAATGGAATAGAAATATAACAGACCCCTGTGCTTATATCCAGTTTCAAGAGCAGGCATCATCAAACATGGTGGCACATTTATCAATGGTTGTTAAACTGCTCAACCAATGAAAATGTGTGAGACAAGACAGGGATACCTCTGACTTTGACTCAAACAGAATTATTTATGAATTTCAAGTGAAAGATATGCTAAATACTTACATTTTTAAAGATTAAAAAAAAAAAAGCCTAATGGCTGACTTCCAATGAACTAAATAATATTTGGGGAGGGCAATTTTTAGTGTCTCTGAAATAAGTGAAGTTCATTGCATGGATGTGCCAGTGAATAATCTGTCATTCTAAAGCACTTTTGTTCCTTAGGAGTGAATCAAGGGAGAGCCAATTCTTCCCTTGTATGTAGTTCCTGCAATTTAGTAAATTCCTTTGTGTGAGGAAAGAGTTTATATTAATCTAAAACCCCTGTGCTCACAGGCACCCAAAATTTTAGCAACGTGGAAAACAGATATGGCAACACTAGCTCTGATGAAGAAGGCCTTGAAATATGGCACCAGCTCCCAACCCAGTCAAATCACTCTCCACCCTCAGTCTCAGTTTCTGGTTCATAAAACATGGCTCATGGACCCACCTCACTGTGTTGTAGGGAATACCTGGTACATAGAAGGTGCCCAAATCATTCTTGTCAAAACCCAATACAGATTAGTCAGTTATAGGTCCAGAAATACTAATGCTAAACTCAGATTAGTCAAAGTTATTTTATCAAGCAGTTCTCCATATTCCACAGTAATATGTAGAGGTGGTGCTAATATAAGTAGCATGGAATACATCAATAGGCCACATGCCACTTCATTAGGTGCCTTCCAATTCACCTGAAAACTAATTCTATGGAGCTTTCACAATTACCTGGAAAGTTAGCATCAGGGCATTTATTGTGTTTAGAGTATCTTTATTATTTTGTCAAACAAATTCCTAGAAAAAAATTCACTTGACCAATATTAACCAAATACTTTTATTCTAGAAGTACTGTCTGTTGAGGAGAGTAACATTTTGAAAAATTCAGACAACTTCTTGACCATTAGTGATTTTAAAAACCTTGAAAATCCTTGCATTTGCCACTTATCTCTGTTTGGCACCACAAAATGGCTCATAGTACATCTAGTCTTAATTTTTGTGGAATTAAATTGTTGATTCACAAACCACACAATATGCAATGAATAAAATGACACCACTGGTCACTCTCTGACCAGTCTATTTTTTTAAACGCAAGGACTCTCACTAAAATATGTGGCCCAAGAAAATACCAAATGGATTAATTTTGCTTGTTAATGGTAAAGAATGTTATTCCAGCCATAAGAGAAAATGTCAGGTCTGGGACTGGGTGGATTAGAGGGGAACAGATTGCCAGAGACAAAGGCAACAAAGAAATAAAAATGTCTTCTAAATACACTGAAGCAAAACAAATGATTGGATTTGGGATTTAACAAAATCTAATCTTATTTGCCTCTGCCCTTTCAGCACGTCTTTTCTCTATGCTAAGACAATATGAATCTCACCCTCTCAAGCCATGATTTTCTTTTATGGGAGAGATTGCTGGTAACTAATGGCATTGCATAGAAGATATTATCAGTAGGTTGGCATATTCGTTTTTTTATGCTTAGAGGATGTTGTATTTACAATAAATTTTAATGCTCCCGATTATTTTCATTCAGCTCTGGTAAGAGGTAAAATGAGAATAATCAAATTAGAGGAGATTATTGAATTACAGCTGAAGAATGAATAGTGCTTATTTTAGAGATTTAGTTTAGCAGTAGTGTTTGGGGTTTTTTTTTTTTTTTTTTCTTTCTTTCTTTTTGGCGAAGTGTCTCTAACAAGAAAACAAGTATTATCATGGAACAACTGGATTTTTTTTTTTAAGTTGGACATTTAATGTACCTAAACTAAAGCTGATAATCTACACTTTATCAGGCAAGGTACAGGACAACATATTTGTTTACAGCTTATGGTTGAATACTAGCCCCATGATTAAGAATTAGGAAATTATCTTTATAGCAGACAGATCTTAGTCAAACAGATTATTAATCTATGCTGCAAGGTATCATCCAGCTCTTTAGAGGATGCCAGAGTCACTTTGCCAGCTGAATTCTCTCTCACTCTATCACAGGATTTTCATCTTTGACTTCCTCATAGGCCTGGAGTAGAAGCCTATCTTTCAGAAAAAAATTGTTAAAAAAGGTACATGAAAAGCTTGTGCAAAAATAAACCAAAGCACCTCAGGCTTCTTAATTTTTACACTATAATATTTGGGACTTTTGTACCTTGACATGTTCAGAGTAAATGCTTTGATGAAAAGAGAGAGAAGTAAATTACATATAGAATGAAGAGAACTCATATTATCATTTTAATAATCCACAGACACATAAAAGGAAGATGTGTTCATTATGTGATGGGACTTAAAAAAGACCACCGACCTTGTAATAAAAAAATTTAACACGATATGAAAAAATGGAAACAGTTTTTTGAAGTGATGTGAATATGCAACTTTTCACAAGGGCATCTTGAAAAATTTAACAAAGAAAAATAAAACCCAACCATTATGTGACTTTGTAAATAACGAGAGCTTGCTCCTCTTATAATATTTTTGGACTTCATATAAGATACTGAATATATTTATAGACTCTCAGAGATTACAGGCAATGAAATTCTAAACGTTGGAAATAATCAACTTTTACAAACAGCTTCATAAGCAACCGTACCACAAAGCCCCCATTTTCAGGAGACATCATACAGATTTAACACAGATATAATATGCAGTTTAGGTGGCTGCCAGTGGATTAGAATAAAGATGTCACTGTTATTTATTTCTAACCTCTTCAGGATATTTCTAGATTGGTTTTTCTATTGAGAGCACGCATTTTCAGTGTGTGGAGATTGCCTTCAGGCTCCCTGCTTTTTGCGAGGTGGTGGTTTTGATGTTTTGATGGGGGGAGGAATGCCTGAGACTCTTCCACGTGCTCCCAATTATCTACACATTATCCCATGTTTCCTGCCACTGGGATGCTCTCTCCAGAGCTATGATCTTTCCAAAGCATCATCCCATTCAGATGTGCAAAAATGAAAATTAAAATAGGAGGGTTTTTTATTATTATTATTTGAATGACATACGACCTGCTTAATGTTTGCATTTAAATTGGCCAGAATAATTCAGCTCTGGCTTTTAATTTCAGAAGGGTTAATCACCCTAACAAAGGTCAATCAAACTTTAATCTTCAATAAAATTGCTACAGCCCCAATCACCTGCAGGACATTTATTATATTCCTATTTCCATGCGAAAGAATGCACTGCTTTCATTATGCATCACTAATCTTCTAACTCTTTACGTTAGCACATTTTACCAAAAATATTAATTCCTTTGAAACTCTGACAAGAGTTCATTTCTACACATCTCAGGAGATAATCCTGTTTAAAAGAACGGGTGCATCAGCTGTGAACCACTTTCCTGGCTCTTTCTAATCCTCATAGACCTTCGCTGCTCCAACTGAGTTCTTATAATAGGAAATCTCAATGACACAAAATGTTATGGAGGTTTAGGTTAAAACAACATTATATCATTTTAGGAACTTAATCCCCCCTATTGTCTGTGATTATGCCATTCATCTCCTTGTTTCTATCCATAATGTTTACGGTGTTCAAAAGTTATTGATTTGGAGGAAGCAAATGTTAACCATATTTGAATAGCAGCAGAAAGACTTAAATTCATTAATTTGTTCACTCGATAAATATATATTGAGTGCCTATTATGTACCACTTACCAGGAGGGGAGAAATGCAAAGTCAAATGAAAAAAAAAAAGAGAGTCTCTCTCATGAGAATAACACTCTCTTCTGAAAATAACATCCAGAATATAACAAAATAATATCTTAAGCCTTCACATTCAGCTTTTCTTATCAATGTCATTAAATTTTAGGGAAGATTGGAAATGTGTTGAGTCAAATTTTAACCAAAATTTCAACAGACAGTATTTTTCTATTATTTGGACACTTAAAGGGTTTAAAATTCACGATCCCATAAATGGCCCATTTTTAAAATTTGAGAACATGAAATTTGATTCTTATATTTATGAATATATTCAGAGTATCTAGTCTCCCATGAGTAGGAATAAAGCCATGAGAAAGTTTAAATGGGCATTAAAAATATGCATTGTTATGTATTACCTTGTTTCCAAATATTATTTCATTATGTTTAAAAACTGCTATTAACACACACAACGAATGGCATGGGTAAAAATAAATAAATAAATAAAACATTGCTTTATTTATGCCATGATATAGTGATCTGCATGACCGCAGAGGGAAAGTAAAAAACCTCAGTGTAAGTCCCA
The DNA here is from genome assembly GCF_053574225.1 of Canis aureus. Classification (NCBI taxonomy): domain Eukaryota; kingdom Metazoa; phylum Chordata; class Mammalia; order Carnivora; family Canidae; genus Canis; species Canis aureus. The sequence continues at coordinate 43,767,273 of NC_135623.1, read as the reverse complement.
ATTATACTGCAAATCAATTGCTTTGGTATTCCAGCAGTGGTGTGACACAGCATAAACAGCCCAAACTCTACCTTCTGCATATTTTTTTTTTGAGAAACCTTCCTCTCTATGTCTTTGTACTCACAGGAAGCACACAGGCATATATATATACACAGAGGCACATGCTCCTCCTCATCAATATTCAAGTTCATTAATTAGCAATATGTGATGGCTGTAATTTGGGAAACTCCCCAGAGCCTGAATATTCAATCAAGCAAAGCAAATCACAGTGAAAAGAAAATACAGGTATGACAGTCAATGGCCAGACTGGCATTGAGGAATAGCACATAATTTTAAGACATGCTAGTCTTTCTAAATGTTAAAAAAAAAAAAAAACCCAATTACTTTGACGAAAGTCAAGACCCCAGCCTTCCTTCCCCCTGCTTTGAGCATTTCTTAAAACTGAAATAGAACCTCTACATCTTCTATAGCTATACATGCTTTTTTCACTCCCATAACGAGGTTGACACAATAGAATAAAGTAGAGAAATGGCTTTTATTGTTGAGAGAAATAAATCCAATGTTACACGATATAAAATGTTCAATTGATATTTGTTAACAGTTATTCTGAAAACTGATGAAGATTAGATACAATGACAGTCAAAACATTGCTTTATATTTCTATTCTGTATCAAAAGCCATTTTATTATATTTCTGAATTTCCAGATTTGGAAAAAAAAAAACAAACAAACAAAGCTTTCAGAGAATATGCTGTAAATGCTCAAGATGCATATGGATCTTTTTAGGAATCATTTTCATCACAAAAGAAAAAATAAAAACGAACCCACAAGCCACCGAACAAAAACCTTAATAAGAAAGCTCAGGTGTGGAATTATGAAAACAAAACAAAACAACCCACAACAAACATACCTTTGGCTGAACAAGTTCACAATTTCTTGTCTTGCTTATACAGCTTTGCCATTCCACCTTGAGCAAAAGTCAACTCCGTGTCCCTTGTGATCTTTGTGACAATGCCATCATATCACTGGCAAATTTTTCGATTAAACTTTGCAGATGTAGTAGCAACTTTGTTAATTATGATATTAGCCAGCTGGCGGGTACAATCAGTCAACCGCTGTAAGAAAGCCAGACAAAGAGACATCTAATCATTGCAACCAGAGCAGATAAATTTTGTTCCTTTCTCATACGTGTCACAGATTCTATCCCTTCTGACCCTCTCCTCAGCCATCGACTGTCAAATTTAGATTCTGCGAGCTCCCAGCTTCCCTTTATCCCTGCCTTAGATCTGAAACTCCTGGTTATCAGGAAGACACGCGTCACCAGCTGTCTCCGAGCAGGAAAGCAATCAGGTGAATACTACTTATTATCTTGCATTGCTTTCTGAGGAGTGACAAGATTGATTTGGGACCTAGAATACATTCAGATCTCAGACATGTAGTTCCTAGGGTTTTGAGTTCAAACAGTAGGGTATGTGTAAAGTTGCAACAGAGAGTAGTACTTCAACCCCAGTGTTAAGGATACGGGATATTAGAAATTGAAAGAGAATTAAAAAAAAATCTATCAGAATTCTTTTTTCAGATGCCTTTGTATTTTCTTTTCCACATCAAGGTTACCTTGGTAATAATGTCTATGGACAGACTGCCACCCAGCAGAGCCAGCTTCATGCCTCAGTAACTTTAAGTCGACCCACAGAAACAGGATTCTGACATTATGAAGTTGTCTCCACCCATCTCCTTTTCATCAAGAAGAGTACTCTATAAATTCCCATTCCTGGAACTTATCCTCACATAGAAGTTGATATCAAATGTATAGAGAATAACGTGACAAACTGATTTGGGCATGGCAGCCAAGAGTAACTTATACCACTTTAGACAAAGAGACAGATGTCTTTACATCCTAATATAAATTTTTCCTTCAAAAAAATCAGTCTACTCAAACCATATAGAACTGTGATTGGTAGATATACACACATATACGTTCATGAATTTACTGAAATTGAAACGCATATTGGTAACACACATACTAACATTCCCATAAAATGACATTATAATATCTTTTTAAAGTGAAACATTCAGTTGGCCAGTGAAGAGTTTGATCTGCATGGTTAGCCATTAAACCAATGTAATATTTACTAAACGATTATTTTTCCCCAATGAAATGTTTCAACATCAGTGAAGTAATAACACTTATGCTGCAGACTTTTAAAAAGAATAATATATAACATGATGACAAAATTATATTCATCAACAAATTAGTAGGTCTTTCGGGGATGGAAGAATTTAGTGAAAAGTTAAAATGCAATTTGAATTACATTTTAAATAGGAATCCTATATATTTGGCTTCCAAAAGGGACCAAACAGTTCTCTACCTGTGAAAATTGCAGGTACAGTACACTATTTTAATAAATCATGGTATGTATCCTAAATTTACATTTTATTTTCACATGAGGATGTTCCTGTAATGGAAGGTCCAAAGTCCCTGCACTTGGTTTATTTAGCATGAAGTGCTGAAAAGATAAATGTATTTAGATGCAATCTAAGCTATATACAACAGGGATAAGTAGATGTAGGGATCCCCAAAACTACAGAGCAAGATACTTTCATTCCAGGAAGATAAAAGGGTTCCTTAAATCCTATCAACAGAGATGAGAGGGGAAACATATGCTTCCAGAAATTCTCAGACATTTTATCTATGTATATGTCTTTCTGAAAATAAAATATTCTCTATCCTTGGTGTCTGGGGCTGCGTTTAAGAAATATGTCAGGATCCATGAAAGCAAAAGAACAAAGGACTCAAAAATGTTAGAGGTTGAGGGTGTCGTGTGGCATAGTCTCAAGGACAACAACAACAACAAAAATCTTAGACCTGACTTTTAGTGATACTCTGTTAGGAAAGGATCTGGGCTGTCACCTTCATCATTACAGACTTGGTGACCACCATGTGGCCTGGCACGTGGTTGCTTCTCAAGAAGTGCACACTGATGGAGAATGAATACTTTTTTTGCACACATCAGCCTCCCCAAGGCCCAATTTACCCATTTTAAACTTAATGCCAAAAAAAAAAAAAAAATCACTCTTTAGGCCTCATGTTGGTCACTATATATCAATTATCATATATTCATTCAAAATTGTATCTTTAAAATAACAAAAAAACAATTCAGACCTGCAAAGAGTTCGAGATATAATTTTTCTTAAGATTCCAAAATAAATGTTTCAATGTTGTTCACTATTTGCTCCTGTGAAAACAAGTCTAACTCAGAAAGTTCCAATGAGTCAAAAGCTTTTTATTCTTTGACTGAAAGACTTTTTCCCAGGAAATTCAAAGAAGATAAAATATACCACTTATGTAGAGTTTTTCATCGCCGTTGTATCTGTAAGAGAAAATGAAAACAATCTAATATTCCCAAAGAGGAAAATTATTAAATAAATTACAGCAATTACTTGTAGGCAGTCATTACATGAGAATGGGGATGGCTGAGAAAATTAACTTCTTATGACTATAGTGAATGAAAAAAGCAGAATAGGGATTGTTTATATACTGATAACTGAGTACATCTGGACAGAGACTGGAAGGAAAAATGCCCAAAGAGGAAATATGTTCTATGGGACTAGAAAGTGTTCTCTTCTTGCATAGCCGCTTGCTTTGACAGCATTAAAGTTGTTAATCTCAAAAAGTCTGAAAAAGAGCCCCCATCTGTAAAATGGGAACAACAAGAATAATAGCCTCCTGATAGAGCTTTGGTATTCACTCAGATAATGCATATAAAACCTTTTGCATCTTTCCTGCGGTGAGCACTCACTACATATCATAGTATCTTTACTATGAGCCCCACATAAGTGGTCCTCACACATTGATCTATACAACATCTTTTATTTTTGTCTATGAAACATCACCAAAGAGTCGCTGAATTAAACGGCACAATCTAAAACACGGAAAACTAGCACAGAAATATGGCCTAGGTGATAAAACTGATTTATAAAATCATAACAACGGTAATAATTTCAGATGTACAACACGTGGATTTGAGAATTCTATATGTTACTCAGTTCTCACCCTGAGCGCAGTCACCATCGGTCACCACACAAGCAAATATGACACTGTATGGCAAATACACGTCAATGAAAACCTAATGGCAATAATAATAATAACAGATAAACATGACTTCAGTTACAAATTATACTTTGTATAAGACTTACAAGACCTCTCTTATTTTAGAAGACCTCCGAGTCCCAGTTCTGACTTGGGACATGCCAGGCAAGCAGCAGCCCTGCTGGGAATAGTGGAGTGGAAACGAGAAACGGACCCGGAGGAGTTTCATGCTCTTCCTTCTATTTTCCAACATGGTACCTGCTGATCTCTGCTCCCTGTGGGCACAAATTCTGACTATTTCTGCTCCCTATGGGCACAAATTCTGACTCGGAGCAGCATTGCCTAAGCTGCTCTTTCTCTAGGGATGACAGGGCCACACCTCACAACAGGTTATTCTATAAATGCAATGCACAGGTGTGGACTTTTGTGCAGATGGAAACAGTGAGAACAAGGCAATCTAGACTTGGAAACGCCCTCTCTGCAGAGAAGTGTAGATAAGTATTCACCACGGATCCACACGGACCAGTAAATCCTACTTATGCTTTTATCCATGTACCACCAACCAGCTTCTGTTGGCCCTCACAACATGCCTTCTGGTCACTTGAATGTGTTTAATTAAATCTCACACACATGTTTGTTTTATTTCTGCTTCTGGCCCGCTGGATGTAGAACCAAATGCCTACTTCCCCTCTCTATTGCACCGTGGTGTCACGGGGCAGAGAGCCTGCTTCCATTCCATTCCTGGCCCCTCACTTACCAGCTCTGGGACTTTGGGCAAGTTACCAAATTTCATTAAGACTGTTTAGGGATCCCTGGGTGGCTCAGCGGTTTGGCGCCTGCCTTTGGCCCAGGGCATGATCTTGGAGACCTGGGATCGAGTCCCATGTCAGGCTCCCTGCATGGAGCCTGCTTTTCCCTCTGCCTGTGTCTCTGCCTCTCTCTCTCCCTTTCATGAATAAATAAATTTTTAAAATCTTAAAAAAAAAAAAAACTGTTTAAAACAGTAACACCACCTTGTAACACTGTTGTGAAGATTAAATTATACATCAATGGCTCAGCACACAGTAGGCATTTGATAAAGGCTCTGCCATTGCTGAAGTAGCAGGGGAATCACTGGGAAGCAACAGAATTCTGCCATAGGAGTAAGAGACCCGCAATCAAGCTTCTTGGGTAAATTTAGATCCTGGTTTTCTCACTTCAATGACTAAAACCAACAATGAAATAATAATAGTAATAATAACTTCCCCATTAGAGTTGTAAAACTTAAATGACTACTGCAAAGTACTTACCACATAGTAAATAATGTTTGCAAATATTATTATTATTCTGCCTACTGTGCTAATTGGTTATTTCTTCCCTATTGCTTAACTATTGTCTAGTAAGAACAAATAAGGACTTTGAATGTGACAACCTCACGATACATATATTCACAGAGGTCCATATTCATACTGCACCACTATTTGCAAAAGCAAAAGCCTGCAAATGATCCAAAAGTCATCAAAGGTAAGCGGTTAAAGAAGGTTATATTCATACTGTGGAATGCCAGGCAGCCATTAAAATGAATGAAAAAGTACTGATATGAAATTATTTCTAAGATCCATCTTAAGAGAAGGAAGAATGGTGCAGCAAGGTGTACCATATGTTACCGTTTTATTTAATAGAAGTTTGTACATGATGTTTGTATATTTAGAGAATCTCCGAAAAGATATACAAGAAATCACTAACAGTGGTTGCTTCAGTAAGGAACGTGGGGCTTAGGACAGGAACAGAACTCTCCATCGTACAAATCTTCCTCGATTTACCATGGCTTTATGTCTTGATAAACCCATCAAAAACCGAAAATATCACAAGTCAGAAATGCATCTAATACACTTCGACTACCAAATATCATAGCCTAGCCTCACCTACCTTAAACATGTGCCAAACACTTACATTAGCCTATTGTGGGGCAAAATCATCCAATACAAAGCCTATTCTATAATTAAGTGTTGAGTATCTCTTGTGATTTTCTGGATACTGTACAGAAAGTGAAAAATGGGATGGATGTATAGATACAGAAATGTTAAGAGTCATAAGCTTATGGGGGGTTCACCCTCAGTGGCTGACTCAGAGCCTGGAGGTCAAGAGTCAACATCTACCCACTGAGCCAGCCAGGCGCCCCCACAATGTTGGTTGTTTGCATCATAACAGGACCTTTTCCTTTCAATTCTCATTTCAATGCTATTTCAGTAGCATTTGTTGCCTGCGTGAATTTTCTTCACCCAATAAATGCCAAAATGTTGATTTTTTCCAACAGTCTCTCCTATCTCAAAGTATGTCTTCCTTATAAAGGATTTAACCCAGTATATGAGATACAAACTGTATTCCTACATTCTGGATGATTCTAGAAATCATTTCAAGTAAAGTGTCCTCTTCATGTGACAAATGGACAAATGTTTGTCTTCAGACAGGCACTTGGCTCTCAAGGCTAGGTTCTCTAGTTGCCAGCAGAAATGCCCAGAGCTGAGGGTGTCCAATGGGGCATAAGATGCAACTCCTGGCATATAGTCAATTCCACACTGATAACCTGAAAGTTTGGTATGGGCTTCCAACTAAGACTCCTCTTGTCTTTTCAAATATGCAGATTTGAGAACTCACTGGTAATTATAAATGTTATCGAAACATATATCAATTGATAACTTTTTAAAAATATTTTATTTATGTATTTGATGAAGAGAGAAAGAACACAAGCAGGGGGATTGACAGGCAGAGGAAGAGGGAGAAGCAGACTCCCCGCTGAGCAAGGAGCCCAGGACCCTGGGATCAGGACCTGAGCTGAAGGCCAACGCTTAACCAACTGAGCCACCCAGACTACCAGTTGATAATTTTCACAGAGATTGTTCATGCGTCATGTTGCCACCTTATATGGGATGGTCTTTCCTACTTTTAAAAGGTGCATCTGCCAATCACAGATGTCAGCCATCAGAATGCCTGGATTTACAACAGCTTCAGACAACCTGTGGCCTCTGTTGCTTCTCTAGAAAAAACAGTATCGAACCCATAGTGAAAAGATGATGGTTAAAGGGGTTAGCTGATGTACAAGACACAATGGCCAGTGCTTGGGAGCACTTAATACCAGGTGTTCTCATCAGTAGCAACATCATTGTCATCATCACTAATTTTAAACACCATTAGATGGTCAATTGCTGCAGTAGGATATGGAAAACTGCTGTTCTTTCCACTTGCTAATTTTTCTTTTCCAGAGTAAATGCTATTCATGAAATGAACACAAGTTCATACAGCAACTGGTAATACTCATCCTCTATGCCAGTCCTTCTCAAACTTTTATGATCACGTAAATCACTTAGGGATCTTGTTGAAATGCAGATTTTGATTCTGTAGGTCTGCGTGGAGCCTGACATTCCACATTTCTGAACTCTGGAGGGATCCTGCCACTGCTGGCTTTGGGGTATCAAGGTTATGTAGACCCTGGACTTTACAGAGGGTAAGAATGACACGTTTGGTAATAAATGCAATGAATATTAAACAATATAAATATATATATATTTATCTATATATATATATATTTATGTGTGCAACCAAGGAATACCTTTTTCTTCTCTCTTTCATGCTTATCTCTCTGCATTTACATTTCTCAGTCTTCAAGTAAAATGCAGGTGTGCAATGAAAGTACAACTCGTTTCCTTTCTATGTTGACTCCTGCTGCATACAAGGCAAAGGGAAAAAAAAACCAATTATATCATCCACAAAGGAAGGGGCACATTTATAAAATAAATTTTTAAGGGAAAAGGCAAAGATTTTAACCTTGAGATATTTGTTTTCTCATGCTTATGTCTCTGAATTTACATTTCTTAGTCTTCAAATAAAATGTAGGTGTGCAATAAAAGTACAACTACTTTCCTCTTGATGTTGACTCCTGCTGGATACAAGGGGGAAAATCAGTTATATCATTCATAAAGGAAGGGTCTCATTTACAAAAAAAAAATTTTTTTAAGGGAAAAGAAAATGCCTCGAGGCATTTTTTTAAGTAGGCTCTACTCCCAGGGTAGAGCTCAACACAGGGCTTGAACTCATGACCCTGAGATCAACACCTGAGCTGGGATCAAGAGTTGGACACAAATTGACTGAGCTACCCAGATGCCCTTAACCCTTGAGATATTTTAAAAGAGTGATAACTATTATTTCCTTTCTTACCACAATCCAAGTCATTGTTTATACTCATTTTGTTTGACCCAACAACAAAATAAGGTATTAGCAAAATCTTTTTTCTGTGATATGTATGGTACTCTCGTGTAACTAAACATTTACGTCAGTTTTTTAGAACAAAGCCAAATGGTTTAATCAGTAAGAATATTGTACCCTCAGTAAGCTGATACTGCATAACTCTTAACAATTCTGGAAATATTTGCTAAGCTTTCATTATCATCTCTATTGCTATAAGTTAGTTCCCTTGAGGATAAATGGTGAAAAAACAATAAAATTTGAATATGGTAAAATAGGGACTCCTGGGTGGCTTGGCTTTGGATCAGGGAATGATCCTGAGGTCCTGGGATCCAGTCCTGCATCAGGCTTCCTACAGAGAGCCTGCTTCTCCCTCTGCCTGTGTCTCTGCCTCTCTCTCTCAATCTCTGTGTCTCTCATGAATAAATAAACTCTTTAAAAAATGAATATGGCAAAATAATACTCTGAATTCTAAAACGCAGCATCCAGACAAAAGCTAAGGAGTTATATGGTTCAACTCAGTTTTGTTTTTGTTTTTCTCATTTTTTTTTTCAAACTGAGATCCATGGTAAGAAAATATTTACCACAGACTTAAGTACCACACACACTCAGAATACTTTTGAAAAAAATGTGTTCATGAAACAATATTTACTGCATTCAGTGTGCTCTGATAATTCTCTTCTCTTTATTTTAATGGTATTAGTATTAATAATATTTTATTTTAATGTTATTAAAATTATTAAATTATTAATTTTTAATGCTGCTATGACCTATTCAGTTGATTTCAAAGTCCACTGATGGGTCCTTCAAACTTCCAACCTTGGAAAACTTCTGAGAGCTAAGGCTAGGTCTGTGGAAGTTCATGGGTGCAAGGGATGTTTAAGAATTGAGGCCACGTTGTCTTGACATTCACAGACAAAAGGCCTGGTCAAAAAGCCCATACAAGGGCATTTTAATTGCCAATAACAGACCATGTTTCCACCAATACATTCAGTATAAATGTTTTCTTCCCTCCCTTCTCTGGAGGATAATGTAAGAAAATCACCTTTCACAATTAGGTAGAATAATGGTGTTTAAATGAATTACCCAATTACCATTAGGAAGTAATAAGGAAGCAAGTGAAGGATGACTATGGGTCAGAATTGATGAATTCAAGGGAATGTGCAGGTAGCAATTTAGCATCTTTTAAACACATTCGAATATAGTAAGCTGCATTGATCTGGGAGTCACACCAGTAAGCCAAATGGACATTATTCTAACAGAAACTGGAACTTTTAAGGACTGGTAAATCATGAAAAGAGCATGGAAACAGAATGAGATTTTGGTTTGTGTTGATCCATTTCAGGTGGGAAAGGCCAAACTGTACCTTTCAAAAAATTCAAGCGGCACTGAATTGTTATAAACAACAAGCATAGGCATTTTCGTTTCCATTGTGTAGAAGGAAGTCAGCAATCAGGTGTATAAGATAAGAAACTAAAGCCAAGGAAGTCATGGAACCTAAGCGAAGTGACTGAAGCCACATGTCAATGCCTGGGTACTGGCTAGATCTCTTCTTTCCAATTGCAATGCAAGCAAGCAAACAAGCAAAGAGAAAGAACACCAGCACCGCAGTTGGTAAAAGACAGACAAACTGGTGAGAGGGGAGTACTGCTATCTTTAGTGGGTCTTGGAGTAGCTCTGTGTGAAGAAGGATTGGGTAACCTTTCATACTTCCTCCTGCACAGTTATTCTCAGATTCCATATGGGGAGTACAAAAATAGTGAAGAAAATCTCCCTAGTTCAGAGTTGGGTACCATGCGGAGGCTTAAGAGATACTTTTCAGTGGAAGAGAGTGGAATATTTTTACAACAGCAATATTTTAGAGTGATGATCAAAGATCATATGCCTTATATATTTTATCCCTAAATGTTTCTAAGGAAGATGTTTTTTTCCAACAATTCACTAATAGGTAGTATATTTAGTGTATATATGTTAGGATAAAGATATGTTTAACAGACTGGAAGGCCATATCACAATATTCCTCCTCTCAGAGAAAGACCTTTCCACAACTCTCTTACAGGCCCCTGACTCTTATTAAAAGCCAGCTTTTTGCTCTCTGCTGAAATTATTCTGACAGCTTTGACAGCACATTATCATTACAAGATAGTGGTATACTTAAAGATAAATAAGGATTCATGGAGAATTAAAAGTAAAAAGAATTAATACAAGTCTCCAAAATACCAAGTTAGAATATCAAAGGTTACTCAGATAAAAATTTGATATTTTCTCATTCAAGTAATCATACCTTTATATGGGTAAGCAAACAATCCATGCTGTGCCATCAACAATCATCCACTTCCACATCACACAAAAACAAATACATCTCATTTCCAAGATTTGTATAAAAGAAATGATGATATTTTAACATCTTAGATTTCTCAATATGGATTTGTTCTAATTCCAACTGATTTTCTCTGTAACTCAGCCTTTTTCACTTTCATAAAAAAAAGGAAAAGAAAGAAAAGAAAAAAAAGAAAAGAAAAGAAAAGAAAAGAAAGAAAAGAAGAAAAGAAAAGAGAAGAAAAGGATTCCCAGCAGGATCTTTTAGTTACATGGCAGATTTTTCTAAGTAGATTGTATAACTCTTGCTCTTATATGGTCTATTAATAAGATATTACGCTACTACACAATTTACTAAATTGCAAAGGTTGGTCATTCTTACTTTCTGTGCAAATCTAATCCTACAAAAAGCACATGCACATTCATACACACATGGTTAAATACTCTCAACTCTAATGGTCCCTTACTAAGTTATATGATTAAATCATTTGCGTGTTTTTTTTTTCAAGAAAGTTCGCTATGACCAAAAATAAAAGTTCAAAACAGAAAGTGAAGAGTGTACCTGAGTTTTAAATGACAATTTTTATTCATTTATTTGTAAAATTATCCACTTATTTTAAGAGCACCAGCCAGAATGAGAGTTTGGAAGACTATATATTAAGAGGAAAGATGAAACAGATGCAATACACAGCTAAGATCAAAGAGCCCCATCAATTCATTCAGAGAGTCAAAATCCAGCTGAGCCTCAGAGCCCTGTCTGCATAATAAGAAAGGTTGACTAAAACATAAGGATTAAACAGATGAGCTGTCTCCTGCAGAGGCGTGGGAGGGAAGCCCCACTGAGACACTTGTAAAGACACTTTGGAAGTGCACACCTGCTCCTCCACAGTCAAACATACAGGAGACCAGCCTGGCCAAAGATGGTCTACAAAATTGCCAGTTTTAAGAAAACGGAATTTATGTCCTAAGAATGTCTTTTTTTATTTGTCAAGATATTTTCAGTCCAGGAAAATGACAAATTAATAAATCACCTCCATTTTTCAAGGTGACTTATCAAATGCTTGCTTTTCAAAATCAAGTGTGTATTTTCAAGTGTGTGTATTTGATTCAAAATCAAGTATGTCATGAGACAGTATTAGGGAGCTGCCTACCTCATGATCAATTTCTTTCCAATAAATGGTGCTTTTCTTGAGACCACTTTGAGTAACACTGGTAAATATATGCTAATTCTATTTTCCATTCCTAGGAAATTATCATTCTTAGTAGTAGATCCCAATTTTTATGAACATCAGGCCAAGTTCTACTCAGAGCTATGCTAAATTACACAATTCAGTTCCATACAGCAAGAATACAGCACAGAAATCAAATGCATTTAATGTCCTGGGCCCGTGACAAATGGTACATTTATTCTAATGACTTCACCACAAGTTATGTTGTAGCTACTGATAAGAAATTATTCTGAACATAAATACAATTTTCTTTTAAGAAAGCTAAGCTAAGCATGCTGGGCCTTTAGGCTCTACTGGGAAAAGATCGTATGGAGTTATAACATTAGACTCCAAATAAAATTTAAAAACTTTACCTTTGGTATGGATTAACTTTCTCAAGCACAGCATGTACGGTGATTTAAACATGCAATTAATAGACCAAAATATATGGTAAGCATCAGCTTTTGTTTAATTCACCAAAACAAGCAATCCAATTTTGCAGCGAGAGCAAGAGTCTCTCAGGAGTACAATGAGCTGCAAAACATCAGGAAGTGGCTTCGTGGGGTTGAAGTGCAGTCTTTGACCTGCTCCCTAGTAGTCTAATTACATGATCACTCACTCAACCAACCAACTAACGAACTGTTTTTACAGTGTGGATTACGTGTAAGATGCTATGGGGGATACAGAGAACTATAAGTAACAGTACTAAACTGTAGGTGTCAAACGTGTGACATGGATAAATTCTGTAGAAGTGGAACCTTGTGGGTTAAAGAACTGGAGGTCTTTATTTAAGAGGTGGGATTGACTTAGGACCTGAGGGATGAGGTGAAGGGGAGGAAATTGGTTTTCAAGGGGAAGTACAGAGATAAAAGAACATAGAATCCACTTGGAGAGAGAGAGATATATCATTCCATTTTGCTGAGACATATAGAGACATGTGTATGATGTTAAAAGGGAAAAGAGAGGGCAGCTGGGTGGCTCAGTTGGTTAACCATCTGTCTTATGGTTTTGGCTCAGGTCATGATCTTAGGGTCCTGAGATCCAGCCCTGCATCGGGGCTCCATACTCAGCAGGAAGTCTACTTGAAAATCCCTCTCTCAGTCTCTCCCTCGGCCTGCTCTTTCTCTAAAATAAATAAATATTTAAAAAAAATTTTTTTTACAGATTTTATTCATTCATTCATGAGACACACACGCATACACACACACACACACAGAGGCAGAGACACAAGGCAGAGGGAGAAGCAGGCTCCACGCAGGGAGCCCGACATGGGACTTGATTCTGAGTCTCCAGGATCACACCCTAGGCTGAAGGCGGCACTAAACTGCTGGGCCACCCAGGCTGCCCTAAAAAAAATTTTTTTAAGAAAGGGAAGAAAGGTAACTATGAGGAACCTTTGCTGGTTCCCCCCACTCTGCCCCATCTTTTCAGACATGTTCTCTACCAGTAGTCTGGAAAATCACTTTGCATTTCTATCAAAAACTCATGATCCGGACATTGTGGATCAGAATCTTCAGAGATAAGAAATGAGAAACTTGATTTTGAACAAACACACAAATGAGACTATTTTTAATGTCTTAGAGACAATAGGGAACCTTTAAAGTAGTTTGGAAGAAGCAAACTGAAGGATAAGCTAGGACTTTGGGAAGTGAAGATTCTGAGACAAGAAGAAACACTGAGCAAGAAGTCAAATCAGAAGTTTGTTTTTTTTTTTAAAGATTTATTTTATTTATTTATTTTAGAGAGTGCAAGCTCGCAGGAGCATGGGAGGGGAGAGGGACAGAGGGAAAAGATCTCAAGCAGACTCTGCCCTGAGGGTTGCAGCTGACCTGGGGCCTGGGTCTAATCTTAAGACTCTGAGATCATGACCTTGAGCTGAAATCAAGAGTTGGACGCTTAACCAACTGAGCCACCCAGGCGCTCCCAGATCAGACGTCCTTGTTTTAATCTAGATGCATGGTAAGAATAATCACCTTTGCTCTAAAAAATAAAAATAAAAAATAAACTTCCATTTCTCTCAAAAGCAGAAGCCCTTAATCCTAAGTCTCACCACAATTTCTGACATATTAATATTCCAATGTCTTTAAAAATGATTTTGAAAGTCCAACTTATTTCTGTAAGACATAACTGTCTCCTTTAAAAAAAACTTCTAAAAGTACACGAATCTACAGCTGATCACTCCTTTAAGTACCCATTTTCAGAAGGTCTCACACAAGTCTGACCCGTCAGAATAACATCTATACATACTATTCCATTGGTCAAAAATTAAGACAATAAATAATATTCTGTGCTGATGGAGGTACTAAGAAAAGAGGACTATTAATATCTATTTATTTATATAGGTATTATTTATACCTATTTATGAATATACACTTATTGGGGCAATTGGTAATGCCTAACAAAAATTTAAATGTCCACCTCTTTAACAACAACAAAAATACTTCTAAAAGTCTATTTTAGAAAAGTACCTACAGAAGTATATAAGGATGGATAGTGCATGGATGCACACACACATACACACACACATAATGTAATCATTAATTTACAGAAAAAATGATGGAAATAATTTATAAGAGCCTCAGTAATGGAATAATTACATCAAGGTACATATATATTACAGAAATGGTGCAGTTATAGTCACAAATTCTGAAAATCTATGTGTTGTTATGGAATAATGCTCAAGATAAATAATTTAAAAACCAAATTATAAGAATATGTATATGTATAGAATAATCCAATTTTCAATGAAAAAGGCAATGTGTGCTAATAAGTGTATTTATGTACGTCTCTTTATTTATAGAAAAAGCCCCTAGGGGCACCTGGATGGCTCAGTGGGTTAAGCATCTGCCTTTGACTCAGGTCACGATCTCAGGATCCTGGGATGGAGCTCTGCCTCAGGCTCCTAGCTCATCAGAGAGTCTGCTTCTCCCTCTCCCTCTGCCCCTCATCCTGCTCGTGTGTGCTCTCTCTCTCTGAAATACGTTTTTTTTTTTAAAAAAAGCTCATTAACAGTAGTAGGATGGAGGAATAGCACAAGAAATAAAGGGTGAGGTTTTCACTCTAATTTTTACATGTCTGTATCATTTATTTCCTTAAACAAAAAGCAAAAATTCTTCTGTAACTTAAAAAAATAACTTAATATTTATTTTTGAAGTTGTTACAAAAATGAACCTAGTATTTGCAAAATCTATTAAATACTTGACAAGAATTTTTAAAACTTCTGAATATAAGTGACACTTCAGAAGTGTCACTTCTAAAGATGGTGTAGAGGGGAAACCAGCTTCCTTTCATTTTGATTAATTAGTTCTCAAAATTTAATGGACTTGCAGCCTTTAAAAATCATTCAGAAACGTTAACGATTCACGTATTGACTTCTACTTTACAAAAGCCTTTCCATTTTAATTAATCTATCAATCTTCCCATCTGATGGAGGAAAACTTTATATTTGCATCTTTAAAGACAAGAGTCTGAAATAAATAGATACACATAATATTAGAGCTATAGCCTAAATTATATAATTATGCTGCTTGATCATTCATTAGATACATCTCGTGAGCCCACCTTCACTTATGTTCTGATTTATATGCGTGGTTCCCACAAAATATCAACTTATATGAGAAGACTAAATATGAACACTAATTTTCATTTACGTATAATAGCAATCTGTTTTCAAAATGCTTCCAAAATTTGCTACTTAATGTACCAACTTCATACTATGTAAAAGATGGGGTTTTTCCTAAACCAACATCACAATTTTTAAAAATTAGCATAAAGCTAATTTATGTATTTTTTAAAAGTTAGAAAATGTCTTTTTACTCTTAGAGAAAATTCTTAAACATTATGGGAAAAAAACATAACTTTATCATGAAATTCTCTACAGTTGGGTAGATTTATGTATTTCTCAGATCTCATTTTTCAAGTTTTTAGCAATTGGTCTTATTTATTTATTTTTTTTAAGATTTATTTATTTATTTATGATACACAGAGAGAGAGAGAGAGAGAGGCAGAGACACAGGAGGAGGGAGAAGCAGGCTCCATGTTGGGAGCCCGACGTGGGACTCGATCCTGGGACTCCAGGATTGTGCCCTGGACCAAAGGCAGGCGCTAAACCACTGAGCCACCCAGGGATCCCTAGCAATTGGTTTTAATTGGAATGCTGCTCCTTCCAATTCTAAGAAATATGAAAGGAAAAATTAAATATAAATAGTTGTATGATATAAAATGAAATCACATTTCAATATATTTATTTATTTTTATTTTTTTTAAAGATTTTATTTATTTATTCATGAGAGACACAGAGAGAGGCAGAGACACAGGCAGAGGGAGAAGCAGGCTCCATGCAGGAAGCCCGATGCAGGAGTCGATCCTGGGACTCCAAGATCACGCCCTGGGCTTAAGGCAGGTGCCAAACCGCTGAGCCACCCAGGGATCCCCACATTTTCTTATATTTAATAGCACCAGTGGAATGCATACATTACAATAGCACCAGTGGAATGCATCCTTTGCTGTGTATGACACAGTGAAAGGAACAGCTTTACCAAGACTATTCATATAAAATATAAGGAGAAAACTATTTACCCACAGAATTTCCTAGAGTTTGATGGCAATTAGCAAATCTTACAGCTCTTACTTTGTTTAAATTACTTTTAAAGTCATGTTTTACAAATGGGGAGAATACTTCATCTAACATTAAGTTCCTGAGCTAAAGTACTCTTTTCCATACATGTAAAATTAGGAAGTTCAAGAAGATGACAAAAATAATATAAAATGTTGTCTCTAGATGTATGACCAAAGGACATAGTCAACTCCTGTTAGAATAGTTTCTTCATCACTTAAGCATAAATACAACTGGAGGTTTCTCCACCATCTGGATCAAGGACCCAGGACTTTTAGTTAGAAATACTTTGAATTCAAAATTACCCTCAGGTTGATGGAGAACATCTAGGAAGGACCAAAAATAATTCACCAACAAGGGGCTTATAGAAGAGATAAAGCATATACCTATGAAACAAATTAGAAAATATTTTTCAAATGTTTGAGTGTCACTATGTGTAGTACAGTCATAGACTAAGAGGGTGAGCTACAAAAACATCCATAATTTCTCTGGTACTTTTCAAATCCTCAGGTATGGTCATTTTCCCTCCTAAGTATAACAAACATGAAAGCACAGATCACAGAATATGCGTTTATTTTCAGCTTCCTTAATGCTAGCTTCCCTGCTTCAACCTCACCCCGGACTTATCACCTTGTAGCCATGTAAGAATTCCACACATCAGAGGTAAAAATACTAAAGTTCCAAGGCACAGATTAGTAGCTTAAGGGTGTTGTTTGCTATGATGACTTTTATTTCTTAAGACTATCAGAAAAACTTACTCATTTAATAAATACTGTTGAGCTCTACTATATGCTTGATACTGTGTTTGGAATGATGCTGGGAAATCGGAGACAGAAGATAAATAAATCATAAGGTCCCTAAACAGACATGAATTGGTTTTCTTGTTTTTTCTTTTTTTTTTTTAGAGTTCCCTCTCCCCTAAAGTAATCCAATTATCTTTCCTAGCAATGTCTCCCAGGTCCACCATAGCTTATTTCAATACCTTAAAATACCCTTTATTTCTTTTCTTGTTTGTTTATTTTAAAAACCACAGTAGGTATCCTTTACATGTGCTAGGCTTATGACATGTGTGTATGGTTTTCTGTTTGTTTCCAAAACACCTCTTAGGTCATAAGGTGAGGGCTACTGGACAGAAAGAGCAATACAAACATATTAACATTTGTTCTAGTTTAGGTCTAACTGTAAAAAAGCTTAGAATGAAAAGGAAACTGGGTCAATTTTAAATTTAGGCTACACAGACCATATCAGAAACCTAAACTGCTCCCCAGAGACTTCTTTATATTCCCAGTTTAGTTGATGTTATTTGAGATTTGCTTTTGTCTGGACTTAATTGAAAAGTGTCTTTCAATGTGAATACTATCATGCAACACACCCAGGTGTAACCAGGGTTAATGTCACAGCTTTAGATGTGAGAATAATCACTATTAACTTTTCTAAAGTTTTCACAAACCAGACCCTTCAAAGTACTGAAATTGGTCTCAAAGCTCCCCAGTGATTGTGCCGCTATAGAACTTTTTGCTTTTTCTCAAAAATACTTCAACTTCATCAGCAACAGATGAATTCATTAACTTCATTATTAATTCAAATGATTTTTTCATTTTTGTAAGCTCAAGAGAAACCAGCTCTCTCTGTGTTCTATAAAATGTAATCCATCTCTATTATAGTCATGAAAATGGTATTTGTCACTTTGCTAAGAAAAAAAAATCAATATATCATCCAAGGCTGAATAAGCATTTAATGCAATGAATTGAAGACGGTTAGAGAAATTTAGCTTGCCAGGAGTTTAGGACAAGATAATCGAAATCCAGAAAATTCACAGAAGGTTGGCCAATGAAATATATAGATGTGCCATAGAAATTAATATTTGGGCAGTAGAATAACCTGTCATCTCCAATCCTGGTAAGAAAATGGATTTAGACAGGCAAATCTCCAAGGGGTCACCATTTTAAAAAAATGAAAGCAAAATCCAAACATCAAGAAAAGATTTGAATGTGGCTGTTAAATAGGGAAGGCTTCATTCTCATTTCCTATAAAATGTACCAGATTAGAGGGATGCTTTTAGAACTGCATAAATGTAAAAAAAAAAAAAAAACCTTCAAGGTTAGAGACCTGTAGGGAGATTGCCATTGGAAATAGTTTGGCTTGGAGTTTTTGGGGGGCTGTTGTTGGTTGCAGTGGTTAATGACACAGTACAATGGCATTGTCGAGTTGCAGGGCTCAAAGCACAACCTGCCAGTCTCCTGCTCAGAGAGAACCTCTGATCCTGTTCTTCTAGCTTCTATTGCGTTACCTCCAGCAAAAAGAAAGCTTGCCCCCGACAACCTCCTGTCTTTAGAATAACTCTTCCAAACAGAAATTTCTGTCTTGAACTGAAATCTACTTTTTAAAAAAACTGCCACTCTTTGGTTCTAGTCCTGTATTTGGAACAACATAAAGTCAGCCTTTCCTTTGCACCAGTCCCTTAGATGCTTGAGGTCAACTATCATTTCCTCTGGCCCTTTTCTTTTCTGAACATAACCCATCTAGGCCCTTCACCCATTTCTCCTACTACACCACTTACTGTGCACACGGTCTCAGAAAATTCACGGTGCATTCATAAAATTCTTCCCAAGATACTTCAATTTATCAATATCTCTTCTACTTTGTACCATCAAGAGTGAACATAAGAAAGCAAGTATGTTCAATAAGCATAAAATCCATTAGAGCCCTGATTTACTGTGATTGGAAACTACAATATAAAAGTGAATTCCTTCTTTCTCACAGTAGCTTCACGGGATGTGTTTTACGTTGAATTTATGATCAATTACAGCAGAAGCTCTATAGAGGCAGGAATTCTTGTCTGTTTTGTACACTGCTCCATCTTCAGCACTGAGAACATGGATGGCCTCAATAAACATTTGGTGAATAAATGTAAGGAGTAAAACAGCCATTTGAGGATGCTAGATCTTTGCTTATTGCATTGTTAACAAGCTACGTCCCTTCCATTCAATACTCATGAAACTGATTTTTAAAATCCAAATATAGGGCTATGTATCTGTTGAATATTGTCTGGGATTAGATCAGGCATTTGCGATAGCTGAAACTGAATGCAAGTACCTACGCATGAAAAAAAGTGTGACTGTAAAGCAATGGCTTCCATCAATTTGCCTATGAGGCCTGATGGATTCAAAGTCATTTGGTTTTTATCATATCCTATACTTTTCAACTGCAAAGTAAACATCCCTCTGTACATTAACTTCACTTTTTAATCCTGCTCTAAGTCATTATTTCATTACCCTTCAAGTGATAGTCATCATATCCTACATGAGACAACTGAGACATAGCAAAATTAATAACCAGCTTTGGCTCATACCAAAGGAAAATTGCAGGATCAAGACCCAAATTCAGGTATCTCTTGACCAAATCCTATGTTTTCCACCATTCCATGCTCCCCGTTTTATAAAATTGAAAGATGATGGGAAAGAGAAAATCATGGCAAGGAATTTCTAAAGAGAGATACTCTCTAATAATCTTATCTTCCCGATAAGGAGAAGTACCATTCCAAAGAGTTTATTATAAGTTCCCAGTAGAAAACCATTTTTTCCTTAAGATATTTCCCCTTTTCTCCTCTATAGTCTCCAACAACTAGAGATTAAAATACTAAAAGAAAATTTTAACTTTGAAATTTACATCATATTTTTAATTTTCACTCCGATGACTAAAGAAACTGGTAGAGGTAGAAAACAAAAAATTTAAGGCGGGGAGAAACAAGACCCCAATCTGGACTCTGTGTGAATAAACTGTGTTTGCACAATGACAAGGCAACTTCTAAATGCAACTTTAAAAAACTGTGCACGAAAAAAATTTTTTTAAAAAACTGTGCACACATACAAAAAAGATAGTATTTCTACTTGTTTGTTCTGGCTCATGAAAATGAGCCAGAAGAAACTAGTGGTAAATTGAAATTTAAAAAAAAAATTGTTGGCCATTTTGGTGGGTGTCATGTCACATAGAGCGAATATACATGACAATAATTTGTATCATCTGTTGTCCAGAAACAACTCCCTGTATGCTAAAAAGATCAAGGCAATTTTGACCAATGAATTCAAACAACTGCCAATTCAACAAAAATATTCCTTCCAAATAGGCTAGCTAACATTCTACTGAGACAAACTACATAATCACTTGCTTGAATAATGGCATTATAACCATACAATGTACCGACCTTTTTAACTATCTTGAAAATTCAATTTCTTATTAAATAAGAGCACATGATGGTTCATCTTCATTTGTAACAAATCTGTGGATGCTCAATTCAGTTCATAACTTGCTCAATTACAAAGTAAATAAGCAACTCATAGAAATCACTTATTAGGGGGCAACAATGCAAACCAAAGATCTTATTTTCTTTACGGGCTTAAACTGCCCCTCTGTAGTTTTCATGAATAGAATTTTTTAACGCCATTTATTCTTGGCACTTTCAATAAGTGTTCCTCATAGAAGTTTAACTGTTAACTTTCATCAAAATTACAAAGTTGCTTCATTTCTGAGGTCCCGAACAAAGCAATTAAAAGTACTTCTTTGTATTTAATGTGGCAGATGGCAACATCTTAAGAGATAAGTTACACTAAGTCTTCTGGAAATATGTCTCCTCCATTGTTAGGTCTCTGAATATAAATGTGCTTAGGTTAACTGATTTTTTAAATAAGTTTTATTGATTTATTTTTTAAGTTTTTATTTATTTCTTCATGAGAGACACAGAGAAAGAGGCAGAGACATAGGCAGAGGGAGAAGCAGGCTCCCTGTGGGGAGCCCGATGTGGGACTCGATCCTGGGACCCCGGGACCACACCCTGAGCTGAAGGCAGACGCTCCACCACGGAGCCACCCAAATATCCCTAGGTTAACTGATCTAACCGTGCTAATTAACTTACTCAACAAACCTTCATTGACCACCCACTATGTGTCAAACATCATGCTACATCACGGGGATTTGAAGAAATAGGGCACAATTCCTTTTCTTCAGGTAGGTATACTCTAGTGGGTAAGACATAAACAGGAGCATAAAATGTGAATGTGGTGAGGTAAAAATAGAATTAGAGTATTGTCTAAGTTCACAAATGTCACTGGTATCCAGAAATGTGACTGTCACATAGTAGGCCCTCAGCAGATACTTGTTGACTAGATGAACGACTGAATGAATCTCAGTTGCCTGAGAAACAGAAGAGCTACCTGCCTACATCGAGTTCGGGCACTCATGCTGCAGACTGGAGTGATGGATGAGGAGGAAATGTTTGATTTTACTTGCATGTTTCCAGAATATTCTGGCTTCATTTGGGGAGGAGAAAGGGAAAGGGAGCAAGAGAAGATAGAGCCATCTTAACTGTTCATCTAAGAGGATTTTATTTTAAGGTGATTTCTCCTAGATGGCAGTCTCTGAGCCTGTACCTTGGAGAAAAAGCGCAGTTACTTTCATGCTGATCACACTGAAGCCCTAAGTTATAAAGGGACATATCTGGATTTAAGTGGTTGAAAGCAGAACTGGGCCAGCAAGTTCACTATATCATTCACTATGTCACACCCCAGCGAACATATTAATGAAAAAGCTGTTTATACTTGAAGGCAGACTTCACATTTCTGTGACAGTAAATTAAAGATCTGACTTAAGACACCAACAGAATAGAGTAACTCTAGTTAATCAGCTGTATGCCTACAATAGAATCTTTACAAATAAATTTATAATTATCCCTTCTCAAAGGTCTATCTTTATTCTCTCCTGCTAACTAGGATGTAAGTGAGAATTCAAGCAATTACAAAGATAGCTGTTGAGACAAAGTAATAATGGTCTCCTGGTTAAGATCCTATTCAAAGGATGAACCTTCTAAGAACTCATTTTACTATAAAAACTCAAGAAAATTAAGCCAATGAGTCTAGGTTTCTTCCACTTGTGCCACCTTACACAATGACGAATCTAGTAAAGAAAAGAAGCTGATTCCTGTCTAAATATTTGTCCTCTTTTAAAGCTGACTTAGAATACATTAAGTTTCTCTGCTGAAACTTCCAAGATTGTAGTAAAAAATAAAAGCAGTGTTATAAGCCTCAATTATTTAGTGTCTGCCACCTTACATCACTGCATTATCACTTTCAGGCTTTTATATTTTGCCCCACTGTCTTTCTGTCATATCCCCGGATTAATTTCTAACTCTGGGTAATTAATTAATAGATTCTCTGTTCTCACTCCAAAGCTATTCAATGATGCTGAAAAAACTTAGACCACTGGGAAGATTGATGCCATTACAAAAGGATGCCTTCAGAAACTCCTTCAATGCATCTCCCTGCCCTAGTCCTCATGAGCGCTCTGACAAATCTTCACCACTCCTCTCTTGTCCACCCTCAGCTGACTACCTTGCTTCCTACTTCCTAAAGAATAAAAGATCCCAAGAGGTGCAAATATCTTCATTTTACCAGCTGACAATCATCCTTAGCTTCTTTCTTTCTCTCTAGCAGGAAAGAAGCAAACATTTTTCTTTCTAAGGTCTCTCCTTCAGATGGATTAACAACTTCTAGCATTAGGTAATCGGTTTGGCT
Source organism: Canis aureus (assembly GCF_053574225.1). Classification (NCBI taxonomy): domain Eukaryota; kingdom Metazoa; phylum Chordata; class Mammalia; order Carnivora; family Canidae; genus Canis; species Canis aureus. The sequence goes on along the minus strand of NC_135623.1, from coordinate 43,744,255 downwards.
TCTGCTTCTCTCTTTCATTATAAACATATTTCCTACAAATGTGCTTCATTCTTTTACTTTTTCAAAAGTCGTCCTTTTATCCTACCACTGCTTATAGCTACCCTTCTAGTCCCCTCCTTTCCTTCAACACCAAATGTGTAGAAAATGTAGGCTGTCTGCCATTACTCTTACTTTTCTCCAGTCATATTCGTCATTGCATCCATTGTAATATGGCTTACGTTCCCACTAATTCAGTCTTTCTGACATGACCATAAACTTCCTTATTTCCAACCAAAGGTTGGATGCTTAATCTTCATACTGCTTGGCAGCTTAGTGAAATCTGGCACCCGTAAGACTCCCTTCTGCTTAAAATCCTTTTTTTTTTTTTTTTTTTTTTTTTGCCTTGGCTCCCACAGTGTCATTCTTCCCTAAGGTTCCCTTGCTTCACTCTCTCCTTTGGTAGACTCGCCCATCCTATTCATTCTTTCAATGTGAGCTAGTTTGCTAAATTTCCCTCCATGGCACTCTTCAATGCTTTTCTCCTCATTCTCCTAATTAGAGGTTGAGGAGAAAGGTGTTCTGTTGTTACATAAATATTACCCCTTTTATTTAGCCAACGTTCACCTGTCTGTAAAGGTACTCGAAAGGCCTTAAAATTCCTTTTGAGTTCCATGGCCTCTGGAGATCCCTACTAGGATTTCTTTCAAGTATTTCAAACTTGATATTTATCTCCCACCCCATCTCCAATAAATTATCCCACTCTCAGTACTAATATGAATGGCATTATCATCAGTTACAGTCTTCTGACCCAGAGCAATTTGCTGCTATCCCTGACTCTTCCCTCTCTCTGCCTCATCACATTCATTGGTCGCTAACATTTACTGATACTAACTCAGAAATATTTATTGAGTCTAGCCTTTTTCCATGATTGACAGAGTAAGCCATCTTTAAAAAATAATCATAAAAACAGGGCATTTCAAATCATAAGACCATTTAAAAAAAAGTGTAATCATATATCTTGGTTGGTCTCTTTCTACAAGATTAAAATTCAGATTCCCTTTGCACTCAAAGCTCATCACCAGGCAGCCCGGGTGGCTCGGCAGTTTAGCACCACCTTCAGCCCAGGGCCTGATCCTGGAGACCCGGGATCAAGTCCCACATCGGGCTCTTGACATGGAGCCTGCTTCTCCCGCTGCCTGTGTCTCTGCCTCTCTCTCTCTCTCTCTCTCTCTCTCTCTGTCTCTCATGAATAAATAAATAAAATCTTAAAAAAAAAAAAAAAAAAGCTTATCACCATCTGGCCTCATCACATCTTTTTAATTCATTGTTTACCTCCCCTCCTTCATATGTACATCTACCCAAAACCTCACCATACTGATTTTCCATGGTAATTGTGGGCCAACTTTGCAGGTGCTATGTTCTCTGCCTAGAAAGATTTCCCCTACATTTTCATCCTGCATCCGTTAATAATCAGACTGAATATCATCTTTTTAGGTAAAACCTTTTCCAGTTACCCCACAGAGCTATTAAAACTAACAAAATCTTCTCTAATTTTTTGTGTGGCAATTTATCCATTTTTCTGTCACTGATACCATAGTCTAGTCCTTTAGAACAGAGAAGTTATTTCACTTGTCTCTATATCTCTAGAACATGGCACAGTGCCTGGGAGATAGGCAGTAGTCAGTACATATAAAATTGATATTTTTGATACATATTTTATATTAATCACTGAAAATTAATGATAAACATTCAGGTAGGGGAAGAAACTCACCACACACCACTATTTTAATTTCAACATGTCTATCATGTTAAACTCAAAGGCTACCTTTACAAATTAGCTAAACATGTAGATAATAAAGAAAGTAGATTTTTAAGCCATTTTATAAAGCTATATTTATGGGACAAATTAGGACTCTTAACAAGACAGCCTGAAGACTAACATATTCCTGTCAATTATAATATAAAATCTTATGTGGACATGCATGTTTATATTTTCAGTCTATTTATCTGACGTATATTAAGAATATAATGTATCATGAAATGTACTTTAAATAAATAGCTTAATGTCTACTTCTATTAAAATAAATGGTTTTTCAATAATAAAATAGATTTATTTATTTATTTATTTATTTATTTATTTATTTATGTCCACATTTTAAATGACTCACACCTTCATGTCTTAAATATATTGTATACTTATCCTGTTGTCAATGTATAAGAAAATAAACTGCTTCTCAGATATTTAGACCTAATCATATTTTCTTTCCATCCTATTTGAAAATTTACAAATCAAGTGTTGACCTGCTTTGGTTTTTTTTGCAGTAAGAATGATACAAGTGGAAGTTTTCCTAAATTTGTTTGAAATACTCTGCCATGGCAGTGATATCAAAAATTAAATCCAGCTCCAAAATTTTTCTTTGGACTATATTGAAAACTCTAGAAGAATAAAAATAAAAGTGATTTTGGTAAAAACAGAAGCGACCATGTATTATCCACTACATTACCAATATGCATCCACAACTACATACATCTTGTTAATAGAGAAGAAGAATGAGAGAGTGAGTAATACAGGGCATTGTCACCACCTATATTTATGGTTTTCATGAAAGAAACCATTTGCAATTCACAGCAAAAAGCCTAAAGTATTCATTGCTGCAGAAGACAAGTGTTGCTCTCTGTGAGTTTTCACTATAAACCTTTTCAGTCTTTGTTGTCATATCTGAGCATCTGCTACCCTACAGTAGGAGAAGTCTAAACACAGCCCCATGCAGCTGTCAAGTTCTGTTTTAAACTTTTGTCAAAACCCAAATTCTTTGCAAGCAGTCATTCATTTGAAATTTGTATTCCTCAATGATTACTGGGGCATTCTTAACTGTTCCTGTGCACTCGTGATCCTGTAACATAATCACAGGAGTTGGGTATTAATATTTTTCTAATTGAATATCTGAAGGGAAACCATCACACTGATTTTGCCTCAGACACCTCTGAATAATTTGCACACATCTGACAACTAAATTTCACCTGTTTCAAAGTATAAATCCCAGAAAGAAATGAGAATCTAGTATCTTCCAATTAAAATACTTTCATAGGCCATCAATAGCAAAGTGGAATAAAAATGAACATACCACGAAGATTAAAATGAGAGGCTCTCAAATAAGGGTGACCATGGTTTCCAGGAAGGTAATCCTTCTTATATTACTTCCTTTAACACTTCCTTCTACAATCACAGAGAACAAGTCTAAGAGTCATTTATTCCATTTCCAAAGGGTAGAACTCAGTAGAGCAATAAGCAAGAAGAAATTACTCATTTTCCTTATCCTTATATCCTGGATATAAAGCAAATTGAAGTCTGAAACCATATGTATTAGGAAATCCAAGATATGGTGAAAATAAATATAAAAACAAATACAAATGACCCCTTTTAAAGCATATAATTTTTTTAAGAACGTTTTCTTCATGTTTCTAAAAGGAATTCAATACTCAGAGTTCTCCTTTATTGGTAATACAAAAGCCAAAGATAAAAGCTGAGGTTTTATAATACCACACCCACTAAACACATACGTTATTGTGCTAATAATATTTTTAGGATGATATTTTAATATTGTGATGAAATGCTAAGATAAAATAAGAAGTGTATTTTAAGAAACGTAGTCATTACAGTTTGGATTAAACCTAGTCATTAAAGTGTGTGTCTTTGCATTCTTAATCAGGTATTTACATCTTTCAGTTGGCTTGAAATGTAATATAGTTTAATAAGATAGAGCCATAATAATAAGTGATTAAGAAGGCCCACATTTCTTGATCAGATTAAGAAAATTTCTGTAAGTCCATGAAGAAAGCCTATAAGCTCTGCAATTGTGTATCTGTGGTTTTAAAGAATTCTAAGAATGGACAGCCAATAAAGTGGGTTCAGAAGGCTCAAAGCACATGGGAAAAGGTGCAGAACTGGCTTTTAGTAAGATGTAAAGAATGACGAGTAGAACAGAAAGAAAGAATTAGGTGGGATGAGTGAAGAGGAAGACAAAGCAAGAAAAAGTAGGCCAAGATCAAATTTTGCATTGGGTGTATGTGATGGGAGCTACCACTTGAAGTTCTTGAGCAAGGGAGTGACATATTCAATACAGAAGTCAGCAGGCAGGACTCAAAGGGCTATAATGGGTTTTACAGAAGGGAAAAAAAGATGAAAGAGCGAGTAAAATGTCGTAGTAGTTCAGTGACAAGGAACATAAAGACTGCCATGTACATCATGAAGTGTTTTACCCCAGTATTCTGTCTTTGTGCACCAAAGAATGTGGCTCACTTACATGACCTTGGTACTGATTTCAAGTGATTAGGGATGTATTTCTCTCCATTTTTCCTCTGAACGTGATATCACAGTCCACAGGTCAGAATTCACAGCTCTTTGGGGTATGTATGGAGGGCGACACTGTTTCACACTGACCCACAAAGTATCATTGTTGAATATCTGAACTAATCAATTAGGTTCACATAAACATTTGAACTTACAGCTTTAAAGTTAGAAGGTCTTTACCAATTTAGAAGTTAAAATTAGAAGACCTAGCATGGCAAGATCTATATTCTTACATAACAACACATTATTTTGATTTTCAGACAGGGCATGCCTTCTCCAGCTTGCCAGAGTCCCCACTATTCTCTGGCATTGCTCTGCTTGAGGCCCCTTCAAATTTTAATGTGACCTGCCTGGCTCATTTGAGTTCCCAATCTTGGATCTCAATCTTCCAAAATGGATTTATATTTTGAGATACTTTCCTCCAGTGGTTTCCCTAGCCATGGAAAGTACTAATAAACAAAACTTATCTTCATATACGGACTATTGCTAACAAAGAACTTTCCTAATACAATCCACACAGGCACCCTATGAGCTAGGCAAGGTATTTTCCACCATATTGCATGAAAGAAAGGAAAGTGTAGCAGATCAAGAGACACATGTAAGCTGACCCATTGCAAGTGTCTGAGGTGGCACCAGGTCTCACGTCTTTTGTCCCCTGTTAATTGGTCTTCCCATTCCTGTGAGCTCCCAGAGCTATACCCCAATTCTTGTATCTTGAGTTTTAGCCAACAGGTCTTTTTTTTTTTTTAAGATTTTATTTATTTATTCATCATAGACATAGGAGGAGAGAGAGGCAGAGACACAGGCAGAGGGAGAAGCAGGCTTCATGCAAGGAGCCTGATGTGGGACTTGATCCCGGGACTCCAGGATCGTGCCCTGGGCCAAAGGCAGGCACTAAACCGCTGAGCCACCCAGGGATCCCTCAACAGGTCTTTTATGACATCCAGCCCTATCTCTCATATTCACTCAACATCTGTTCCCCCTCCATTCTATCCTGGGACTCCAAACTCTGCCCAATCTCAGCCTCTATTCACTGTTGGCTAGCTTCGATGGATCCTCCAATTCCCACCTGAAACCTTACTGCCTGAGGAAACTTCCTCAGACATACCCCGCGACCTGGTGCTATCTCTCCTTCTTAGTTACACCTATGGTGCCCTCTACTTACCCTGTTGTCACATGTTCAACTCTAGGTGACTATCTTTGTCTCCATCTGAGCCATGAATGCTACAAGATTGGGAATAAGTGTTGCTCATTTTTTTGCAGTGTCTCCAATCCCTAGAAGAACTCTGCTGGTACGTGACAGTGTGGTGTCAAGATTTTGGTTTTGATTATAAAAATAGTGTTTTAATGGCATCAGTCTGTCTTAAATGAATAGCAACTGACATTTATTGAGCACTTCCTATCAACTTCTTTGGATGCTCAGATGTCTTTATTCAGATCAGAGCTGCATGATTCTGGATGGCAATAGAGTGTATATTTGTACAAAAATAAGATACAGGGATTCACTCGTGCCACTTTCTTATTATCTAGGGTTATGCTACCTTCATCCTTTAGTTGACATGGACTATAGTGGTGAGACTCCTTGCCAATGACCCTAAATTCTGTGTGGCCCCACCCAGGGTCTAGTTTCCAACCAAACATTGTCAGGCAGCTTATTTGGTTCATTGGGCAATTTCTTCCTGCTGTTCCACATTATCTTTTTTCCTTGTTGCTGATGTCTGGTTTGCCAGTTAGCAATGCATGGTTACAATCTTCATTCTTTAAAGTGTTTATTTTTTTTTATAAGTACCATTCTTTTTCCCTGGAATTCTTTAAAAAAAAAGAAAAGAAAAGAAAAAAAGAAAGGAGGAAAGAAAAAGAAAGAAAAAGCTGTTTTTAAACATCTAATCTCCCTAAGATTACTTACTCACTTTCATTTTCTAAAACAAAAGCCTCCATTTTGTCAAGACTCCCATAGCTAAAATTGAGTAGAGATTGCTTACTTTTTTAAAAATTTAAAGCTATCTTAGGTATGCCTTGTCTCATAGATCCTGGAGGCAAGGCTAACGTCCCATTTAATAGTAGGGAGCTCATTAACCACTGATGAATTTTATCATGGGGAAGAAGGAACAAATATGATCACATATGCTGAGTTTTTGAAACTAGAAGGAAACTGTTAGCAGTCAGTGTGGCAAAGACAGTAGGAAGATGTTGTGAGCATGAATACAATTTTGCTTTTAACCACTCTATGTTTTAGATATTGCCCAAACACAGAAAGGTGATGTGGAGAAGCAGAGAAACAATATGAAAATATTCCATAAAGACAGCAGTTCCATTGGGAGGCCAAATAAGAGTCCCCAGAAAACAGGTCATGAATGAAGAGTTCAAGGAAAACCACACTGCACAAAAATATTGTATTTATCATTACTGAGTTTTGTTTTTGTTTTTGTTTTATGTAGGCCCCATGCTCAGCCCAGCGCGGGGCCTGAACTCATGACCCTGATATCAAGAGTCACATGCTCTACTGACAGAGCCTACCAGATGCCCCACTGTTACTAAATCTTAAACTCTTATTTTTCCAGCTCTATATTGTATGTCACCTACTTGTGAAGCCTTTTCTGACTCCATAGCTTGAGTTCGTCACTTCTTCGACAGTGATAGGTCAATCGGTCCCTCCATTTATTACGGTGCTATGATGTTCTAAATCTGTACCTTGTGCCTCCCCAACCAGGCTAGAAATAGAAACTCTTTGGAGGTAGAACCAAATTGCCACAGTTGTTTCTCCAAGATCTAGCAGTCTCCCACAGGATCTGGCACTTAGTGGGCACTCCATAAACAAATGATCAATATTTAAATGATGATATTAAGCTTAAATAATAGATTAGATACCAGGGCAGGGCATTGCTTAAGAACAAGAATGGAACTCCATCTGAATTTCAGAAAACTATGGTCGTTAATGTAACGGTCAGCAAAGGGCTCCTCTATAAGGGCAAACAAGAATCCTCTATTTTCTACCATCGTTTTTACCTTCACCGAATGCAGAGAAAGTTCTATATTAACAAACTGTAACACTGGTAACACAATGATTGCTGCCAACAGGTCCTCTAAGGTGGCATCTCTTCCTTGAAGCCAAAGTCCAAGTGAGATCTACCATAACCAACATGTATGCTGTGTAGATGCAGCATTTCAAACAGTAGTGATGTGTTTGGAGGGCTGGGCCAGGAATCAGGCAAAAAACAGTTTTGTCTTGAAATCTGAGACATGATTTTGCTAAATAAAAATCAAAAATAGTGTCTCTGACATTTTCTGTTTATTAAGCCTTTTTTCTCTCATCTATTTCCTGCAGACACTTCTGCAGATGGAGATGGAGATAGGCACCTGCTACAGATCCTGTTCTCCCTTGGGAAATACACATTTGCTGTTTTTCATAGCCATTCTATTTTAAAATTTGCTTTCAGGAATGCTGAAAAGGGGAAGTTGCTCAGCTAACTTGCTCTGCCCAGAAGAGCACTAACCACTGTGGGAACTAACCAGTTTGCTTTTCTGGCTTTGTGTTATCATGCTTCTTTTAATTTCTTCAGCCTACTTCGATGCAGTGGGAAAGAATATTATTAATCAATGCAACAATGAGCCTGTGCCCTGGAGACAGAGTGATATACCCGTACCACAGTGGTATCTTCATTATCAAATAAATGAATTTATAGCAGTCTAGATTTCTTGGTTCTGTAGGTTATGAGATGATAGGCCTTCCAATAATAGACATATCCCATATAAAATTCAATTTGCGAGGGTATATTGTTAAGACATGCTGCTGAACTTTAGTGAGATAAAAAAAATACAAAAACAGGGGACGTGGCATTTAATTTTATTTTCAACCTGGGTATTTTCAGGTTTGTTGAATCTAATAATACATGAGTTTGTGTTTTGAATGTCTTTATTAATTTTATTTTTCCAGTAATTTATTTTAATTATATTTTTACCAAAGTATCAATCCACAACAGATTTAAATTCAGAGGGAAGAAAAAAGGTCCCCTTTGAGAATGAGAGCACTCAGAATGGCAGTGCAGCATAGTGTGCAGGGTCAGGCTGACCTGGGTGGGATTCCACCTAGAACCATGGGGACAAGTTACTTAACTTCTCTGTGACCCAACTGCCTCATATGCAAAATGTGCCTAATGCTATCTCTATCGCAGGATCCTTGGGAAACCCAGGAAATAGTGGTTTGGTGTCAGAGCCCTGTTTCCCTACAATAAAATGGATATAATACCACTGCCGCAAAGTTGTTGTAAGGATTAGATAATTGGGTAGCCTTGCAGCCCAGTGCCTATTTGGTGTCTAACAAAAACTCAGTTAGCTGTTATTATTATTGAAAAGTATCTTGCCCATAGTAGCTACTCAATAAATACTTTTATTTATTTCTCACTTTTGCATAGAAGATTCTGAAAATGTTAATGCCTTGTGGCCTTACTCCAAACCCCTGAGTGACCCGGTGGCATGGCCTGACCATGCCACATACAGAAAGTCTACAGAATGATCTGTACCCTTTGAGAAGCCATTTGTGGATCTAGCCCATTGGTGTGGACTCCTTGTTTACCAGTGGACATTTGTTTCTCTTCTTCTATTTTCATGGAGAACATTCTCCTTTGGGCTATCTCTGATTCAATTACAAAGCCCTGACAGGAGGCAGCAGACAGGGGTAGGAGAAGGCACCGAAGAGTGATGTCAGGTAATGAGGAAAAATGTCAAAGAAAGATAATTTGATCTCTTCTTTCACAAATTACTAAACATAATGTGTCTCTGCATGCCCTCTATTAAAAAAAAAATTGCTTGAGGAGGTAGGCATGATGGGTAAAAAAGAAGACCAAGAAGCTTCTATACTACTTTTGACTTTAGAGAACGCTTTGATTTGATTGTTACAACCCTCTGGCAGACCCTTTTATTCCCACTTCACTGACAAACTGAGGCTGAGGAAGTAAATGGTTTCCTAAGCATATACTGCTGCTGAAGGCATACTCTAAACTTAAACCCAGCCCTTCGAACTCTGAAAAATGTGCATAGAAAGTGTTACATATACACAGAGAGTATTTTAGGAGAACATCTCAGCCTAATAGTTTGATGTGCAAACAACTTGAAATCATGAATACAGGCCTTTTGTGAAAGAAATACAATAGGCAACTGACAACGAAAGCATGGATGGGGTGTGCACAGAGAAAAGGGGATGTATAGCCGAACATAAAGAAGAGTATTAGGAAAAAATGCTCAAAGGACTTCAGCTTGTGGTCTAAGGCATAACTAGGTTCAAAACTCAGTCATAATTGGAAAAAAAAAAAAAAAAAAAAGGAAAAGCTGACAGATATTCCTAAGTGGCCCCAGGCTTAGAGAGGCAGCCTTTGAGGATGTCAGACAACCCCCAGGAGAGCCCCAGCAGGCACCTTCCACAGGAGGACTAACCTCCCTCCTTGGCCCAGTTAACCACTCCCACTCTGGGGAGATCTCCTGAAGGCAAGGGAGAGATCATACTGTCAAATAAACTTCTCCAGCTGCTGCTGGATGCCTGCGATCTCATCAGCTCAGTATTTGATCTTTGATAAGAGGTTAGTGACCTTGACAAGGGCAACACCTCAAATGTTCTCCGTCATCTAGACCTTTATGTGGATAAATTTCAGGTCATTGCTTGAAAGGAGGTTTTACCAGGAAAGGCAAGAGAGGCAGGGTCTGGGCATCGAGAGGCAGCGAGGACAAAATGCACCTTCTGGTACATTAAAAGCTGGCAATGCGGAAGGCGGATATTGCCTTTTCACGATGTTGTCTAAGATTAGCCATCCTTCTTTGACTAATGCATATAGAAAAATTGTATATATGGGGTATGTGAGTAGCTGCACAGACATGCAATAAATAGGAGCGATACTAAAGATGGTTACTGACGTTTATTGACCTCCTACCATACGCCAAGCACTGTGCTTTATACTCATTATTTCCTGTAATCTTTACAGCAACCCAAGGGGGGGTGGGTATGATTACTTTCCTCATTTTATAGCCGAGGAAGCAGGGTTAGAACTGTTTAAACAGCTAGTAAGCAGTACAGCAGGAACTCAAACCCGTCGATCCAATTCCAGTTTAACTGCTATGTTTATGCATTAACTTAAGCTGCCATGTTTTCAGAGGATGACACAGACACACGCATCAATCAATACCGCAGACCCTGCAGCAGAGAAGACAGAGCCACCATCCACTGAGTTTTTAAGCTCCTGGTTTAACACATACCAAGTACACAAGAATTAGACAAACAAGGAGAACATGCAGCAGTTTATCTTCAGAAAAGATGGGAACCAAGGAGCGTAAGAGTGAAAATGGAAGGCGGATGGGGGTGGGGGTGTGTCAATCTTTAGGTGTGGAGCATGTGCAAAGTAGAAATGGGAAATGAATAACTTTCTGTGCCTCTGGAAGGTAGGAAGTAGAAAAGAAGCTTTAGAAAGCTTCTAAAGCGTGAAGGGATTGCGTTAAGTTCAACAAAAATTTACAGATTTGATGGGGCTTTCTGCTAAATTCTGACAATGACCAACTAAAATCCCTGGGTGGAAAAATGTGCCCAGGATCAAGGAGCTATGGCAATTTACAATTCACATATCTATTGCCAATTCATCTGTTTCACACCCCTGTGAACCTCTATTTTGTACTTTACAGATTCGAATAGGAGCCTCTGGGATAGTCATCAGTGTTGGGGGAGAGGGGTGAACTAGTATCTGGCACATAGCAGAAGCTAAGTAAGTGTTCTTTGAAAAATATCAAAGAAGGGCAAACATGGCACACACGTCTCAAACATCAGATTTTCTCAACAGTAAGCAAATTAAAACTCTTTCTTTAATAAAACAATCACGATATATAATGAAACAGAATGTAAAATGTGAGCCAATTTCTAAGCTAAAACCCAAAGCTTCGAATTAAAAATGCACTTGCTTTGGTACCTGCTTAGGGTCACACCCACACCCCAGACCCTGAGGGAGTCCTTGTGGTTTCCCCTCCACCATTCTTATTACTTGGTTGAAAAATGTGTACAAGAAGTATATGTGTGCAAATAGGTGAGTGCACATATTCAACCCAGACCATGGACCACTGCCTTTCATGTTTAAAAATGAATCCATTTAAAGGAACTGCTATCTTTATGTCATATTAGATAGAAATGGTACATCATTCCTTCTAGCTTATTAAGATAGTGTAGTGGGGCTCTGAGAACCATAGCAGCTGAAGGGGAACTGCCTCCTTCCCTCACTCCTCACCACCACCATTAGGCTATGATTCACATCTCACGTACTTATTTGAATGATCAACAAAAGAAGGACATTTTATTCTCCAGCCTTTTTCATTTAACAAATTAGAAAAGAAACACCCACACAAATCATCCCCTACCCATTTACCCCTTGCTCCCAGCCATGACTATCCTGGGCAAGAGTCTCGAAACCAGAAAGCAATAAGTGAACAAATGCGAGACCTCAGGCAACTGGACATCCAGAAGGCCATTTAGTGCACTCAAGTGCAGTGGAGGTTAGCTGTGTCGGGTGCCTGACAGGATATGGCCAGATCCTTGGCACCGTCACTTCAGTCAAGGAATGCACACGGTAACTGTGAAATATTTTGATGGTATTGATCCTGAACACTTCTTTACAAAATAAATGAGTATCTGAGATTCCTCATGGACCCCAAGAGACATTTATAAGTAGGAAATCTTTGTCAAGCTGAAGCTAAATTGGCTAAAGAATCTGTCTAACTGCTAAACTGGAAGGGACCTCATACTCTTGAAAAGATCCCAGGTTCACTCATGGTGCAGGCATCCATGGCCTTTCATCATTCTTTTTCTTTTCTTTTCTTTTTATTTCTTTTCTTTCTTTTTTTCTTTTTCCTTTTTTGCTTAAACCTCAAAGGCAAAGTTATTTGATTTTCCCACTGCACCTTCTATTAACTTCTGATTTGTTTGATAAGAAATATCCATATTATGACACTCATAAAACATAAAACAAACTAGGGTTCTAGTCCATGGTAAGGTGGTGCGTGTAAAGGCTCTAACTCCAATGAAAGAGGATCTGTAGGATTTATTTCAATATATGGCCCGTGGGCACCAGCTGGGGAGCATGTTGATTTATTCATAAAATAAGCTATGATATTATCACAATAATCTAACACATCTTGGAACTTTGGCCCTCCTGCCTTAAATATATACTATGTTTATCCCTCCTAGACAACTCTTACATAGTGCTCTTAAGCTTATATATATATTCAGCATGAACGCGAAGTGATATTATTCATCCCAATTTCACCACTAGCAAGGAAGTCCCCTCCAATGAGATGACACCACGGTCTGCTGCTGCGGAGATAGAAGGCAGACATCTCTCCTCACTCTATCAGTTCCCTAAAATCTCATCTTCAAGAACATGAGAAAAAGGCATCCAGCATGGCAGAGTGACAGGTCAGAAGGTCAAGGATCAATACAGTGATGTGTGTTGGGATATTTGCTTGATTAAGCGAGCTTCATAAAATATTTAAGAAGGTGTATACTTACCACTTAGGAAATAGTAATCAAATGAACAGAACAAAGTAAAATCCATTCTCAAGTTCTTGTTGTAATAGAAGTAAACAATCACAGGTAAAAGGTACTCTTTGAGGAACTTCACATATACTTATGTTTTTTTTTTTTGTTTTTTCTTTTTTTTTTTTATACTTATGTTTTATGGGAATTCTCACCCTGCCTATTTAGTTTCTGCTAACCCAGGAGTTACTATTAAAGCTATTTGGAGTTCTCCCACTGCATCGTATTTAGGCAGTGGTAGGAAGTAGCCCAATAACATGCTGGGAAGAGGGGGACACCCATTTGGGTTGACAAAATCCACTCTAGTTAATCCTCAAAAGTGAAATTTCTGCATTCTATAATAGGAGTTGCTGGGTATTTGATTAAATACCCCAGGTATTTGGTCCCCAACCTCCTTTCCATTTCTCCCTCCAACTGGCAAACATGAGAATTTAGACCAGAAGAACCTGAAGAAACAAAGTGTGTACTTTAATACAGAAATGCTTTTACCTGCCTTTCCTGCTGTGAACGAAATGGGCTGGGCTTTCAAAATGTTAGCCAGCTTAACTCCCAGTTGGTGGCACTGGAAAAATGTAGCCATGCAGTCTTACTGCTCTGTTTCTGTTCTTTAACTACCAACTGGAATATAATAGAGGAGTTGAAGGGGAACAAAAGAGAGATGGATCCAGAAAGAATCCAAAGAATGACAACAAAGCAAGCAAAGAAAATGATAATGAGTCAAAGACATTGTGCTTGCCAAAGTCAGCAGCCCAGACTATTTTCACATTGAAGATAATTACTCTTCCATTAATTGCCACTTTTCCCCTGAAAAATTCATATTTCACAAACTACAAATTATCTGTGGAAATTCATCTTTGCAACATTTTAGGAAAAGTCATACCAATGTGCTTAACCCAAAGACAGAATGTCTACATTCATGTTGCTCAGACACGGATAAGATATATTTTATGTAGTGGAGAGGATGTGGGTATAATGGAAAGAGCAGTGATGTTGAAAACACTAATATTTTTGAACTGGAAAGTGAGTACCCGGCCACTTTGATGGATTACAGGATAGGTACCAAATAAAGGGGCCGAGGGACCTGTGTCTCCTCGTATTGTATCTACAGGTACCTGAGCTTCCCATACGTTCAGTTCCTTCATCACTGCTCCATTGTCTTTGGTACTTGTTTCCTTCTCAGGCATATGTGAAAGTATTACAATAGTAAACACAAGGCTGGCACTTACCATGAAATCTTTATTTCCCATTTTAGTTTTAGAATACTTCCCAAGTATGCCATCGTCTTTGGTTTGTTCACATTTAAGAGTTCACACTTCCAAAGTTAAACCTCCTGGAAGGTTAGAAAATAGTGTGCCTTTGCCCCCCTTAAGAATTACAATGTATGTAATTTATTTTTATTTAAGAATGTTGTATGATATACTGAGTTACAATTTTCCAAGCTGAGGACAGAAAAACAGTAACAATAATGTAATTTGTACATAAATAAAATACATTATTAAATAGCCTAGCTTTCAATGCCTCAAATTGGTTACAGTTTAGGCAGTGTATATAAAGCTTTATATTACAGATTTCCGTGTCAAATTGACAAATGCAAACTTTCTTGGGGCTGGGATAATGCTAAATAAGATCAAATGTAATCTCATTTTATGAGACATGATAAAATCTTACCTCATCAGATGGGACATCCAGAATGTCGCATTTTCCCTGTGATTTTATTAATAAAGCAGAAACGGCCTTCCAATAGCTACTTCTTCCTTCAAAGCCTTGTCTCTCTGGGTAGTCAGAGTCAGGGTATGAGCTAGGTGATCCAAAGTTAGAATGTAAATTATAAACAATTTTTGTTGTTGTTTCTGCCAGTCTGAAAGTTCAGGAAAAGGAAAAAAAAAAAAGAACCGAGAATGTTCTACTGAACAGCAGAAAGAAAAGCTTACTATTAAGATAACTCTATACATTCCCATGTACTCACTAGCAGTTTACATTTTAACTTTCTCATAATCAGTTTTTGATCCCAAGTATTAGAAGTTAAATTACACCTACCCCTAGACATAGCCAGGGGTAGTTGGGCAATTTTCCACTTTAAGACCTGAATTATCTTCCTTTGATCATCTACTCTACTCAAATTCATTATAAAAATGACCAATTTACCATCCCACTTCACATGAGGAAAAGACAATACTATACACTGTGGGGTCTCAGGACAGAGCAACCAAATGCTACCTGGGGACAGATGAACATGATAGAGCATGTGTGAGTAACTTAAATTTTCCAATTATTCTTTATAAAACAATTGCTATACTGGCCATTATGAGTTCCAAAAACATACACTTAGAAGCATGAGCCATTAGCATATGTCATTTTCTACTGGCAGAAGCCAGCTCGCAATAAATCTCTTACCTTGTAGAGAGATGGAACAGCACAAGGCTCATAATAGGATGAGTGATGCATGAAATGTTCTTCAGCTCACTTCCCCTGGGATTTATACTTCCAAACCTAGGAACACCGTCTGCCTGCATGGATGGAATGCTAAGTAATGCAGTACAACCACCAATGCGTTATGTATAGCTTTTCAACTTTTTGAAATCTAGGAGAAACTGTGAAATAAGTAAACACGTAAGCAAGCATGTGTCTAAAAATTATGGCACAAATTGGCTGGAAAAATACACAGTTCAAATAAAGAAGATTCGTGATGAGCATGTGTTTTTAAGTAAAACTGTGTAAATAATATGCTTTTTCTTAGGAGCTGAAGGATTACTGCACTCCTGGTTATGGGTTTAAGACTGAGGCTGTTTTAGGGGATCCCTAGGTGGCTCAGGGGTTTAGTCCCTGCCTTAGGCCCAGGGTATGATCCTGGAGTCCTGGGATCGAGTCCCACATTGGGTTCCCTGCATGGAGCCTGCTTCTCTCTCTGCCTGTGTCTCTGCCTCTCTCTCTCTCTCTCTCTCTGTGTGTGTGTGTGTCTCATGCATAAATAAAATCTTAAAAAAAAAAGACTGAGGCTATTTTATATTGTACAGGGAAATCACTGGATCTTAATTACAGACAAAATGTTGGTCAAACAGTCAAATTTTTTTCAAAAGCATTCAAAGGAATGAAGAAAAAAAAAGCGAACCTAAGAAAAAATACATGAGAAAAATCTTGTATACTCAAATTCTCATTCAATTTGCTCATTTAATTTTGTTTTTAAATTGTCACTAACTTTTTTAAAGGCATAGCTTCAGATGAGATTTGCTTCCAATCTAAATTTAGCCTCCGTTCCTCGTGTCATATTTCTTCAGGCATGAGAAGGAAAATCAATGCCTCTACTCACCTTTGGAAGAATTTCACTGCCAAGTCTCCATGGTTCTATGGGATCCAATAATCCGTGGCTCAGTATTGATTTTTCTGTAACACCTGTAGAAACAGCCTCTCCTTCCTTTTTAACAAAATATAGCAACAAGAATCGTGTAGTTTCTGAATGAATTAAACAGAGGCTATTAAGCATAACCATTCTGCAAGGAAACGTGGGTTGTATTTTCAAAAGAAACGTTACATTTGCTTGATATTTTGGAGCTATTTAACAACTTTTTAAAGATAACGTGAACACCTACTTTTAAAGATAATCTGCACGTAATTTCTTCAGGTATGTGGTAGCTAACTTGTGTATGACAAATTGTACTTATTTTTTCTAAGGAAATAGACACATGGTAAGAGACAGATCAGTAAACCTCAATCCCCAATTTAAAAATGTCTCCAAAATCAAAACCCTTTTTGCATATGAAAAACCACATCATGTCTTTAAACACCTAAAGTTTTGATAAAAATATAGGATGACCCTTTCAAGCAGTGGCATAGAGTAGACCAAACCCTAGGAGAGAGAGTACATTACACTTTGGAAGTATTTTATGGCTCTGAAAGAGTTGGAAGAACAGGCAAGAGCCACCAAGCTTCCCACTTTCCCTGAAAAACAAAAACAAAAAAACCAAACCAACCCAGACCAAACTCCAGAAAGTCATGTTTCCAGCATTCTTCACACACCTGATTTAAACCTCAAAGGTATGAGTCTCCCCATGGGCAGACTTCTTTGGGCATGTCTGAATCTATCCCCCGTAGCCACTGTGTACGCTGAGTGGAGTCACTCGAGTTGGCAACCCACTCTGTCACTCACTCCATCAGCCTGAGAATCTGCAAAATAAAAATGCAGTGTTAAAAAAAAAATTCCTTTTACATTTGCTTTTCCCAGCAAAATCCTAGAGGAGAAAACACAAAGCAGGTTGTTTCTCACAATATATGTGACATCTTGGTTAAAAGTGACACGACCATGTTGCACTCTGACAGGTTTAGTGCTTGGAACTGACAGACAGAAGCCCGCAAGAACTACCTTCCTGCCACATATATTTAAGCTCATGTTAAAACCTTGATTTGATAGTCCCTTGATTAGCTTGAGCAACAGTGAGTGCTACTGCCTTTCAAGTTCATTATAAATTATGCTATTTCTCACATTACTGTCAATTTAAGCTCCTGTTTTACTAAAATGCAGTCATTTAAACACTCATCAAACCTGTGCACATTTCTGAGTTAAAGAATTAGATCAATCCAAACTCCAGCTCAAGGGAGAAGTTCCATTGTTTATCAGGCCATGTCTACACTGGCTGAGCAAAGCGCTCTGTTCAGAAGGAGAAGCGCCTTTGGCAGCTAGAGTCTACATAGCTGACCCATGGATGCTCGGGTGGAGCTTCTTCACCTAATTACACACGTGCAATGAAATTACTAAGCATTTGATGAAAATGACCCAGGACGACAAAAAAGCATGGCATGATTGTTGTTCTAATTTATTTACATGGCAGTCATTTAGAATATAATTCAAAGAACCTATTAAAAAAATAAGAACCGCTTCTCGGCCTTTTGGCTAAGATCAAGTATAGTATCTGTTCTTATCAGTTTAATATCTGATACGTCCTCTATCCGAGGACAATATATTAAATGGATTTTTGGAGCAGGGAGATGGAATAGGAGCTTGCTCTGTCCACTCCGCGCATCGACCTGGTATTGCAGTACTTCCAGGGAAGGTGCACCCCCTCGGGGGAAATGACCGGCTGTCAAAGAGAAGTTCTACCTTACGGAGGGTGTGGCGGTCCTCGGGCCTCTGTGGCTCAAGGTGATAGGCCTTGCTCTTGGTACGGCCCCTAGGGGGCTGGCTCTCAAGCCAGGCTTGAGCCTAGGAGTTTACCAGTCAGTCTTTTCCTCGTTCTCCTTGGGGCCCTCTGACACCAGAGGTCTCCATCCTCTGTCTGCCTGCGCTTAGCGTTCCCGGGCCTTTGGGAGCTAATGCAACCGTACTGACTCTACAGACCCGGTCGGAAGGAATTGATGTATTGACTCTTCCTATCCATGAACACAATTTCACTCCCTTCCCTTCCCTTTCTTTTCTTTTTCTTTCTTTCTTAAAAAAAAAAAAAAAGAAAAAAAGAAAAAAGAAAAGAAAAAGAAAATGAAAAAAAATAAGAACACTTGGGATCCCTGGGTGGCGCAGCGGTTTAGCACCTGCCTTTGGCCCAGGGCACGATCCTGGAGACCCGGGATCGAATCCCACGTCGGACTCCCGGTGCATGGAGCCTGCTTCTCCCTCTGCCTATGTCTCTGCCTCTCTCTCTCTCTCTCTGTGTGACTATCATAAATAAATAAAAATTAAAAAAAAAAAACTTTTTAAAAATAAGAACACTTATACTTCTTAGGCATGATGAATATGGGCATTGAAATAGTTGACGACTCAACATTTAGTCTGACCCAGGTTGTATGCTTCCCAAACAGGACCGTGGTGGCGTGATTTTAAAATACAGTACTTTTTCCTAAATGGTCTAGGTTAGGCTTTAACCCCTGACTTTATATTTGTAGGGGGAAAGCCTTCAGACTTCAGATAATTAAAAACTTCATTTAGACCTCCCAGAACAATGGGCCAAAACGGCAATTGATATTTTGCAGGAAATATTTTATACCCTTCCAACCTGCGCCAACAAGATATTATTAACAACTGTGGGTGCATTCTATTCTGGGGACAGGTCAATGCCCTTGTATCACCTCGAATTTTAAGGTCTTTTCACCAATTTTTTAAATAAAAAGATGTTTAGCAGAAATATTCTATTAGTAGCTATGAAATTATAGGTTTCTTCCTCCATCCACCCAAACACACTCCACTCTGTGAAATAACAGATACAACATTAATCACCTTTGGAATTTTGCCAGGCTTCTCTCATGGGTGAACTAGCAGGGCTGGACCAAACTGCCTTGAAGGAGGAAGCCCCCCTCACCTCCATGGAAGCCTTTAAAGGCTGTCACAGATCACTCATTCCAACTCTTCAAAGAAAGCAGGAGACAGGATTTAAACGTGTGGGAATCCATCCACACCATCATCTATGAACCATACTTTATTTCTACCAATATCACCTCTAAATAAATTTGCTACGTCAAAGTCCAAACCTCAGTTTCTCTAATTCCTTGGACTGCAGGAAGGATGATCTCTCATTTTTTTGCTACTCCCATTTTCCGATTTTCAAGAGCATGGCCAGTCTGTCTGTTTCTGTTTGATAAGTGTTTATAAGCTAAAGCTCCTTCTGCTGGGAGCAAAATTCCACCTTCAGACTGAGTCACGGCAACAAGTTAGTCGACTGACTTTGCAAAATACCACTCAAATTCTGAAATTAAAATAAATCTGGGATCCCTGGGTGGCTCAGCGGTTTGGCACCTGCCTTCGGCTCAGGGAGTGATCCTGGAGACCTGAGATTGAGTCCCGCATCGGGCTCCCTTCATGGAGCCTGCTTCTCCCTCTGCCTGTGTCTCTGCCTCTCTCTCTGTCACTCATGAATAAATAAATAAAATCTTAAAAAAAAAAAAAAGAAATCTGAGCTGTCTAAGAATCACTTTATTTAGCAAGGTCCATCCAAGATAAATCAAATCTAGTATCTCCTTGTCTTGTATGAAACCCCCAAGAATGTCTGGATATAAAACCGCTGTCAATGTTTTGGGCACACAATGTTGAGTACCTCATGAGGACGACATAAAGCAAACAAAGGTCCTTGTGGTGCTTTCTGTGTGCTTGGCACTGTTCTACAACACCTATGAGCTCAATGACTCCCCTAACAACCCTATAAGGCAAGTACTGTTATCTTCCTTTGACAGAGAAGAAAACAGAGTCAGAGGCAACGAGGAAGTTTCCCTGGATCACACGGTAGGAAGTGGTGGGGCTAGGATTTGAATCCAGACAGGCTCCAATCTATGCTTTTACTTGGCTTCTCTCCTTGCCCAGCCATGCTAACCAAACTGCTGTCATTACAGACAAGGATTTATGTCAAAAGGTGATTCTTTTAAATTGGTGCTTTCTTTCCTATATAAGTGGAATTAATTTGCCTGGAACTAAAAGCTTTACTCTGTGAACTGTTCTGGCCCCTTGGCTCATTTTTCTGCGTCTTCCTTGGAGGCATTTCCTTCCATATTGAGCCAGCATCTCCTCCTTTCAGAATAAGTTGGATGTCCTCAGAAGCAAAACTGTTCCTCGCTAATCATTTCAAGGGTACCGTTTACTCCTTTAAAGCTTATATCCTGGAAGATGCTTACTGAATGTGGAAAATAGCAAATAAAGAAGAAAATGCAAAGATAGAAACTGCCAATTAAATAGGGCCTCTGAGTAGAGCATGAACCTAATTGTTGCCTCATGGAATCGGACCTACTGAGGTCAGATCCTGACACTACCTTTTACAAGCTGGACAGGTTGTTTTTTTCTCTCTGTGCTTTAGTTTCCTCATCTTTTTTTTTTTTTTTTTTTTTTTTTTAGATTTTATTTATTTATTCATGAAAGACAGAGAAAGAGAAAGGCAGAGACACAGAGGGAGAAGCAGGTTCCCTGCAGGGAGCCTGATGCGGGACTCGATCCCGGGACCTGGGGATCACACCCTGAGCCAAAGGCAGACACTCAATCACTGAGCCACCCAGGTGTCCCTTAGTTTCCTCATCGATAAAATGGGCATAAAAATAGTACCATTGCTCAGGATCCTGAGGATTAAATAAACTAATCTATGTAAAATAGTTTGACTCAGTGCATGGCTCGTAGCAAGCCCTCAATAAATACATGTTGTTGCTATTACATTTAGTTGGTCGCTGCAACTAAGCCTAGCCTTCAGCTGCCACTAAGCACTAACAATAAAAAGTTTTTGTTATTTGGGTGTGAAAGTATTAATAGGGATTTTAGGAAAATCGGTTGTAGTCACAGGAAATCCTTTCAGCCCAGGGACAATTTAGCTTTAAGAATTCACTGTGACAGATCTCTACAAATAATTTCATTCCACTTTATTTTGCGAGAGCACAGGCAAATCACAGAATATGACACAACTACTTAGAAAGTTATCAGAGCTCACAATGTTGTCAGACACCTAACCTCAAGCACCAGGAGCAGATTTTTCTATATGGCAAGGTTTTAAGTAACTTGAAAGGATTGCTTGCCTAATTGGTTTGTTGTTGTTGTTGTTGTTTCTTTATATCACAATCCAGATTTCGGCCCAGAGTTACTGAAGTGAAAGTGACCTGGACAGTGGGGAGGTGATTTTAACAATTGTGCAATTCAACAGGAGCCAAACTGTCCATGCATTCAGCTCATCTGTGTCTTTCTTTAGTCCTTTTCTTTCTCTATACTCTAAAAGCTTGGGCTTATGTGTAAGTCCCAACTCTTTGAGGCCACATGGGTGATGTAGAAATGGCTGCTTAGGAACGTGAAATAGAAATTTCCATTGCAAAGAGAGCATAATGCAAGTACTAGAGGAAAACGACTCATTGAGTGAGCACTTGCAATCGAGCTATTCGGTAAATGTTAGACAAAAGGAAAAGGAACAGATTGAAACCTTTCTTCCTCTTGGTTCTAAAATGGACCCCATCACCAGAGAGAGACAGACAGCAGACAGACAGAAGCCTGGAGGCCTAACAGGAGAATCATGGAGAAGCCATTCTGGGTAAAACTCACACTTTTGCCTGAATATCCCAGGGTACACAGGACTGTGATGGGACTCGGGGACTTCTTGCTGGTCCCCAGGGGGCTAGGAGTGAGGAGAGTGCCTCATTTCCCAGTACCTCAGGGATGGCATATTCTTTGGCGATCCAGAGGGGAAGCAAGTATGGACGGATAAAGTAGCACCTTGGTCAAGACATGAATTTTTGAATAAAGAGGCCAATGTGCAGCCTCATCTGACATAAAGAAAGTAGACAGAAAATGGAATGGAGAAAGAAAGCACACAAAATCTCAATTTTTAATCCTACATCTGTGCCTGGGAAAGCTTCCTGCCATCAACATGCAGAAGGCATGGACTCATAAACTACCCAGGTCAACTGATTTCCGTTCTGAAATGAGATTTTAGGCAAATGATTAGCCTCCGGTTCTCTAGATGAGCACGGCATGTCCCAGAAATACTCACCTGTCTAAAGCATCATGAAGTGAGGGACAGTTCTAGCATGAGAAGTCATGGAGGGAGAAGGTGCTTGAAGGGTTAGAGAAGAGGTAAACTTCCTGACAGCAACTCAGTCATTAGAAAGTAAATGGAAAGGCCAGGAAATGCACAATGACTCCTATCTGCAAGAGGTGCCACACCCTCCACTGGGAATTATCCATGCAAATGACAGGGGCTCGAAGAGGAGATGCTCTCCTCGCCATTCTGCCACCAAGAGGATGTGGAGAATAGGGGGCGGCGAGAGGCCAAACAGCACAATCTGGTTTCTTACCTGATGATGAACCATCCATAGCAAAGGAAATGGATCATTAGAAACTTTGTAGGAAAGGTATTCACTCTGTGCTCAGGCTTTCTATCTGCAAGCATCATTAAGTCAGTTGAGCCTGGTACCAGGCACAGAATTGCCCTCAGCAAGCAAAATTCTTATTTTCCTGTGGCAGTCTTATTTTTATGTGTTAGGGTCTTAAAATCCTTTAACTTGAGTTATTTTATTTTATTTTATTTTATTTTATTTTATTTTATTTTTGTAAAGATTTCTATCCATCTATTTGTGAGAAACACAGAGAGAGAGGCAGAGACACAGACAGGGTCCCAGGACCCTGGGATCATGACCTGAACCAAAGGCAGATGCTCAATCACTGAGCCACCCAGGCGTCCCTAACATGAGTGATTTAAAAAAGGATTCTACTTATTTCAAAAAAAATAAAAAGATCCTACTTATTTCATATCAAATCAAGTACCAACAAATAACATTGATTCTTCAACACCAAACCATCTTCAAACGCCAAGTGGAAAGTTTACAAAAGAAAAAAGAAAAAGAAAAAAAAGATCAGATTTACAAGGGGTCCTCAACTGGCTACTCTGCAGACCTGCTATCATTCCTCATTATCTTTTTTTAAGTCCCCATACAAATTCAACCCAGGTGCTTCGGTTCTTAACAAAATGAATCTGAATTCTGATCATAAATTTTAATGAGACAACACTTTAGATCCTCTCAGTCATTCCAAATGCAAAACTTATCTTTTTCTGTGGTAAAACCGGAAATTCTATTCTTGGGAAACCTTGATCGTTTCACCTCTGCGGTTTTGTCTTTTTTTTTTTTTTTAAAGATTTTATTTATTTATTCATGATAGTCACAGAGAGAGAGAGAGAGGCAGAGACACAGGCAGAGGGAGAAGCAGGCTCCATGCACCGGGAGCCCGACGTGGGATTCGATCCCGGGTCTCCAGGATCGCGCCCTGGGCCAAAGGCAGGCGCCAAACCACTGCGCCACCCAGGGATCCCCTCCTCCTCTGCGGTTTTGATATAATGAACCAACGTGCGTATCAGTAAGGTCAGAGGGGACAGACCTGGAATCTCAAGCTTCCTGAAACTTTACCTCCCTTCCACAGTTACATATTTCTCATTCCCTTTTGTTCACAAGTTTTATAATTTCACAGAATTACAAGTCATACAGCGTGACACCAAGCTTGATCTTGCCATTATGCTTGATTGTTCAAAATTACACTAGTTCCAGAATGTTGACAGAATTCCTTTCAATATTTTCTCTGCTGGTTTATTAAGTGGCAATGTCATACTTAAAGAAACGATCATTTCTGGGGCCACTTGTTCAATTCTTTGAAGACTGACATCACATTAAAAAATGTTCCCCCCGAATCTTCTACTATTCTTTCTATCCTCAGTATATTTGACATGTCAGAAATAATTATAAGTGGCTTCCTAAATACGGGAGACATTTCTCTTTAATATTCTGGAATGGATGAGCGCAGGATGGCTTTGTTATCAGCTTCACTCTGTTTGGAAATATGCATTCAGCATCAGCAATATCTCACAAAAAAGCAGAGGCCTGCCCTAATGTCTTGGATTTCTCTTTCTGTGAATCCGGCTCTATCTTCCAGGCACTGTTTGTTCCTTACAGATAATTATTAATGGCAAAGGCTCTTCTTCCTCAGAGGTGTCCTTCACCTTCTCATGCCGCTTTTCATATAAACATGTTCAAGGCAGTGACTTCACTATGTTACTTCTTAGTATCAGGGCAGCTTGTTTATTTATTTTTTTTTAATTTTTATTTATTTATGATAGTCACAGAGAGAGAGAGTGAGAGAGAGAGAGAGAGAGGCAGAGACACAGGAAGAGGGAGAAGCAGGCTCCATGCACGGGGAGCCCGACGTGGGATTTGATCCCGGGTCTCCAGGATCGCGCCCTGGGCCAAAGGCAGGCGCTAAACTGCTGCGCCACCCAGGGATCCCAGGGCAGCTTGTTTAAAAACAGGTTTCTGATTACAATGGGGGGTGGCGGAGGAGCAGGATCTTTTTCCCAGAGCTCTTATTTCACACTCTCTCCTTCGAATGGGGTACTGCCTATCATTTTCATCAAAGGCAGAAAATCTGTTTTGTATCCAAGGTAAATGGAGAATGCCCACACCTATACTTCCTGTCAAGGCTTACTATTCTCATATATGGTAGAAAGAAGAAAGAAAGAAGAAGAAAGAAAGAAAGAAAGAAAGAAAGAAAGAAAGAAAGAAAGAAAGAAAGAAAGAAAGAAAGAAAGAAGAAAGAGAGAAAAGAAAGAAAAGAAAAGAGAAAAGAAAAGAAGAAAAGAAAAGAAAAGAAAAAAAAAGAAAAGAAAAGAAAAAAGAAAGGAAGGAAGGAAGGAAGGAAGGAAAGGAAAGGAAAGGAAAGAAGGAAAGGAAAGGAAAGGAAAGGAAAGGAAAGGAAAGGAAAGGAAAGGAAAGGAAAGGAAAGGAAAGGAAAGGAAAGGAAAGGAAAGGAAAAGAAAGGAAGGAAAGAAAAAAAGAAAAGAAAAGAAAAGAAAAGAAAAGAAAAGAAAAGAAAAGAAAAGAAAAGAAAAAAAGAAAAGAAAACAAAAAAGAAAAGAAAAGAGAAAAGAAAAGAAAAAAGAAAGAAAAAGAAAGAAAGAAAAAAAGAAAGAAAAAAGCTAGCGAAGGGTCCTGCCCAATCAGTCTTGGTTGTGTCATAGGATAAATAAAGTCATCTCTCTACAAAATGATGTATCCTATGCACCTCTTCAGATGGGTGGAAAGCAATCTAATACTGGGGACATTATCCCTTTTCACTGATAATCAAGATTATAGCAAATTTCCTGAATCTTTGATTTGTTGGTTGATATTAGCTCCACTGACGGGCTCTCAGAACAAACTCCACCAGATGGGCTTATGAGTGGAGAGGTCTGCGGCCCTCTGAAATCTCCTGATGCAAATTCTGGCAGACGGGTTTCTGGTATGGCTGCAGACTGATAGACAAAGTTCTTGGCTTGGGCAGATGGAATTGGGCTTCTTCTTTACCACTTATTATTAGCCACATGGCTTTGAGCCAACCACCTATGCTCCCTGAGGCTTATTTTATAAAACACCTTCTGAGGCTTATGTAATACATTGGATAATGTATATGACGGTCAAAGCATGATCCATCATATAACACCATACAAATGCTTGGCATTATTTTTTCTCAAGTAATTACCTATGACTAATGAGGAAATAGGTCAAGACCATGGACATCAAACAGATCTAGGGGAAAATCCACATAGAACATAATCATGTTTATTTAGCACTGAGAGCTTTCTTCTAAAGAAATATCATTACTCAAAACTTAGGCTTATGTATATATCATATATACAGGTGACCAATTTTTAATTGCAGTAAAATGTTTGAAACCACATATAGAGTAGATTTAAATTGACACTTCTTAATAATTTGGGAGGCATTTCATTGTCTTACCACACCTAAGGGTGGTAATTATGATTATCAGTGGCTAATTGACTAGAGAAATGGATGGAATCTAAATGGCTCTATGATATAAGTGAGAATAAATTTTAGGCATTAATCTATGCTACCTATTTTGAATACTATCATAGGTTTCTACTGCCAAAAAGTAGAAGTACCTCAATGATTCTGAGCTATCTGACCTGAGCGTATTAGTGATTCCTCTTCTCTCTAGGGGCATGTTAACTACAACAGAAATTTCCACATTCTAACATTTCACCAAGCATGTTGCCCAACATAATGACTTTTGGGTGGAGCTGAAGGCTGGGAGTTCCACTTCTCTGAATCTGATGTACCAGGTTTGGAAAGAACAGCAGGAAGTAATTGCAGGGGTGGGATATAGGGAGGAAACAATAAGCTCTGTCCTGATTCACTGATGAGACTGTCAAAAAAAAAAAAAATTAAATGACTTAAAATTTGAAGAAGACTTTGTAAGTTAGACGGCACTAGATAAGTATAAGACATAATTATTACTCTTAATAGTCTTGCTCAGTTTACAACAGATGTTATATATAGCTCAAAAGAGAAGAATTCTTTATCCAACGATGGTATATCTATTCCTCCATCATCCAATTCTTGCTTTCTCAGCTCATCTCTAAGCCAACATGAGTGACATGTAGAGTCTATTCTTATTTTCTTCTGTTTTTGTCAGAGTTTGACACAGTTGGAATAGATGGGAAGATCTTGCAGAGAACAGAGCTGCAAGTGAATTTGGAAATTTTAAAAATAGCTGTCTCTGCATAGTAAGGTATAAAGATTCCTGTATGTAGAAGGTTAGAGATACTTCTTGTTAATACAGCTAAAAAGCATGTAGCAATTATTGCAGGATGGTGGAATATTCTGAAAGCTTTGCATTCGCACATTGTATCTGTTAGGATGCCATTGTCACAAAAGTCAGATACATGTCACAACGATTTCCACTCTGAGCCTAGCCATCTGAATTGCTTCCTTGAAATAAATAAATCTGCATATGTACATGAGCATGTATGAGAAGACATGGGTATAATTATAAACACAACACAGTTACACGAAACTATGCCACTGGAAGAACCTCGGACACATTTGGCAGAGTGCTATAGAGCTCTACAAAGCTATCAATAGCCATCCGTAAAACAATTGAAGGTAAAACTAGGTTAATCAAAGTAGATATTCATTTCTCCACATGGGATGGGTTGTGTTTGTCTCCTTTATTTCTAATACAATTATCTTTGGAATTCTGCTGTAGGCACAGCACAGAGCTTAAGTAGGAAGGGGAGAAAAGTATAATGGGGCTCCATAATGGGCAGTCCTTTCCTAAATAGAATGAGGGAGATTCATATGGGCTAGCATAGAGTGATCACTAGGTAGGTAGGTAGGTAGGTAGGTAGGTAGAGAGATAGATGATAGATAGATAGATAGATAGATAGATAGATAGATAGATAGAGGATAGTTGGGTAGATGATACATAGGATGAGAAAGGACTTGTAGAAAATTAAACATAACACAGTCCCAAACAGGTTTCACACACACACACAGACAAGTATATGTATAGAAAAAGTATTTAAAAAAAAAGACGAAGATCCATCTGTTACCAGATGTTCTATGTGAGAAGGGAAGTAGAATTGAGGTGGGAGGGGGGCTCCTTTCCTCTCTTTAAATTTCACTGTGATTACTATCATTTTTATAATTAATTTTTAAAGAAATGTAAGTTTAAAGAAATACACATTAGGGCACCTATACTAAAGGAATACTGAATGTAATTACAGGTCTTTGGTAATTGAAGCTTCTACTTTTCATGCTGCTCACCGGGTTCTGCAGAGCAGATATTCTTAATTGACGTGAAGAGCATCTCGTCTGGCATAGGGTTACTGATCTGTTACAAGGTCTTCCAAAGCTCCACCCAAGACACTACGTCCATGATAACCTCAAATGTAAGGAGGTGAAAATAATAATAAATCCATCCTGCTCCTCAGACTATATTCAAACTCTGCTAAGAGAGTTTTCCTTCTTAGTTTTAATGGGACAGATAGAAAGCACAGGACAAAAAAAAATCATACTGTACTTATTAAAATCTTATCCATCCAGGCTTAGCATATAACACTCCCCCAATCAGCTGCTTCAGAATATGAGCTCAGATGGAAGCACACACTGTGTTCCCCACTGTCCACAGCATCATTCTCTACATCACGGTCAGTGCATTTAAGCTGGGATCCTTTGAAACATCGGAGCACAAAGAACTAAGAGTCTTAAACATTGGGTCTTATACTCTGCAATAGGATCAACTTGCCTTAACGGTTGGCATACAGGGCCCTAAGCGCTCATTCATTTGTTTGAAAATATGCCTGTATGATGAAGCCAGCACTTTGGTCATGGCTAGGGCATGATATAAATTAGCATCTCTCCCCTCAAGAAACGTGTAATTGTCCAAGCAGTAACTTCAGGTATAGAAAAGATCCTAAAAGGACACCTGGGTGGCTCAGCGGTTGAGCACCTGCCCCTGGCTCAGGGTGTGATTCGCGGTCTTAGGATGGAGTCCCACATCAGGCTCCCTGCCTGGAGCCTGCTTCTCCCTCTGCCTATGTCTCTGCCTTTCTCTGTGTATTTCATGAATAAAATAAAATCTTAAAAAAAAAGAAAAGAAAAGATCCTAAAAATTATCAATCTTTTCTAACCTTTGAAGAATTCATGTACTTGTCTTTGATTATAAAATACTACTCATTATAGAAGGAAGCATTACTTTTTTATGTCCATGACTTTAAAAGTCAAAACAAGGGAGTTCCAAGTTACATGAGGAGTTGGCAAAGCATGCAGTGGGCCAAACTCAGCCTGCCACCTGTTTGTGTAAACAGTTTCTTTGGAGCACAGTCAGGTTAATCTGCTTACAAATCATCTATGGCTGCTTTTGAGCTATAACAGAAGAGGTAAGCAGAAACAGGAGCCAATGCCTTCACTGTGTACATCAGAAGGTATACGTAAAAAAATGTAAAGTACTTGTTTGTCTTCCATTTTGGTATGTTCTTATTTGGGAATCTGTTTCCATAGGATAGTCTACAAGTGATTTCTTAAGAAACATGTGTGTCTCCTCCCTGATACGATTAAGAACAAAAAGAGATGGCGAAAAAAACAGTACTGTAAAGCATCAGTAGAAAAAAATATATATAAATTAGAAATGGAGGGACTTTACAATGTTTTTTAAATCTAAACTTTGCTACCACTTCATTCACACCCGGATGGGCCAAGGGCTGAAATCTGAATGTGTATGCTAAGGATAGGAGAAAAGACGAATTAAGTGATTAGCAAAATAATGGAGCTTATTTAACCAGTCTTTGAAAATGTTTATAATATTGTGAGAACTGCCCCCAATTCCTCAATGTCTCTTCCTGAAGAGAATCTGTCCAAAAAAAAAAAAAAAATTGCTTAAGCTAAATTTTTGCAAAACATTTGCATGGATGGAGCTACATAGTGTACTGCCAAAGATGCTCCAATTTAATTATGCCCAGCAAGTTGGCTGGGCCTGTTTGGCACTTCATTAACAAAAAATAAACCTCACTCTTTTTCCTGAGAAAATAGCATTTATAGTATTTTAGGGGATGGCAAAGTTCAGTGTGCTACATTTTGGTATGAAAAAAATGCATGTGATAAATAAAGCTTCAAAGTTTTTTTCTTCTGGCATGGTAACTGACTACCCTGGAAAATCAATGTTTTAGACATGTGAGTGAATAAAAGTCATAAAATTTACCTTTAAATGTCTCTAATCACTGAGAATAGGGGCACCTGGGTGGCTCAGTGGTTGAGCGTCTGCCTCTGGTTAAGGTCCTGATCTTGGGGTCCTGGGATTGAGTCCCGCATCAGGTTCCCCACAGGGAGCCTGCTTCTCCCTCTGCCTGGGTCTCTGCCTCTCTCTCTGTGTCTCTCATGAATAAATAAATAAAATCTTTAAAAAAAAAAATCACAGAGAAGCAATGCCATAAAGCAGCAAGAGGAAAGATCTGGAAATTGAGAAAATGGAGTCTTGTGACACTTCTAAACTAGAGGAAGTGTTTGGCATAAGCCAAAAACTTAGTCTTTTTAAATTCCAGCTTCTTTTGGTGGTAAAATATAGGTAAGGTGTGGATGTTGGGAGACAAGGTAAAATCAAGATACTTGTATAGTTGTGACTCAGTTACTGCTCAGAAGGAAGGGAAGGTACAATTAAATTAAAGGTAAATTACATACATATTAACTCCTTACATTGGAGCTTCCTGACTCAATTACCAACAGTGGAACAGAGATCTTTCTGGTTCTGCACCACATTCTTATCCAAAGAAGTCAGTCTGAATTAAGTTGAGAGGAATAAGTTGCTAACAAGGTGCTAGCAGCTGTCAATGGACTGCGGAACTCACACCAGCACCAACTAGAAAATGACGCAGCTCACTCAATGAGTGGAACATGCATAGGGCACTGGTAGAGCTGAGGACAGTTGGGAGGAGGGTGGCAAAGCACACCAAAGAAGGGTTCTTAGAGGAGGTGACACATTTGTTTTTGGTAAAAGAAGCCTCTGAGTGAGCCAGGACAGAGGACCCAGAAGTGACAGAGGCAGAGGAGACAGTAAGAGCTAAGAAATAATAGGGTTCATAAGCAGAATCCCCAGCTGTTGTCTGTGTCTGGAAAGCAAATTTTAAAACAGGAAATTGTTAGAGATAAGATGAGCAAGGCAGGATGTAGTGTATTTAAGGCTCGGACTCAAGTTGGGACCATTCTGGACTTGATCCAGAGCAAGAATACATGAGCCTAATTTAAGCCTGCGAGAGGCAGGTCTGCCCTAGTGGGACGTGCAAGGTGCACTTGAGGGTGACAAAGCTGTTTACCTGGTGCAGGTGGCAGAGAAAGAGAAATCACAGCTAGGCGGCAGCAGTTCTGAACCACCATGGGGGCAGTAGACCCAAGACGTAATTAGGATGGAAGATGAGAGCCAGTCCTGGCAACAAAAATGGGAAAAAGAAACCAAAATGGAGTCTCTGGTGTCTAGTCTAGGTAAATGCTGGCCATGGGTCCACAACATGATGTAGAAGAGCACCGAGTGAGAGAGTTGAGTGAGGAGGACAGCGATGAGGGCCCTGTACGCATGCCAGGGTGGACAGCGCCTGGTGGACACAGCAGGCAGCTGGATATTTGAGGAAGGGGATCTGAGCTATAAGTGACGTGTGTGCATAACTGTAAATCCTGACAATGGATGACAGGATGGGAGGGAAGCAACAGGCTGAGGACGAACCCTGTGGAAGAAGGGGGAAGAGAAGGCCACAGAAGAGACAGGGAAGGAACAAGCAACTAGAGGACCTTGAAGAAGGAGAGAGTGACCCACATGGCCAAATGCACTGAGAGATCCAGCAGAGACTCAAAACCTTCCCTAGGTTTAGCGATTTAGGAACCACTCATCCAGCTATGAACTGAGAGCAGGTGCCAATGCTGGGGACCACCAAGGGGAGACAAGGAAATGCACGAAGGATACCTACATCAGGTTGGCAAGAGGTCTGAATGAGACGGAGAGGGGAGACAGAGGCTGGCATGAAGATGGACTGGAAGCAGGACGAAGGGAGGAAACTCGAGGCAGCAGGAACAAGGGATTACACTTGAACAGACGACCGTCTGTCCCAAAGCACCAACCCGACCGCAGCAAAGCCAGCTGTGGCTCTGTCAGCGGCTGTGCCAACCTCCTCTCCTCTTCCATTCATCCTTTCTGTTCTACCACATTCAGTTTGAGAACCCTTCCAGGCGATGTGCCCTGGTCCTCAGGATAGCAGGCTCATTAATGAGCACAATATGAACTATGATGGAGTCGGAATCAAAATTTGTTGTATGAAATGTCCTGAGGAAATCTGAGAAAAAGTGATTGTTTTCTTAGCCACTATCTAAAACAAACAAACAAACAAAAAATCTCTTTACCTCCTACTTAAGTTCTATCGTTATCAGAGTGCTTGTACAGTACTTTAGCTAATGCTTTTGAGATAGATGTGCAGGTGTCTTAGGAGACGTCACACATGAGATCTGATCTGTTGGTGGACGGCAATTATCTGTGCAGTTAGTTTTCAAGAGCACAGAAATTCTTTTTTTTTTTAATTTTTTTTTCATTTATTTATGATAGTCACACACAGAGAGAGAGAGAGAGGCAGAGACATAGGCAGAGGGAGAAGCAGGCTCCATGCACCGGGAGCCTGACGTGGGATTCGATCCCGGGTCTCCAGGATCGCGCCCTGGGCCAAAGGCAGGTGCTAAACCGCTGTGCCACCCAGGGATCCCGAGCACAGAAATTCTTACACTGGAAAGTAATAGTTAAAAAAGAGGGTCACCCAGATATGAGCAGATTTGAGCTTTTCCTGGCTCTGTCACCACCTAGCCCTGTGACCTCACCCAGGCTCCTTCTCCAAGATTCAGCCTCTATTCTAACTGTGGAATGAGGGGCTTCCGCTTAATTGTTCCCTCTTCCAGAATTTCCAGCTAATGGGAAACTACCACCAATACCCCTTTATATTTTCTAAGATTGAGGAAAATTAAGTCAAAATACATTTTTGTGGCTACTATAGCAAATATTGAGCAAGATCAAGGTCATAAAATTACAGTCTATATCTTGGGTGAGAAACACCTCCTGGTAATAATTAGGAAAGAGAGCTATACACATTGTCTTCTCTTTTTCCAAATGAAAAGCTCGTTTGAATCTCACAATATTTTCCTTCCCTTTCAAAGTCCAGTAACAAGTGTTTGATGACAAATCAAAGCAGGATTGTTCCAGTCATAGTACACATGCCAGTGTCTCCAAACAAAGTCAGAATGACAATTTCTGGAGACAAATGATTCATTTCTGTTCCTGCTCTGTTCACCAGAAGAACATAACTGCAGTCGCGATTCAATCTGAGGTTCACTAATACAAAGTCCATGCCTTTGGTTACCACACAGACAGCAGTTTCTCTGTAGTATCTCCTTAGATGATGTTGGATAAAGTGACCTCAAAGAACTCTAGTGGGTGGGGATGAGGAAATTAAAAAGTGCTTTTAGTTTGATAGAAATTTACCTAAAGCGTATTCTGGGACCCTGGAGATAAAAGGGAAAAATCCTAATGCAAAGAAATCTTCTTCTCTTCCTTCTTTCTTCCAGAGACAGAAGAAAAAACATGCAATAAGTATTTCTGGTCCTTTCTTAGGCCTTGGTGGGATTCTGTGTATCCTTGAGCTCGCTCTAGCTATAATTTCAACATCAGAGAAACAAGACCTTCAAACACCTAATTCCTTTCTACCCTTTCCTGTTTACTTTTTTTCCCCCTTTTTTTTCCTTTCCTGTTTCTGAGCCCTCCTTCACTGACATTGGGTTTTGTGGATGTCATTTGGTATTTTGTTTTATTTTTTTCCTTCACCACTACTACGTTTACCCATTTTTATATCATATCTTCAGTCTCAGGCCAGGGCTTGGTGATCGCCCACAAGGATTACTGTGGCCTCTTTTATCTGGCCTTCTGATTGCTGAAGTTCAGACTCTTCATCTGCCTTTGTGTGGCTTCCAGACATCAATACACAGCAGAACCGCCAGGGTTGCTTCCCACCCTTTCCCGAGGACCTCATCACGTCCTCTTCCTCTTAGGTTTCCATGCTGACATTTTACCTGGTAGGTTTTCCTAGCTTCACAGTTCCTATGGGCACCCCATCCTGCCCTATGTGCTTTGTCTCCTAACTGTCTCCAATCTCTCATATTCTTCCCAGGCAAGGCATCTCGATGTCCACATCATCCAGCCATCCCTCTTTCATTTCTGAAACTCCTCCCAAAGTGTGTCCTAAGTGTGTGATGAGGTCTTCTCTGTCCTGCCTTCAGAAATGCCTGGCTCTAGTCTTCTGTCAGAACTCTACCTTTGCTGGTAATATCTGGAAAGCAAATGTGCCTTAGTTGCAATTTCTCAAGTACATACCATTCTTTAGGTCATTCCTGTTTTAATATCTAGACTGACCCTATTTGCATATCTCCTGCCTTCATTACTTTACAAGTATTTTCTCACACCAAACTTACTATATTTATATTCTTTCATTAGACTTTAAACTCTCTGAGTATGGGAATGATAGAGCTATAAATCAATCTTTTCAGGACTGTCCAGTCACCATTTAAAAAATGACTTTAATAGGGACAATAAAATAGAAAGTCTTACATGAATGTACCTGTTTTTCCACAAGGACATAAATGAACAAATCATGTTGGTAACCACATAGCTTGGCTCTATCTGCTTCCTAGTGGGCCTTGAAAGCACTAAGCCTGTTGCTTACCTTGCTTTCTGTCCTGTGGAGCTAATCCAACCACAGACTTGCCTTTGAAGTCAACTGGAACATCATGCATGGGTAAGCTCCAGAGAGCACACAAAAGCAAGAAAAGAAAACTGACATGTTATTCTTAACCAAAGGGACTGTGCTATTTCCGTGTTTCTGTATACACTTGGGCATCCCACAGACTTCAAGAGCCTGCAGGTGAAGTAGGAGGAGAAACTAAAGTTAGTGGTGTCTTGTGAATGGGGAACGGGCAGCAGATGAAGCACAACGGAACAAAAGTTTTAAGCTCCTAGTAAATAATTCCTCTTTTTTCTTTATCAAGAGCCATACAAATCACAAACATAAAATTCTTCAAGGTTATAAAACTCCTCCCTGAGAATGTCAAACTCTTCTGGAAATGGCATCTACTCTTCATCTAAGACATAACAATTGCCTTGTAAACTAGTATTCAATCCCATGCAACAGCCATTTATCCAGAATCTTTACTGAAAAGGAGTTGTGCTCATCAAGATGAGAGCATCATCGCTATCTTCAAGAAGAAAAGTATAAAGCAGCTCTCATAGCATATAGCTCTCCAAGGCCACTTACAGAGAACGCTCTCAACCAGCAACAATCTGCAATGCAGCAACACAGTGAAATCTAAATTACAGTTTTAATACTGCTTCTCCTAGTCAAGGGCTTAAAACCAAACAATGTTGGGAAACTAACTAAATTTACTATGTACATACCTTTTGACCCTGCAAGTCCTTTCCTACAAAGAAATTCCACAGAAATAAAAGAACCAACCAGAGACCCCACTACTTAACAACTGTGTGTATTTTGGGGTGGATTTTCCTTACCTCTCTGTCTCAGTTTGATAATTTGCAAACCATGGATAATAATGTACTTGCCTTACAGCCCATGTGAGTAAGATGCCTAGCATGTAGCAAATGGTCAAGAAATGTTAGTAAGGTGGGTATTATACTCCCTATTTTGCAGGGGGAAAAACTGTGTTTCAAAGATGCTAAACAGTTGGTCCAAAGTAATAACAGTACGTCTTGGATTTTTTTTTTAATGTCTTGGATTTTGAATCAAATTCAGTCTTATTCCAGAGACTATCATTTCCTGCCTTGAAGGCTGCTTCTTAACGTAGGGCCCTAAAATGAACAAAAACAGGGCACAGTGACTGAGAAGATGCTCCAAATGCCATCTTGATGATTCAAGGAAGTCTGAGTTGTCATAACCCTCTCTTTAATGTGTATGCTCAACTATCAGATTATTAGAATATTAGACTTTCAGAAAACACCCAAGAACCTCATAATCACAGAGTGCTAAGCTCAAACATGAAAATGACATGACCAGGCAAGATAGCCTAAAAAATGACTATGAACCTGAAAAGCTAACAGTCAATTATTGACAAGATATAGGGATTCACCATAGGTGCAAGAAAAAAAGCTTTGAGCTCCTGGACATTGATACAGCACTGTAATATGGATTTCACGTAAATATTTCAAGATGAAGCATAAGAATTGGTATTTGCCAAGCATTATCATCAAAATACTCTGGCTACTTTTCTGGGGTAAAGACCTGGATGACAATGAGCAAGTTATGCCAAGGTTATGTTGTCATGAATGAGCACCTGGAGGGGTACTAGAGAGGTGTCATCCCCAGAAACAGTGGACACAAGATGAGGATGCTATGCTGAAACAGACTTCGTTTCGAGGTATGGCACTAAAACTAAATTTTAAGAAGACAATGGACATCATGATCTAGCAAGTGAAATTGAGCATAGATGAATCTAAATTCAACAAAAACTTGATCTCTGTTCCTAAATATTGTCTTTGCTCTTTTCTGATTCACAAATTTAGCCACTTATCATATGCCCCGATGTAGAATGCTTTCACCTTCTTGAGGTTTTTTTGTTTGCTTCATTTCTCTGCAAATGCTGTGAGTCTAAATATGTAGTTTTCTTTTTAATGTGTAGTTTTATTATTTTTAAAAGATTTTATTTATTTATTCATGAGACACAGAGAGACAGGCAGAGACATAGGCAGAGGGAGAAGCAGGCTCCCTGCGGGGAGCCCAATGTGGGACTCAATCCCAGGACCCCGGGACCAGGCCCTGAGCTGAAGGCAGACACTCAACCATTGAGCCACCCAAGGGCCCCTAATGTGTAGCTTTAAAGGTAGAGATAGATAGAATGTATTTAAGTCTCTAAATGTATGTTCCAAATCACCTACTGGGTGCGGGATGGATAGGCAGGGAAAATCTCACTGAAGAATATCTCAACCACACCTTTTGTGTTCCATGCAGTCTGAAAGTGCCATCTGCAAATGGCTGTCAAAAATGAAACACAGCTTAGAGTAGCCAGCAGTGAGAGGAGTCCCTGACCTGGGAATACCAAAGGCACTCACAAGTCACAGAGAGAAGGCGGGTAGTGTCTTTGCTCTCCTTATCTGTTTAGACAGGTGGATGGTGAGCCCTGCTTCCCAAAGACCTGGGGAACCATGAGCTGCCACCTCTTAGAGACGAAGCTCCTCTGTTCTGAGTGGGGCTCATTAAATATCTTTCTGCCCAAAGCTGTCTCTGACATGTCTAAACTAAGTCCACTCACCTAACAGGATACTCAGGGGAGGCAGTCCTTTGCTGCACCCTGCCTATTTCCAACACATTAGGGCATTTGTCCTCCTCACTTACTGAATGCCCTACCCCGTCCACAGGGAGTGTTTGGAGGGAACAGGGTGCTCACTTGCCTCCAATTCTTCCCTCCCCTGAGTAGAGAAGGCAGATAGTATTCTAGGGAGAAGGCTCTTCTCCCTACATCTATAAAATATAAACTCCACAAGATAAAAACAAAGAATAATTACATTATTTCTGAACTTTTCAATACTGAGGTCTTAACCTAACTAGCGGCAAAACTTCAAGGTTTTTTTGATTAAAGTTTTAACATTTTTGGGCACCTGGGTGGCTCAGTGGTTGAGCATCATCTTCAGCTCAGGACATGATCTTGGGGTTCCAGGATCGAGTCCCACATCGGGTTTCCTGCATGGAGCCTGCTTCTCCCTCTGCCTATGTCTCTGCCTCTCTCTCTCCGTGTCTCTCATGAATAAATAAATACAATCTTTGAAAAAAAAAAAAAACTTTAACATTTTTTTGGGTGGCCAACCTTTGGCTTCCCTGGTAAATGACAAGTGAATACAAAGTTGTTTCTCCTTAACATCCTAAAACTGTATAATGGTGATAAGAACGAAGACTGAAAAAATCCCAAAGCTCTTTGCCTACTGTTAGGTGTTGTTTGGAATGATGTTTTTAGCTACGTGGGTGAATAGTGTAGTATTTCTGCCAGAGAACAATGCTCTTGGCAGGGCTTGACACACCTGGGATGCTGTTAAAGACAGATTTGAGAAGTTTTCCATTGCACAGAATATGTTAGTTAGTCTTCTCAAGATAGCAGGAGGAAGTTTAAGCATTTCAAAAAACTTTTCAATTTTCATTTGTGTCCAAATTTTAGAAGAGTATCATGAAGTACAATGAAGGCAAAGGTAAACCCCATCCCTCCCCCACACATACATAGTTTATTATAAACCTTTAGTAAAGTATTTGCAAGTTTTGGATGGTGAATTACTAACCATGTAACACAGTTATTTTTTTTTTAAGTCTTTACAAAATGAAAATCTTTTTGTTGATGAGATCAATTAAAAATGGTAAAAATCACTTTCAAGAGTTAGCCTCTATTGTAAACATACTCATGACTATTCTTACAACAAATAGTCTGAAACAATATTCTGAAGCAAAAAGCTATCTATTTGATTGTTAATACTGCTTTCTACCTGTGAGGGAATACCTTCTTCCTTCACAGAACTGAAGTAAGATTGTTAAAAGTCATTTTATTATATTATCCAATTAATTCTTTAAAATTCATTTTCTCTCTCCAATTATACAATAATTGATGAGGGAAACATCGTATTTTTGCCTTTATAAAATCCTCCTCAGTGCCTTTAGCAAATTGGTCAGACAAGATAATTAAGGGCGAAAAAAGCCAATTGAATATTTGGGTAAATAAATGATTTGAAGTTTTCCCAAATTTATAACAATAATCTTGATTTTCAAGCAAAAAAGATACCATTTTAGAGAGGTCATATACTGTACCAACTTTAACTCACCTTAGAATGGAAAATATAAAGCCCCCAAACTACACAGAAATTCTTAACTCTTTAAAATATTATAGATCAGAACTTCCTTGCCCTATATGCTGACATTTCCTATTTATTGTACTCACCTAGCCAAGAAATAAATACTATCGAAGAGATAACTGATTGAAAGAGGTTAAGGTATTCATAAATATCAGAAATCCAATGAATTGACGTAGGTTAGAGTGGATTCTATTGTACTGCACTGAATTAGCAGGATTAAAGCAAAATGAGGACTAAGCTCTGGATTCAAATCTTGACAGCACTTGGAAAGCACGAGGCTTAAAAAATAGATCTTGATCTCTAGGATGATATGCTGCCTGTTTATAGAAATAATCCTATTCTTATCCCATTTTTCTACCTGTCAAAACTATTTCTCTGGACTGATTATAAGCACAATGTCTGATGGGAAGCCACGTGTATTTCCTGTTTCCATTATGTAAGTACACGCTTCCTAGGTGGCTTCCTGGTCACTTGAAAGTCATATCATTTTCGTTATTTATTTAAAAATTTAAATTAAAAGCTAAAGTGAAACTAGTTTTGCATATGTCACCAAATGGAATTTATTTTAAAGATCAACAGCCTCATCATACGGGATGCCTAAAAGTGGAATGCCATTATTTGTGCATCACTCACAGCTTTTCATATGCTATAACCATAGCAAGCAAACAAAACAGAGGACTCAACGAACTTTAAAAAAAAATCTTTTGACCAAAACAAGTTATTAATTTAGCATACGTTGAAAATACCTTCTTTTTGTTTGTACATTCAAATGGATAAGCCATGTCCACTGTTTTGCAGAATATGAATTTGAGAAGGAGCCAAAGGTTTTCATTTTGCAGTGACAAAACACACAGTTAATTCAGAGAAAACAGAATCTTCACAACCAACTCAACTGATTGGGGCTGCGTGGAAAAAACTGGCTGATTAAACATTTCCCTTTCCAACTGCATGTGGTGTGTTCTTATGGCAAATCACAGGGGCTAAATATTGTTCACCATTGTGCACCCAGGTGGCAGCAAGATACCAACAATTACACACTGTAGCTAAGTGCCAAGGTTCATGCCTGAAATTAGCGTTAAAATGAAAGGACCACAGAAAGTTAGGGTTCAAGGGGAGACAAGCTCATCCTCAGCATTTCACTGACACCAACACAGCATGTGATGAGTACTTGGAACACATTTTCACTTTTTGGAACTCTCATGGGCTGTTCAACTGCTACTATTACAATACAGACTGCAGAACACTCCTTGTTTCCTAAAAGCAGCATGTAGCTCCTCATGGCCAAAGCTTCATCCTCACTCATTTCTTAACTAGCAAATAGGGATTCCCAGAGAACGGGGCTGTGTCAGCAGAGCACTCCCATATACATTAGACGGTACACACGGGCTATCATGATCACTGGTTCCAGGTGCCTGCTTTACCTTTCTAGGTTGCTTTACCTGGGGAAATTAATACACATTAGATTATATATTATGTATTAGTTAGTAATACCTCCTTGAAGTAAGCCCTATAGTCGTGACTATGTATATAAGTCATGGCTCTGATAGTAAAAGAGCTCCACAGCAGAGCTCAGGTATAGGAATTGCTTTGAGAAATATGTACCTGGATTTCCTACAAAATAAAATTTCTACCTTATGCACTTGATTTGAGAACCCACACAAAATACAGATGTGTAATTTTTTTTGAGATGTCAAAGCTGCATTTTTTTAAATACAACTGAGTAAAAATGTAAGTAAAATTAACTACAAGTGCTGCTTGTTGATAGAGGAAGAGCTCCATTAGGATTTTGAATGCTGAATTTAGCTTTTGTTGGAAAAAAAAAATCTAACATAAAGTATTAACCAATAAAACTTTATGATGGTTAGGAGAATGTCTCTTTTTGGGGAGGGGTGATCAGCAACTTCTGTGATACTAAATAATGTCCCAGGATATAGAGAAACATAAAAAAAAACAACCAGAGTCTGCTGCACCCTGGGCCTGAAGAGTGTTGATAAACATAAACCCACATTGCACCTTCTCTTAGAAACACCAGAAAGTTCATTCTACACCTAATGTATTGATGTTGAAAAGAGTGACAGATTATTCCTAGAAAAGGCAAAAACATATATGAAAGTAAGATTATTATGTGTGTGTGTGTGTGTATATATATATATACACACACACACACACACACATTTCTTAATGGGATCTCTGACACTAATTAAATATTTAAAGATCTTGGACTGGGGTTATAAATTTAGGAATATGATATTATCTTTCCCTGCTATATTTCCTCCTGTTGTCAATCTCTCCCCGCTTTGTGCCTCTCTTTTTCTTTTCCTGGCCTCAAATGTATATTAACTGCATATTCTATGCCAGGCACTGTGCTAGGCTGTGGAGCTCTTGTTTCCAAGCTTTCCAGGCCTCTTCCTCTTCTACCTTCTTCTCTTATTTTACTACTGGTTCCCTGAACTCTTTGCCAACATACCACCTGGTCCCACATTCGAGCATTAAAGCAGCCAGGACAGAGGGAATTTGTGAAATCTTACCTAGCCTCAAATCACTTTGGTTGTCACACACATCACATGTCAAATGATCGATGCAGATAACAGAACTTTAGGATTGCATTTCCAAGACAGACTTTGTTGGCACCATGGGCGTTGGCCCAGACACAGAAGGACGGGAAGTGTTGAGAGAACGATGACAAAAGTGTTTTGGGGCAAGAACGGTAAGACAAAACACAAGGCAAAGTTCATGGGGGGCAATGAGTAGATTAGTTTTCTGGTTTAGCAAATTCCTATTTAGAAATAGGTAATAATGCAGTTGGAAACAAAGACCAAAGCCAAATAGTGAGAGGTCTAAAGAGGGTTTGACATTCCAATGTTTTACCCTACTGGTTTTGGGGAATCTGCAGATGCAAAGGGAAATGAGAGAATGAAAGCATCAAGGTGGCTGCATGCTCCTATTCTAAGGGCACAGCCTTGCCTGTTATATGCACTGCTCTATTCTAAACACCTCGAGGAGGCCTAGGACATCATAAAAGCTCAATAATACTTTTTGAATGACGGGAAGAATGAATAGAGCCCGAAACACTTGGGTTTTAAGTCATCTCAGCTGCTTTGCTGGCTCTGTGACCTTGAGGGAGTTAACTTCTCAAAACCTTGGTTTCCTCTTCCACAAGCAGGGACACCAGTACTACCTTTCTCATAATGTAACTGAAAGGATTAGACAAGAAAACCTAGGTGGGAGGCTTAGTACATTGACTGGGATGCAGAAAATAAACGTTGACCATTAATAATTAGAATTAGAAGTCCCTTAAAATAGTTATAAGCAGCATGAAAGGAAGTAAATGTAAAAGAACCAAGTTAGTATTTGCTGCATCATGGGCCTAAATAGTGAGGGGGAAAGGATGATTTTAGACCACAGTTCTAAATACACATCAACACGGTAACTTCTTATAACACATTCTGACTGCTTTGCCAATAGAATCTTCTAAATTGGTGTATATGCCTAGAATATATTTTAAGCCCTTAAGAGGCAAGTGAAGTACTAGTTCCAAAATAATATTGGATTGTCATGTGATTAGCTGATAGTGTATGACTAACTGGCAAGACTCCTATAATCTGCAAAATCGGACAAATAATGAATATTGAATTAATGGTGCATATTAGGAGCCACAAGAACAGCGTCTGGCACAGGGTAGGCACTGAATAAATGTCTGTGGAATGAATGAAAGAATATTTTCTAAATCCTATGGGAGAACATTTAAAAAATAATTTATTTGATTTCCATGTTTCAAATTTCTAACAAATCAAATCCTTCTTCAAACATATCCCGAAAATCCAATATTTTCAAAGATGCCTGCAGTAAACTATGTTAAAACCCTTGAGATTGTGATAATTAACTGTACACCATATGTTCCTGACCATGGTGTGCTTGCTACCTTGTCTTTCTTTCTTTAAGGAAATTCCTGGCCTTATGGTGTATTTCAGTCTTTCCATTTGGACTGAATTCAATCGTCAGAAAAATACAGGACTTTCAAAGATTTATAAATCACAACTATGTTGTGCTTAAATAATGCCAAGCAACATTAAGAACATAAATTATGGCTCAGAGATGTTATTAAAAATGTGAAACAGTTCTGTTCACCGCAGGGTGTAGGGTCATAAAGTCTAT
This sequence comes from Canis aureus, assembly GCF_053574225.1. Classification (NCBI taxonomy): domain Eukaryota; kingdom Metazoa; phylum Chordata; class Mammalia; order Carnivora; family Canidae; genus Canis; species Canis aureus. The sequence goes on along the minus strand of NC_135623.1, from coordinate 43,701,535 downwards.
CAACTTTAGAAAGACCTAGCGCCATTGATTCTACACAAGCCATCTCTTGAGAGAAAAAAAAAAGATTATAAAGACCACGAAGAAAACTACAATTTTCACATTTAAAAATCTAAACAAAGTTTTCAATGCTTCAATTAATTATCAGTGAGTGCTAGAGTGTATAATTACGGTTTTAGCACAACTTCTATTTTCTGAAATCATTCTGGGATCCTTTACACAAAAAGTACCCAACTGATGGTAATGCAAATTAAATTCTGCTCTCGGATCACAGAGGTGATTAAACACAAAATGCCAGTCGGTAAAATTTTACAATGTATCCTTGCCAACAGGCTAGACGAGTAACCTGGAGTGACACCTTCGACAGCTATCCAAAAGGGTCCCTTCCCCGCCAGGTTTTTTTAATTGTAAGTTTTCTAGATGATGTTCACTATAATTCTGAGGTTTGCCACTTGGTGGAAAATAAACTAAGGTAGCTTGAAGGAAAGATTTTATTGAATTATGCAAATGCCTCGCTACCCCTTAGGAAATGCTATATCCCAATAGCAAGCCCTGGCACATCCCAAAGGCAACTCAAATCTTTCAGCACTTTATCCACAATTTCTAATGAAATCAGTTTTCCACCCCCTAAACACAGACAGGTCACACAAATAGCTTCAAAGCCAATATAACTGTCTGGATGACAGATAAGAATAATGGCACACCAAAAAGACAGAAACCAAAATTAGAGTGGGCAGAGAGAAACTAAGAGTAATCAATTACTCTGCAACACTGGCATCTGGAAGGGAGTATTAATGACCAAAAGAAAGTAAACTTGGGGAAATCTAGCAAACATATTAGGAGAGGAGAATAAGCAGATATCAGAACTTAATTTCACTTTTCTAAAAAATTACACCGATGGTATGTTGATCCAGCAATAATATGGTATTCCGACTGGAAATATTCATGACAATCAAGTTCAATTGCATACAAATTTTTCTAATTAGTGTTTAAAACAACGCAGTTTGGAAGCTAATGGCTCTGTGTAACTTGCACAGAAAAACTGATTTAAGATTTTCATTCTGACTTACATGAAAATTGATCTAATATGTCACAACTCCAGTCCCCAAAAGATTTGATTCTTTAAAAGCTACATGATTAACTTTACTTGTGTCTACATCTCCCGAAAGAATTGAGGTGCAAAGATGTTCCTGGTAACATTCGCTGCAATTACCTTAAGTTTCTATACATGCATTTACCTATTCAGTACAGACAGATACAACTGCATATTCACATACACATATTTGATTTCTTAGTCCGTTTTTAAATTTAAAAGACACATGACATCTCGAAGCGAAGTCAGTTCTGTGACAGTGCACAATATTGATTCTTTCTGTCTTCGCAGCCTTTCCCTGACTTGCCTCTTTGTTTTCCCTCTTTACACCACCAACCATCATTTGCAATATTCCTCCCTTTAAGATACACTTAATTCTTGTAAGGAAGTCCCAAATTAAAATGGGAGGAATCTGGAAATACTCACTGGTTTATCTCAAGACTTCAATGCAGTTGCTTCAGCTGAGATAAATGCATGAAGACTTTTCTGAAATAACTTTTACGTAAGGATAAAATGATTTCTGTGTAAGAAACAATTACCAGCCAACATTATTATCACCAGAAAACGGTAAGCTAGAATGAGCAATAAAAACATTGTATTTGCAATGAGATATTAGAGAACAGCTATTAAAATATTTTACTCAATTTCTATTATTCCTTAAAATGAAAGTCATCAAAATGTCATTACAGGCCTTTCCCCCAGATCCTTCAGAGACTGAATTTAATCATTTCAGGAAATTGAGCGCTATCTACATTCACTTAAATCCTCTGAAATAACAGCAAGGCAAAACACAATGTAAAATTTATAAGACATTTTATATTAAGATATGTCCACATACACACATACATACATACCACAGACTGGGGAATATCGGCCTCCGGATACCTAGAATTAAACATTTCTTGTGAAATTAGCCACTCATCTAAAGTATTACCTTCAAGGAGACCTTAAGTAAGAAACCCAAGTCAAGGAGTCAGCACTGAGCTTTGCGAAACCCCAGTCTTCATAAAGCGTGAGAGTAGCAATTTAAAAAATGCCTTCAAAAAATCAGTTTTTGGAAAATGACTTCCAGCCACAATTATTAACGGTACCACAGAGCATAGAACTTTTAAAGTGCTGCTCCACTCAAAGGAGCTGAACACTGGAAGAAGCGCAATTAACACCAATAAAGGCATCTCATGCCTTGTTTCTGAAAAACTAGTGCTCTTTGAGGGACTGTCAAGCTGGAAGACCTTCGATGTCACCCAATCCCTGTTCTAAATTACCAGCTTTAGGAATAAAACATAAAACAAACATCACTTTTATGGATCCCCCAAATGATAATGTCCTCTCAAGAAAAAACAAAAACAAAAACAAAATCTGCCCGTTTCCAAGGCTGGAAGGAAACATATCAAGTACCTGGTAGCATTTTGTTAACAAAGGCTGGACAATCTTCAGAAAATGACTCACAATAAAATTCCCTAAGACAGTCTCTTCCCAAAACCTTTCACAGCTAGAAAGAATGGCTTACATTTTCGTTTTATTTAGGAAGCAGTTTTCCAATGCTACTGGCAAGTACATGGAATGGGTTGACAATGGCACTTAAAGAAAAATGTTTAATTTTTACCTTTCCATTCGAGGAGGATGCCACTTCTTTTGGAGCCCATATCTCCCGAAGATACTCAGTTCTGGCCGATTTAGAATAAAAACCATTAGCATATTACTATGAAAAGAGGAAATAAAAAAACTACACTACAGAGCTGCAGTGTCTCGGAAAAGAAGCTGACAGCGCTTATAAGCAATAAACGCCTCATCCTGATACCTATTCTGTGAGCAGCGTCTGATGAGCAGACTGTATGCTCCCTGCAGCATCAATTAAGCACTTTGTAAGGGACCGGCCAACGCACGGGGGCTCATCTGCTAAGCCGGGTTGCAGCCTCCACAGCCTGCTAATCAGCGCGGCGCCTGCCCTAACGAGGTTCTAGAATGCGAGGCCGGCCAGGGACCATTAAGGGGCACAGCAGCAGCACGGCCCCGGGCAGTCGCCAACGTTGGATACAAGTTTGCCTCAAAGAACCAGCGCAAGAGCGAAGGTGCCAGAGCCGCAGCACGTCTGCCCACTTGTGCCCCCGCTCCGGGCCCTGGGGAAGCGGAGGCCGAGCCGGCGGGGCACCTCCTCCCGGAGGGCGTTGGGGCAGGGCCTGCTCCTCCTGCGGCCCCAAGTGCCCGGGAGGTAAGAGAAGGGAAGGTCTCCCCTCTGTCCCCATCCACCTAAGGCGGCCTCATCCCAGGCACCAGCGAGATGCTAATGCACATGAAAAGACACGCCAATTTCCCCCACTTTGCTCTAAGTTTCAGAGGTCCCTCTGCAATAAAAGATAGCTGTTTGCGGAGGCTGCCTTGTTCCATACCATTAACTCAGAACAAAACATATTTTTAGTGGGACAGCGGTGTTTACTTGTAAGAACTGATGAATTGTCCGGCACCATTTATCACTCACAGACAAAGACGTTCAGCCACAATTTTGGACATAAATCAGGGTACATGCTCCTCAATTAAAAAAAAAAAAAAAGACTCCTTAAGTCCCCAAAACCACAGAGATTGAGGTCAGACTGGCCATAGCAACCAAGAACAGGACCTGGGTCTCCAGAAGGACCTAGCAACCGATAAATGAGTTCAGATCTCTTTTCATCTCCACTGGTGTGAAAGCCAAAATTAAAAAGATTAGATCACCCTGCACCCATTACAAAAGGCGCCACAATGAAAAAGTCATTTCCAGCCTTTGAATCACATCAAATAAATAACATTCATCCCTGCCATAATGAACAACTTTCAAAGTAAATTGAATCTCCATAGTACTGCTTTCCCTGGCTGCACAGTATTTACATGACAATATATCACAGGAAGCTCAGAATGGGTCTTGTAAATGGGGAACTTGGGATAAAAAGCATCTTTAGCCCCGATTACTGTATACTCAGACTGCTTTTCAATCCCCTTCATTTAAACAATGTGTTGTATCAAGAACATAAACAATGTTTTTAAATTGTGGGAAATGAAAAGTTTGCAGGACATTTTTAAATGTCTGGAGTCGCCCCTTCTGTGGGGCACTGAGAATGTAGAAATCACTTAACCTCCTAAATCCGTGCCCCGGATTCATTTTTGTGACAAAGAATTCTCATCTGTGGGTACACTTGCCTCATTGTTCGTGCCAGCAGTTTTTCACCCTAAATATCTCCTGAATTCTTATATATTACTTAAGATGAAAGCACGCTTGCAGATTTTTTTTTTTTTTTAGCATGTGGTTCATTCATTTTTTGTCATTTCCTCGAAAGTATAAGGTATTCTCTATTGCCAGGACAATCGTGTCTTTTAAGTTTCAGCAATATCTCCACACAATATATTCATCTTCTACAGTCTAGTTTTCACAAAATTTTTCCAGGTCATTAAAAAAAATTTCTTTTTCAGGGCTAACATCCCTAAACACTTAGGTTTCCATAAACTATTGTACCATTCCTGCATTTCAAATAGAGCATGTTCAATTAAGACAGTTAAATCTATGTTAAAAATATACCAGCTCTATCTTATCTTTTTGTGTCAGCTCACGTAGACGTTACTATTTGAACTCCACAGGGAATCTCATTAATTTTTAAAACTCTCTGACCTCAGTACAGTTGAGTATAAAAATAATTTCAAATTAAGAATGAAAGAGCATCACTTGAATTCCACACGACCATATGCTCTACGTTGCACAAAACATTGCTAACTATCATCAAACAGGATTTTTTTCCAGATACGAATTTAAACAGCATGATAAATGTCACCAGACAGACATAAAAAGCAGCTCACCCTTCCGACCAGCCCTGCTCACACCTCACCTCCAGAGATTCTCCTAACACAAAGCCCCGAGAACACAGGTTTGCAGGCAAGTGACAGCACAGAGGATATAGCCTCTTGAAAATATTTTCCTATTGAGAGTCGCTTTCTGTCTCAGCGTCTCTCTCAGCCACAAGGATGAAAAAAAAAAAAAAAAAAAAAACCCGCCAGCATCAGGGCATCCACGTTTTCTTACCTAAAACTTGTCGGAAGGATGGTCCTTGGGTCCTTGTCCTCGCTGTCACCTCCGGTGCCCCCTCTCGCCATCGTGGAAACTGGCTTCACTATGTTGATGGTTCTGTGCCTCAGGTGCAGCTGTGGCACTCCTCTGCCTGCACAGAACCTACGAGGGGAAATAAGGGAGGGAGAGAGAGTAAGGGAGAGGGAGGGAGTGTGTGTGTGTGCGCGCGCGTGTGCTTGTGTGTGTGTCAGAGAGAGAGAGAGAGAGAGAGAGAGAGAGAGAGAGCTGCTGACTTGAGACTAAGAACCTAAAACCTCCGGCCAAGACAAGCCTGAATAAAAATGATCAAAGCTCTGTCCTTCATCAAGAGAGTAGACAGATATTTTTTTTTTTCCTCCTCCACTGAAAAGTGGAGCTGTCATTGGGGAATCTCACCAGGAGAGCGCAGACAGAGGCAGACCCTCTCCAGAGTGTCAGGGCTGCCCAGCAGTCCGTGCAGAATACAGGTACCTATTGTTCCAGAGACAGATATGTAGCCAGCCAGTCAGACTCTGACAGATCTCAGCAAACCAGTGAGCCTGCCTTCGTTTTAACTCCTTATTTACTAGCGCTTTTTGGCCAAATGCAAAGGTCTTCTCATCACCCAGGAGAAATAAATGGAGATAATGCAGATGAACTCCTGGCAGGCGCTAATCCCGTATCTTTTACAAAGAGGGACTTTTCACTCCTGTGATTGAAATGCTGAATGTAAGGCAAAAATCTTATATCTTATTTTTTCGGGGAGGAAATGAAACATTTCGATTAAACGGGAAAGACTTAGCAAGGGAAAGAAAATCTTGACATCCAAGATGAATAGCACAGCCCATTTTAAAAGGAAGGCAGAAATAGGGGCTGCTCAAAGCCCCCTGAATATAAGTACATATACTTCAGAGCACGAATAAGGTTACCTTAGCCAAAGGGGTTCCAATCTTTTGCATAGGGGTGTGGCACATTGACCATATTCCGCTCAAAAAGCTACCTTGGCAGACCTGTTTTCCTAGGGGCTGGAATCTTTTGAACTCTGTGTTTCTAGACCTCACTGCTTTTGCAAGCGGCACCCCCCCTTCCCCCCCAAATCCACTTTCCCCAAAACCCCAACAGTATTTAAATTATCAGTATTTAAATTATGTCTAAGGCAGTAATATTAAATCAAGGGAGCTCAGAAAAAAATAACTTCTTCTACATTATCCCTGATGGGTTCTGAGATCCAGAGGGTATATGCGATTGTTTAAATTCTTGGACCTTTCTGGATTACAGTAGGTTTCTAACTTTCACCTTTGTATATTAATTAATTTTCTTCTAAGGCATGGAAGAAGGCAAAATACCTTGCATTTGACTGTTTGGCACTGTTAGAAGACAGAACATAGAAAAACAAGAGAAAAAGAAAAAGAAAAAAGAAACAGTAGCTTCTCATTGAGTTAAAATAAGAGATGGACTTACACTCCCCCCAAAGACTTAAAACATACAAACACTTCAGACTTTTTTTTTCCAGAATGAACACCAATTTCATTAATTGTTACCATATACCTAAGAAACACTGTGCATATTCTGACTTTGTAGGTGTGTTGCAGTATATAAAGTGGTTGTGAAATTCCTTTGTAAAACCCACACTCAAGCATCACTTTCCAAAGCCAGAGGGTAAATACTCAATGCAATAGGAGGAGGTTTAACCATGCATGGCTGTTAATAGTAATGAGATATGCAGTATGTATCTATGCACTGCCCAGCTGCTTCTTCTAAATAACTAGGGTTTATTTATTTTAAAAAATCCTAATAAGAGGTTGCATCACGATGTTTCAAAACTCCATTAAAAAAGAAAGAAAGAAAAAAGACTTATAAAAGACAGTCTCCTTTTTCTTGTCCTAAATCCCAGAATTCTGAAACCAGTTCTAGTCATGCTAATTTAACAAAAACACTGTGCAATTAATAAAGACTTCAGAAACTCTTTTAGAAGTTAAAACTGCTTGATTCAGTGACTTTTGAAAAGTCCACTTTGTGTTTCGTACTTGGGGAGAGCTTCTGTCATGCTCAGAAGGGCAAGGATGTCAAATGACTTTATACCTGAACAGGGAGAAAAGTATACAAGGTTTCACCTTCACCTGTGAGCAGCAGCAACAAGACAATCTTATAGCTTTTATTTTTTTTTTCCAAGTGGGATAGACAGAATTTTTTCAAACCTGTTTCATAGAACATGCGTATCTTTGCAGGCTTAAGGGGTAACCTATTTTTATCATGGCTATCTTAACAGCAAAATAGCAGAAGCCCATTCAATGGACGAAAGGATGATAGATTATAGGTCCACACATAGAACAGCTGGATCACAAGAGGTGACAGCTCCCATGCGAGGCTCTCAGGACTGCCTCTAAAGCTGCAGTTTAAAAGGGGCATCTAAGCTCTCACTCCTGAGCATGTGATAAGACTTAGGTGTAAGTACATTTAATTAGAGCATTACCCAGGCCCCATCCAGATGTCATTATCTTTTACGGTGGTTTTTCTTTTTCTTTTTTTTTCCCTTTGATCTTTCTGTCCAACTTCTGTTGTCTTCAGAAAACCAAGCTTCGTGTGCCAAACAGATTTTAAATATTCAGCTCTTAACATGTCTGAATACAGACAGTTCTCACAGTCGGGGTCCATTATTTTCTGGAGGCATGTGCAGAGGGTATTCAACGTTAATGAGACTCATGTGCACATGTAAATAAAAAACAGAGGACACACTCCTGCAAAGTCTATGTGTGTGTTATAAATGGATATCAGCATTTGCTCAAAGTATACATTTTTTGTTGTTTCATGAGTAGAAGTAAAGGTAATTTTTTTTCTCAATAAAGTATTTTTGACATCCTACTAGGATGTCTCTAGAACACCCCTGAAACCTTTTACACAGCCCCAAGTTTATAATTCACACTTCAGTCCCCAATTTGCCAAATAATTCATGTCAAGCAGAAGTCCAACATATAGTGCCAACTATTTCTTGAAAGAGAAAAAAACAAACAAACAACTGTTTCACGTGCTGGGTTTTTACGAAATAAACACATGAGGGTAGGGGCACCACTCATTAATAATAACAAGGGGGTAGGCTAATTCCCTTGGTACTCTGCTGGGCATTTATATTTATCTCTTTTCATCCACATAGCTTGAACTGAGAGACATGAAGTCAGATTTTCCAGGAGAAATGTGGAAGGAAAACAGAATACCTTCTTTGTGTTAAATAATATTTCAATTTTTATAATTTACCCCCAGGACTTGCTACAGACACCTTCAGTTACTCATTCACACAATAAACCTCACGCTGATAAAACTTCTAAGGGACTCTCCGGGAACATTGCAGGTAACCCGACTCCAGCAAAGTTAAAAATAGTCTCTGCACCAAATTAAACATTATCTAAGTTCTCCACACAGTTATTAAATACATAGAAGATCACCTGTGTGCATGACCTATAAATGGCTTGGATTACATATTAAAATTCTAATTAAAAGTTTTTGTCTTATCTCAGTTGGTCGATTCGAGATTAGAGAGTGAATTCTGGTGCAGAGTGAAAGCTCATAAGGAATGGAGATTTCCGATGGTTGCCAATTGGAAATGAATGGCGTGTTACAAAGTATTTCTAATAGAAAGAAAATAATACAAAACTAAAAACAACTTCCAAGACCTGCTTTTGATGATGGGTGTTTAGTGCCATGAAAATATTCCCTGGTGACTTATTCCACAGAACTTGAATTTCTTGAGAGTTGGAGAGAGACATACAAGAGGTGCAGTTTCTGCGGGGAATGTATTAGTATGATTACATTCCAACCTGAAGGCTTAAAAATCTGATCATAAAACCTGGTTAATTAGAAAATACATCATTAAATATAAAAGCTAAAGCTTTCAATACTTTAGACCCAGGAAGGGGTAAATGCTACTTACATTTCCATTTAATCCACTGAGTGAAACACTACTTCTGAGAGCCTTGTTGTGAAAAGTTAGTGAAAATCTAATGGAAAATATTAGGGACTACTTTATATCACCCAAACACCTGCAACATTTTAATATTCCACCATTTGATGATGAATAGGAGGAAAAGTAGGCACTGACCCCTAACAACACCCTCCCTGTAATGCTATAATGTATATACTTCACAGAGTTCACATGATCAACTTTCTGATATACAGTGTAAACGAGTTAAAAGTTTGGTTTCAGAAAAACTCAATGACATGTTTTACTCACCCATTAGTAAGCAATCAGATATTCTGAGGTAACAGTGGAGCATTCCGCCTTCCTGTTCTACAATAGCCGCTGGAATTCAACTCTAAGAACCCACAAAGGGAGAACAGAATGTTAATATTTTGAATAATCACAAAGGGCAAGAATTTGCATTGTTGCACGTGTAAATGAAACAATATGTTTTCCATGGTTCCATAAATGTCCTCTTGAGTGGTCTCAGACTTACAGCAAAAATGGAAAAAAAAAGGGGGGGGGGAGACATGGAGCTGATTGATGAGAGTTGATATTCAACATAAAAGCATTTCATACAAATTGGGAAACTCCCAGAAGGGAACTGGGCAGAAAAGTTGGTAAAGATTTCCCTGTACAGCATTTTAAAAAATCACAGACTCTTCCAGAACATGAGTATTTCCCTCAAGAATTACAATTTGGAAGTTTTTGTTAGCAGACATATGTTATTCTGTATCCCATTCTTTGAGGGAATTAAACCTACCTGACTTCTCCAACAGCTGTTTCCAGAACTTCACAGGGATGGGGAGAGTGGCCTAACACATGCCAAGCTCCAGCTGAAAGTGCTCTTCTCTTCTCTCTTCCATCATGTTGCAGTCTTCCTCATCCCACTCTTTTGATGAAAGTCAGGATAAGATATGATTTATTGATACAGCAAAGTCATTATAATCCTGAGCTAAAATGTTATTAGAGCTTTCCCTAGCTACTGCTGTTTAAGAAAGTCTTTAAAAACCGATTTAATTTCCTTCCACCCAGTCAAGTTTTCTCCACAGATAATTGGTTTTCATTAGATGCACAAAAAGCATCAGTGTAGTCAATATGTATGAGACATTTAAATATTTTCAAATGAAAGTATGCATGTATTTATGTTTGGGAGCCCAAACACACAATTCCATTTGATTATGTATCCCTGACCCTTAACACTCTTCCAGCATGAGAGAAAGCGTTGTGGAAATCAGAACAGCTGCATGAACAGCCAAGTTAGTCACAAGTGGTCGTAGAAGATCCATAAAGTTTGACGGTGGATGGCCTATTCCCTCATTTTAAGCATGTATATCACTACGAAGTAATGTATCCTCCCTGCTAATTGTGCTCAATTTGTGCATGCTCACAACCAGAATACTTGTGTTTTTATTTTCGAAGTCTTCATCATTTCACTGGGAAAAATAAACAAACAACAACATCAAAAAAAAAAAAACTTCTGATTTTTTTTCTCTAATAATCATTTACACAACAGCCCCTCTAGGATTTATAGAACCTATCTCAGTATATTATTATCATCAAAAGTGCATTTGAGATGCTAGTGCAGAATCACTAATTGTTCATAAGTACCTTGAAACATTAGATTAGCAATGTTTATAATTGTCTAAATACAGCATGACGCTAGGAAATCAATTACCATGCACATCAATCTTTGACATTTCAATGCATTATAACTGTAGCAAAGTTGCCATAAACTTAAAAAAAAAAAAAAAAAAAGCCAGAGTTTTCTTGCCTGAAAAATCTCACTAATGAAGAATTCAGTTGTAAACACTGGAGAAATAAGCGTAGTAGCATATGCAATGCTGAAACTGGTCTACTTACTTGAATCTTCGTCTTCCTCTCAATCAAAACCATTATTGAATTTGTAGACTTTCACGTTTGAGAATTTTTCAGCATCCTCTTCCTCCCACAGTCCCTCCTCCACAGGTAAATTGTCATCACATAACAAGCTCCCCATCTCAACAGCCAGTCAACTATCTTTTAAGAGTCACTGGACTTCTGAGAACTGACGAGATGCTCTGAAACTTCCTCCGTGACACAGGTGTCTGCTGCTGCCTGTGGTCAGATCAGATTCATCAGTTGCCTGGGTAGCCACAATTTCCTGCATTTTTTTCCTCCTGGGGGTCCAGAGTACTGAAGTGAGAACGGCTTCTCCCTGATATTTATTGGCTTTTAGAATGGAAGGAAGTGGTTAGCTTTTTTTTTTTTTTTTTCCATTCAAAATCAAAAGACAGAGTTTTTCTAAGTTGAATTTGGGTTTGAGATGTGTCCATTCCCGGACAAAAAGCAAATCAAAATAAAACACAGAGCAGAACAACTCGGTGTGCCTGATTCCATCAAATCACTGTGATTTAAAAGAAAAAGACAATTAAATAAGAAAAGAAAGGAGACATTCTAAGCAAATTAGTTTCTTCGCTCAGTCCCACACTATCCCCTTAAACCCCTGACCTCTCCGCAGACCACGTCTTCCTCCTGCTGAATAGTAACTATTTCTGAATAGCCGGCACTTAATGAAGCTAAGGTCAGGCTGCTTCGAGTTGGCATTTGCAGTGATAACAAATCAGAAATGATAGCATCATACAGATTTATGAATTTTTTACCCCTGCAGTCACAAACATCAGACGTTTACTTTATAAAGAGAGCTTTTAGATCCTTCCTGCAGTTTCCATAGTGATTTCATTTTTTTCCTTTTATCACAGATTGGCTGAAGAGCTGCTACCCTTTGTGCGTTAAAAGGCTTGTGCTACCAACTGTCGATATAAAAGGTAGCTGAGGCAGCGACGCAATATATACTGCCAAAAATAATTGAAACAGAGACATGTTGGTGAAAGGTTCCAGGAGAATTTTTTTTTTCTGCATCAGTGTGAAAGCACAGGAGAAAATAATTTTGCCTGAATTCTCGTAATTAATTAGAGTTAAATGTAGTAGTATTTTATGCTGTGTACCATAGTTATATTAAAACACTCATCATACAAAACATAATCCTCTCATAAAAGGGTTTAATATAGCTTACACTGTTCCCAGTGTCTGGGCTTGTTAAACACAAAAGTTCATTTACGAAAACATTTTCACTTTAGTTACTTCACTTTTGGCTACAATGTTTATTTCCGTGTTTATTCTTCTACTTCATCTCTCTCAGCTGATTCAATTCTTTTTTTCATGTTAGGAAAAAGTACACTGCATTTTTCAATTAATCCAGGCTGTCCATAGCAAAATAGTCAAAATTTATGGAAGAAACACACGCTTGTCTATCTAGGGCTTCACAAAGTGAAGTTCTGTTCTCAAGTCAATTCTAAATTTGTTTTAGGTACTTCTTCTCCCTATGAACACTGAGCATTTAAATGTTAACTGTTGCACTGATTTTTCTTTCAACTCTCATGTTAGTTAATAATGTTGGCACCTGAATAATCCTGGTCATAGGTTGCTATAATCCTAAGAGAAATGTCTGTGTTCTAATTACTTATTAAATATATTGAATTCTTGTCACGATGCTGTAGATGTTTTACAAGTAAACTTTTAGCTCTGAATGTGTTTTTTAAGATTGTGACAAAAATAACACCATTGCCAATTACCACTAAAGTTCATGTTCTATTTATATATAATAAGCTATTAAAAATGGCACGAAATGTAAAAATAATGGTCATTTTAGGAAAAAAAAGGACATTCCTATGAAAGTACTTAAGATATAATATATTCTTATATATTTCATAATAAAATCTTTGAATTTCTAGAAGATATATAGATCTATGGGCTTGACCCTAGGGTTATTACAACACATATTTCATCCCATCCCCATGCTTTTTTTTTTTAATTTCCAAAGAACATATAGCCTAAATAGGCTAGCTATTTCTGAATTTTTATTCAGTGTGAACAAAATTATGTGCCATAATAAGATTTCTTCTTCTCCTTTTCATCTCACTTTCATCAGAGAAAATAAGCTGTAAAGTGAGTTTTGAAGGAGAAAAATATAAATTGATATATATGGTAAAAATTCCAAGAGATACTGGGGTAGGTAGACATGGTAAACAAACACTATTTTAGTTAAGCTCTTTGAGGGTCAAGGAATAGAAATTCTCTTGACTTATTTTGGTTAAGGTCATAGTTGAGTTTAAGAAGACACAAAGTAATAATTAACATAGAATTGGCATACCAATCAATCTTCAGACTCGTACTTCTGAACCTCACAGAGACTAAAATGAGAGTCAAAGAAGCACCAGAGACCTTGTCTACTAGAATTTACACATTCAGTCATTGGACATATTCTTTTTGTTGTTGTTCTTTTTCTTTTCTTTCTTTCTTTCTTTCTTTCTTTCTTTCTTTCTTTCTTTCTTTCTTTCTTTCGTCTTACGTATAGTTGACACATAATATTACACGAGTTTCAGGTGTACAACATAGTGATTCAACATCTCTATATATTCTGCTATGCTCATAAGTATAGCTGCCATCTGTCACCATACAACACTGTTAAATAGCATTGACTATATTCCCTATGCTGTGCCTTTTATTCCCCTGACTTACTCACTCCATAAATGGAAGCCTGTATGTCTCACTTCCCTTCACCCATTTGGCCATTCCCCCACCTTCCTCCCTTCTGGCAACTATCAATTTGTTTTCTGTATTTATGGGTCTGTTTTTGTCTTTTGTTTGTTTGTTAAACAAATTCTTATTAAACACATCACATACCAGACACTTTGATAGATACTGGGTGTACCTCCACTTGTGAACAAGAGACACTATCCTTGCCTTTATGGAGCTTCGAATCTGGGAAGAAGTTAGGGAGCCAAAAAAGAAGTAGAGAGCAAATAGAATATAAATTATACTAATGAAAATGATAGTATTTCTAAAAAGGACTTCTGTAGTCTGAAACCTGAAGAATGAAGCTGCCATATACAGGCTATGTGGGAGGAGTGTTCCCAGACACAGCAAGATCATTCCATGCTTGAAAAAAGTAAAAGAAGCAGTAAGGTGAGTGAGGGTGATGGTGTTTCACCAGTTGTTTAGATGGGGCACAGCCTGTGGTTGACATTAATTTAGTTCTAAGCAGAAAAGAGTATCACTGAAGGGTTTTAAACAAATTAGTGACATTCTCAAATTTTATTTTTTAAGATCATTCTGGATGTCATGTATAAAATAGACTAGAACAACACAAATGTAAAAACAAGAAAATAAATTAAAAGATAACTACAGAGACCCAGTAAAGAGATGCTGATGGTCTGGATTAGGGAGTGCTGTCAAGATGAGCAGATGAAGATAGATTTGAGTAGGTAGTGGAGGTACAATTGTCAGCATGTGATGATAGATAGGCTGTGGGTGGTGAGTCAGAAAAGGAACCAACAATTCCCAGGTCATTATAAACGGGAAATACAAAGGAAGAGAAATATATGGTGGGGTGAGAAAAGCAAAAGTTCAGTTCTAGACATGTGAGATATTAGACATCTATAGATGCCACGAAGATATAGTCTGGGTTGGGAACATAAATTTGTGAGTTGTCAGATTACAGATAGTATTTAAAGACATTTCCTTCTTTCCCAGGGGGGAAACAAAAAGGATCACCTGGGAAAAGTCTGTACAGAAAGAAGAAAACGAGTCCTACACTAGATCTGAGACACATCAGCATGTCAAGGTATGACAAAAGGAAGAAGTGAGAAACAACCAAAGAGGTGAGGGGAAAACCAAAGAGACTGTGGTACCACAGAAGCTAAGGAAAAAGGCTATTTAAGAAAGAAGGGTATGGTTCATTGTGCAGAATATTGCTAAGAGGTCAGATGAGACAAGTCATAAAAGAGTATTTTTAATCAAGTGTTCACTGGTGACATTATGGATTGTTGGAGGCAGAGGCTATGCTGGAATGGACTGAGAGATGACTGGGAGGTAAGGAAGTGGAGATCTCTGTTTAGATAAATCTCCAAGAAGTTGTGTCATAAAAGAAAGTATATGGTACAGTAGCTGTTAGGGAGGAGATGAGGTCAAGGGAGATTTCTTTTTTTTTCAATATGAAAGATTCTGGAGTATGTTAACAGTGATGAGATTAATCCATTCAATGAAGTGTTCACTGATTGAGGAGAAAGAGAATGAGAGAAGAACTTAAGTCTTTGACAAAGCAAGAAGGGAGATGGGGTTTATAGCATCAATGGAAGGACTCCCCTTTTCTACGAAAAGGGTCATTTCCATCCTAATAACCCTTAAAACATGGGAGAAGAAAGAGAAGATGGATGAAGCAGCAGATACGAGTGTAGATTTGGTGGTGAGGAGGAGAAGGTATTCTTGACTGGCCAAGCGCTTCTTTATTCTCAGTGAAGTAAGTCAAGATAATCAGCTAAGAGCAAAAGGAGAAGAGATGATGCAAAAATTTAAAAAAAAAGTAAAATATGTCATCTTATGTTAAAAATTTATTCATTACACTTGTTAAAGATGGTAAGGAAGACTTTCTTTGAGAGGGATTACTCCAATGTGTTTTTGCAATAGGGAAGAGAGATCAGCTCACCTCAGAATACAATAAGGACCAAGTAGGGATTCATAGTCAAGGAGCAGGAGGGTGGTCAGTGGATGGAAAATTTCTAAGAGGAAACATCAAGGGTGAAGAGGATTCTATCTAAACTTGACAGGATTTTTGTTGAATGCAGTCCAAGGTGATAAGATATCAAGAGTGGGGCTGGGCTGAAGGATTTGATCAGGTATCAAGGATAATCAGATACCAAGGGTCATAGATTTTCACTGAATGATTCTTGCTAAAACTGGACTAAGTGAGCCAAGGACAAAGTCCAAGGTTGGGGCCTAGTCACAAAAGGGCTCTGAGGAGGCTGCTCAGAGTTTGGTCATAGAGACAGTCTTTGTCATTGATGGGGTAAAAAAAAAAATGAGCTTACTAGATAAATATAGAAGGGTTTTCAGGCAAGTCTGAGGTTTATGATTTTGAATTTAAAATGAAGCAAAATTCTGAATGCATATTTGATTTTTTTTCCCCAACAAATTTGATCTGCTTGACTTGAGAAGGTACCAGCCTGGGTCTTTGCCAAGAGAAAACACCAAAGAGAATTAGATAAAACGAACTGGGAGCATTTGCTAGGTCATGGTTATAATAATGGACTATGGAGTCCTATTTTGGGAAGTAGGGTAGAGAAGCCTTCTCTCTCTTTTCAGGAATGATAATGGTTAGGGATGAATGACAATGAATTATAGGTCTTAACAAGGTTGAAATTGAATGAAGAACTCAGATGAAAGGATATGAGACAGAAGTGTGAAATGAGATATCTGAAGTTGAGATATCACACTCAGAGAGTATAGTTTCCATCAGTGTCAAGGGTAATGACATAAGAATACATAACTGAGATATGTGGACAAATAGGCCACTGGCAACAGGGAGTTAAGGACCTGGGAGGTGTATGAGGTCAAGGACTTAGTTGCTTTTCTGGAACATGGTAAACACTTCCTGAATAAACAACTCTGGATAGAGAATAGTATGTTCTAGAAAGAATGTTCTTAAAGAGGTTCTAATCAGATCGTAAGGTTGATATAATAACTTAGGTGAAAGAAAAAGACCCCAAAATGCAGAGAAGCTATGTAGGCTTACTAGTGAATGACAGGCAAGGGGTACTTGAGTTCTTAAGGAATGGGAAATATGTCACAAATAGTAAATGTACCTTCCAATACACAGATTCTCAATGAGCAGTATTTGGACAATAAATTGAAATGAGACATTCAACAACAAAAAAAGCAAGTATGATTCTGAAGTATTCCTGATGATTGACATGATAGCAATCATGATTAGATTATGATGATGAAAAGGTATACTTTGCTCAAAATAAATACATTTAATGGAAGAGGTGGAAACAAAATACAATATGTCAAGACAGAGGATACCAGTAGAGAATTGCATGAACCTGTAGGTACAAAGAACCTGGTAGGTAGAAGAAGAAAGGAACAAGAGGAATAATGCCATTGGGGTGTCTTGCTGGAAAAGACAATTTGTAAAATAAGTAACTACAGAGGAAAGATGTGATGATGACAATGAGTAACTCCATTGATCTGAACTTGTTTGGAAAGTCTCCTTCTACTCCAAGCAGAACAATCTGATAACTTCTAGTCAATCTTCACAACAATTTCACTTCTCAGATGATACAATAAGCAGGGATGAGGACAGATTCTCTAAGCTTCATTTTGACCCATTAGGAAACATCAAATTCTTTAAAAGCAAAATGTATTGAGATGTATTGAGATCATTATGTGTTTTGCTGGAAATCAAAAATGAACCCTAAGTACCAAAGATAATGTTTTGGAGGTTAAAATCATAGGATCCTAGGAAGATCCTATTTCTTTTTGATTGGTAAAAGCCACAGAAGAGAAATGTGTACTCTGTGTTTACAGATTTCAAAAAGCTCCAGGGAAATACAGAGAGGACTCTGGGCTCTAGGAAGAGCACCAAAGGGAAGGTGTCTCCAGGATGATGAGGAATTCTTAGAACCTCAATTCTTTTTTTTTTTTTTTTTTTAGAGATTTCATTTATTCATGAGAGACACCCAGAGAGAGGCAGAGACACAGACACAGTGAGAAGCAGGCTCCCTGTGGGGAGCTCGATGTGGGACTTGGTCCCAGGACCCTGGGATCATGACCTGAGCCAAAGACAGACGCTCAACCACTGAGCCACCCAGGTGCCCAAACCTCAATTCCGAAGACAAAAGAAGAGGAGGTGGAGAGGATGGGGAGGGAAGGAAGAAGAGGAAGAAGGACAAGGACAAAAAGAAAGAGAAGGAGAAGAAGAGGAAGAAGAAGAAGGGGAAGAGGAGTCAGAGAAAAAATAAAAAGGAGAAGAGGGAGCAGGAGGGAAATCAAGGAAAATTTGAAGAAAGCAGTACTGCTTGACAGTATGCACTTCAGAAATGTGAGATTGGGATGCCTGAGTGGCTCTATCAGTTAGGTGTCTGACTCCTGATCTCACCTCAGGTCTCAAGCTCATGGTCTTACGTTCGAGCCCCTCATTGGGCTCCACACTGGGTGTGGAGCTGACTTTAAAAAAAAAAGTGTGTAACTGATTAAAGGCACAGGCACATATAAAAGATAGAAAAGCATATATCCAAGGATGGAAAAAATGGGAAGGCAAAGAGCTTCAGACAGGAAGAAAAAGGTCAGATTGAGTTGAGGTATGTAAGAAGTATGAAAAATGAAACAAGCTTTTAACCTGTTTAACCTGTTATTCTGAGGAAAAACAAGAAAGGGATCAACTCACTACTTGGCGCAAATGGAGTCATTCATTCATGCAGTTACCCATTAACTCTGATGGAGTCCCCACTGCATACTAGCTGGAAGCACACCCTTCACCCTCAAATAAAAACAACAAAAATTTTAAAATAAAAGTTACCAATAAATGAGTGCCTACCAGGAGATGGGCACTGTTGTAAGCAATTTCCATGCATTTGTTATGGAATCCTGTTAGCTATTCCGTGTTATAGATGAGGATTCTGAATTAAAGAGAGGTTGACTATTGATCAATATCACACAATTTACATAGCAGGAGTAGGGTTTAAATCCAAGGTACCAGCCTGAGAATTAATAAATCTCTTATCAGAAAATCTTGGGAGCCAGATATGTTTTAAGAATTCAAAATTTCTTTTGAACTTCAGAAATATCAGACAATGTATATAATTTTATTCCATAGTTTATTCCCAATACAGTCTGACGCAGTGCTTATGATAAATTTACTAACAGTTTTATGACGAAACATATTAGTGTAACACTAAATGTCCATGTATCAGTTCAAGTTAAGATTTTACTGGAAGAGTTTACTGGAAGAAAGGAAGGGAGGGAGAAAGAGAAGAGAAAAGGAAAGAAAGAAAGAAAGAAAGAAAGAAAGAAAGAAAGAAAGAAAGAAAGAAAGAAAGAAAGAAAGAAAGAAAAAAGAAGGAAGGAAGGAAGGAAGGAAGGAAGGAAGGAAGGAAGGAAGGAAGGGAGAAAGAAAGGAAGGGAGAAAGAAAGAAAGAAAGAAAGAAAGAAAGAAAGAAAGAAAGAAAGAGAGAAAGGAAGGAAGGAAGGGAGAAAGAAAGGAAGGGAGAAAAAAAGAAAGAAGAAAGAGAGAAAGAAAGAAAGAAAGAAAGAAAGAAAGAAAGAAAGAAAGAAAGAAAAAAAGAAAAAGAAAAGTTGGTTTTTAGTTCTTTTCGAATTTTGGAATCATGGATAAAGGATTGTGAGCCTATATTCTATATAAATTGCAGAGGAGTAAAATGGGGTGAAATGCGAAATACTTAACTGTATAGCTGGGGCACTGGCCAATCAGAACGAGAGACTGGAAGCTAGTTCTGGGGTGGGATTCTAAAGACCCCATGCTGTATCAAGAATTAAGCTTTTAGTTGCTATATTTAGGAAAGTCCAAAGAATCCTGGAGATGGAATTCGGGGCTGCCAAGAAGACAGTGAGTGAGAACACTAGGTAAAAAGGTGACCTTGAAACAACAACTCTTTAAAACAAACAAGAGGAAAGATTTCAATTTATTATCAGCCAGTACCTTGGAGAGAGACCATTACATTCTATCATTTCAGTTTTGGCTGTTATAAATGTATATGCAGAACAGAAGAGCAAGCAGAAAGAAGAGCCATACGCATATGGAGTGGTTATGGGGACAAGAAGGGGGTCAGAGAAGTTTTTCTTATGGCACTTATAATTTAATAATAATAAAAAATGACAGCAAACACCGACTAAGATTTTATAAGTGCCAGGTACTATTTTAAGTACTGTATACACATTAACTTATTTGATCCTCCTAACAATTCTATAAGGGGGACGACTATTATCCTCAGTCACAAGTGAGGAAACTGAGACACAGAGCAGTTCAAAAAACTTTTGGCAGGCTAACTGGTCACTAGGTATTGGGGTCAGTATTTGAATCTAGGCAGTTTGACTCCTGAGACCATGTGCAAAAACACCGCAGTACACACTGTGTTGTAATACAGACTTACACCTCACTGCCTTACTCTGCAATAAGAGTCTGAGGCTGGAACCAGGTCTCATTCATTCTCACATCCCCTCCACAGTGCCTAGGTCACAGTAGGTGCACAATAAATAGCTGTTGCTATCACTGCTATCATATGAAATAATGCTGGAAGATTCTGACCATGTAGGAGAAGTGGAGAAGAGGATTTTAGACAGAGAGAGTACACAGTGTGAGCATAGGTATGTATGTCTTTGGCAACAACTCCTTTTGTGCTTTCTTCTTCACTACTAAGAAAAATAATCTCCAAGTTGAATCAGGTAGAACTCACAGGGGTTGCAGACTCCAAACACTTCATGGACCAGCCTCGTAGCAAAAATGTATGAAAATGCTAGGTTAACAAAACAGAACACTTGGTAAGCACTGGGTGGACTGGAGAGTGGATACCCTGCCCAGAGGCATTCTGATTCAGACTTTCTGAGTGCTAGTTTTGCAGCTTCTGGTTTAGAGGATGTGAGAGGTGGAATGATGAAACATGAGCATTTAGGAATTTTGAAAAAAAATTTCAAGTCAAGAAAATGATGAACAGATAGGACCATTTTAGGTTATCTTAGTGTACATAGACAAATGGGAAATAATCCAGGGTAAATATACTCATACCCACAAAAAAAGGAGAAACATTAGATCTACAGATCAATGAGTCTGATATCCATTTCTGAAGAAAATTCTAACAGAGATGTTTGAATAGATAGGTTGTAAGCAATTAGTAGTGAAAACATAAATAATTGGAAATCCCCCTGGAATCTTTTTTTTTTTTTTTTTTTTTTTTTAATGAGTTATCCTGAATGAACTACATAGTTTTCTTTGGTAGGAGTTTTCCAGGCTAATGGATCATTGTCTTAAGACCTCTTTTGACAAGATGGAGAACACAGAGATAGATTTTTTAGATAAGAAACCGTAGTCTGTCCCTTGCCCTGGGGATGTTCTATAGCGAGTATTATATTGAAGTCAAGGCATACAGCCTATAAGAGAACCATGAGCACTGGGAGCTTGTTCAGAGGACACAACCAGGTCTGTAAAATAACTTGAAAGCACATCAGCATAGAGTAATAAAGATATTTGGCCTAGAAAAGACAAGAGTGAGGGGTACACAAAATGCTGTCTCTAAAAGTTCTAAGGCATGTCATGTGCAAGAAGAAGAAGGTGGAAATAAACATATTATAGATTACCTTGGAGGACAACGAGATGCCAGGGGTTGGGCCCTGGTGGCTGTTGGGAAGGTATCTGTCTAGTAAGTGAGGCAGACTCAGAATTTTATACCTTTCATGAGAGTCTTTTTTTTTTTTTTTAAGATTTATTTATTTATTCATTCAGAGAGAGCGAAGAGAGAGGCAGAGACACAGGCAGAGGGAGAAGCAGGCTCCACACAGGAAGCCCAATGCGGGACTCGATCCTGGGTCTCCAGGATCACACCCCGGGCTGCAGGTGGCGCTAAACCGCTGCGCCACGGGGGCTGCCCCTTTCACTAGAGTCTATTCCACATCTATGACTTTACCAATATGGAAACCGAGAACTGAAAGAGGTTGGTAATTTTGTCCAGGGCCATAGAGTGCTAGGAGAAAACCCAAGATTCTGAGTTTCTACTTCAATGGTTTTGCAACCACACTATGACACCTGGAAATTAATTTAGCTTCTTCTTCATGGTTCTAGTAACTAAAGAAATATAGTGTTAATTATCCCACTGAATTCTATTGCTTTACCCCCAAGGCTATAGGGTTTTAAGTGGAAAAAGCTAGAACCCGCAGGTTTGAACCAGTATTTCAGCTTGAAGTGGTATATTCTTCAAGTGTCATGTAGAAATTGCCTCCTTCTGAAGAATTTAATCTGCTTCATGAGGCAGACTGAATTTGACTTGCAGGTTTACATTAAAAATCTGTTATTTTCTGGTTGATAGTCAAATCTATTAAACTGACAGAACTTTAAACCTAGTATGCAAATACTCTCCATCAATACATTAACAAAAGTTTGGTGTGCCGGTAAGCAGCAATTTTCAATCACAAAGGTGTGCACATTTTCCTGTCATTTTATAGCAGCAACCACCATAGGGGTCATTTTATAAACCACTTAAATACTCAGTGCAAAAAAAAAATTCTCTGTACATGTTCCATGTCAAGTAACACTGACATGGAATATTTCCAATGGTACCTTTCGTATGAGATCTCAAATAGCCTGCCTCTGAAGGGTGAAAAGCAAAACCTCATCCAAGTTGACTTGAGCAGCTCCACTAGTTTTAGAAAAGGAAGGAAATTAAGACTTAGCACACACTTGGTATATGACAGGCACCAGTATATCATCTAATCCTCATGGCAATCTATGAAGTATTTTATTTATTAAATACATATTTGTCTGCATGTTGACTTATCAAACAATATTTTAGGCTGAAACATATTAATATTTCAATTTTGCAGATAAAGACATGAAGGTTCTAAGTTGTAAGAAATCTGTCCAACATTTCAGCTAATAAGTGGAAGAGCCAGAAACTGAACATAGATAGGTTTATGCCAAAGCTCTGTATGCTCTTTCTGCCATATAGGTAGCATGTGGATCAAAGTGGTATCTTCTTATGATATAAAAAAATCAAAAAAAAAATCAAATTTAAGGAAAATAGACTTGGAAGTTAAAATGCTTTTAGATTATTATTATAGTGTCCATATAAATTCCATGTATTTTCAAGATGTGATTTTTTTTCCATCATTCTATCATTAAGCCAAGTCACTAAGAAACAAGTTCTGATATACAAGGCTCAACATGGGGTTTAACCCTTGTCTTTCTCCATCACCAACTGTGGTTGGGAATGGACTCTGGGAAGAGGCATGGAAACCAGAGTTCTCACCACTGTTCCAGAACATATGCTCTCCCTCTTGCAGTTTCTCCATCTGCAAAATGAACAGGCTTTGAAAGATAATTTCTATAGCCCCTTCTGGCTCTAACCTTCTATAATTTTTAGTGTCTGTTCCTTCTCCTCTCAAAATTCAAAGTAGATCTATGTGGGGCCATCTCCAGCAGGCACAGCAAAGTGGAATAAACATGAGAAATTAAAAATCAAAATCCAAAGCGAACTTCTCATGAGGTTCCAGAAGACAAAGGCCCAGATTACAATACATTTAAAAAAAATGTATTTCCCCCTTGCCACCTCAGGCTTTCTGATTTAGTACAGGATCAAGGGTAGAAATAAGAAATGTGTGGGAAATTTTGATCTGCTTATAATTCTAATCCAATTATAAGCAGAAAATGCCAACTATATCTTCTAAAACCCATCATTAGATTCCCTGCTCATTTTTATAAGTTTAAGAGTTTATACAGTTTTGATGCAAATTCTAGACTCCTGGGTACCCTTCATATTCAACCAACATATGAAGAAAATATGCAGAACTTTACAAGATCAAAAATTCTTCCCCAAGGACACTTAATTAGATTCATTTTTTTCCTTTTTCTTTTGCTTTACTTCCTATTTTCTAAAAGGAAGATTGGCTTTTCCTGTGGTAAGATAGCACAGATACCTGACAAAAAACTGAGCACTCAATAGATGCTAAATGTCATTATTACTTCTTTCAACAGATATTTATAAAGTGCTGACTATGTAATAACATGGTGATAAGCACTGGGAATAGGACACTGTACAAAAAGAGCCATGCTCTTGGACCAGACATGAAAACTACCATTAGGCTAGTGGAAGAGACAGGAGAACTACAAAGAAAAGGTATGGATTCTGTGAGAAAATATAACTGGGCAGCTACTACAGGAGGCCAAGAAAGGGTTCTTTGAAGAGGAAACACCTGAA
Source organism: Canis aureus (assembly GCF_053574225.1). Taxonomy (NCBI): domain Eukaryota; kingdom Metazoa; phylum Chordata; class Mammalia; order Carnivora; family Canidae; genus Canis; species Canis aureus. The sequence goes on along the minus strand of NC_135623.1, from coordinate 43,677,641 downwards.
TTGAGAGCTGATGGATGAGTATTAGCTAAACAAGCAAAAATAAGGAACAAGTTTCTGTAGACAGCAGGAAGAGCAGGTGCAAAGGCCCTGAGGTGAGAAAGCACATGCCAAGTATGAGGGAAGTAAAGATTTTTCAGCTCCAAAAAAACAATGCAGAGGCATGATGTAAGATAGAACTAGAGATGTAGTTAAGAGCCAAACCACAGAGAGCATCATTGGCTATGTTAAGAAGTTTTGATTTTTATTCTAAGAGGAATGGGGAATAATTCAAGGGTTTTAAAGAAATGAGGTGGGCAGAGAAAGGAATGTGATAGATCGTCATTTCTGAATTTACTATTATAACTTTGATATTATTCCTGGAAATCCCATTAAAGACTTTTTCTCTTAGTTCCAATTTACATAATTCACAGCAAGTTTTCTATTAGTTTCTCCAATTAGACATAGCTCTTCAAATAAAATTAATCATATGGTGGGCTTGGATTTAATTCCATACACTGATGGTGCTGATTGAATTATATGCTCATATCCATAATCATTTTCTAGGAGTCTCAGAAACTAGGTAAAGTTATCAAACAATGACAGTTTTAAGGTACTATATTTCTAGTTGTGTTGTTATTTTTACTAAGAAAAGAAAAACACAATTTAAAATTAGATGTTTAATCCTATAGATCCTAGGACCATTAGTTCCTATTTTTCTTTTAAAATAAAGGCTGAAAAAAAAAACCCAAAAAAACAAAAAAACAAAAAATAAATAAATAAAATAAAATAAAGGCTGAAATGTGAATCTTATAAGGTAAAAGTTGGCTTTATTTATTTAATCATTTTTTAAAAGAATTCCTAGAAATATGTTGATTATTAAAATTGAAAGAAAAAAATAAAAAGAAAATTGAAAGAAAAGAGATTGGGATAAGTGATCATTTATTACATATATTATATATTGATATATTAATTAATGTAATATAGGATATATTAATAATTGTTAAGTTTTTTAGTAACTAGATGGAAATGAGACCACCAAGGCAAGCGAGGGTCCAAGAACAGATTTTATTGCAGGCACCCTCGGGCGAGGTTCCACGACTCACGGGGGAAAGAGAGTGAGTCGAGGAAGTCGCGCCAAGACAAGGTGGTAGGGGGTTTACATAACGTTGTAAGGCAGAACGGTTTCCTATTGGTTGGCTCATATGCAAAGGAAGGATTGCAATCCAACCAGTCAGAGTGACCCTCACTATGCAAAGGAAGGATTGCAATTCGACCAGTCAAAGGTGACTTCCTCCTCTGGGGTTTGAAGGGCATTGGGTTCGGTTGGGGAAGTCCAAAGGAGAGGTGTAAGGGTCTGCTCGAGCTGTCTCCCAAGTGGAGGTGGTGACAGGAACCTCAGCCATTTTGGCGCATCCGCCATCTTGAGGAGTTTCCCTTCCCACCTGGCCCCAACAATAATTATAATAAATAACTTATTACTAACAAATATATTCATTACTATTAATAAATAATGACATATTTTATATAGTATATTATATAGTATATTACATTGCAATATATTATGATAAATTATTGTTCATTTTGTTAAATAAAAACATTGTTATCAACTTGGGTTACATGAGACGTGGTTTCTTCTGATCAAAACAAAGGGCATGGTTGAAATACTTTAAACAAGTGTTTGGATTAAAACTATGGAAATAAATATTTTTAGTTCTAATATGGCAGTGTAAAGTTAATATTTTCACTTTATCCTGTTGGAAATTCTCCTCCCTCAAAGAAACTGTGTGAATGTGAATAAGAAACTTAAGCTTAATTTCTTATAAAATTAGGAGACCAGTGACCTTAAATCTGAAAATGGATGGAGTGGCTGTCAACAGCAGTATAGATCATATGAGGTACCTCCAGGAAGATGAAGAGGGGATGGTCCTTCAGGGGCATGTATCAGAAGGAGCTCTTAAATTATTCTTTCTTGAACATAAGGTTAAAACCTAAATACCTGCTCTACTACCACAAGAGTGATGTATACCAGCTGGAGATAGGAGTTTCCTTGCATCTGATTTGATTCCAAAAACCAAAGGAGGAATAACAGAAAAGTCAACTTTAGCAAGAAATTAGCTGTGACAATGGGGGAAAAAAAAGAGTTTACATCATGAACCATCCCCAGAGTTGACTTTCTCTCTATTAGCTAGAGAGACTTAAAGGCCTAAAAAAGTCCTACACAACCACCTGAGTCCTAAATAAATAAATAAATAAATATCTTACTCAACTAAAGTATGGTCTTAGGTCTTCCCTGTCCACACAGAGAAACCTCCTACAAATCACAGATTTAAAAAAAAAAAAAAAAAAAAAGCTTTTTTTTTTAAATCTGCTTCAAGATGAGCAATCAAAACAGAACAGATAAGGATATTACACAGTGATACTATAATCAAGAAAATAAGAAAAGGAGTCACAACACAATGATAGGTGAAGAAGACTCACCAGAAACAATATTGAATACGTTTCAATGGAAGAGATGAAAACTTTGACTAATATTTGACTCTGACTCAAGCACTAAGGCACACTGCTGCTACTAATGTGCCAATTGCTTCTATGAAGCAAGAACACAACCTGGAATACATGACCCTAGGGAATAAAAAGGTCAAGAAACCAGAAATAGAATCTGAGCTCACAGAGATCTGAAAAAAAAAGTGAAAGAAATATAAAACCAAGTAATGAAACTGAATTTAGGAGCATTAGAGAGTATAGACACTGCTGAAATATAGTAATAGAAACAAAGAGCATACATAAGAAAAGTGAACAAACTAAAATGGAAGAAAGTTCAGGATAATGAAGAGTGTGAGGGAGGAGAGAGGAAAGAGGGAAAGGAAAAAGGGGAGGAGGAAAGAGAGAAGAAACAGAGAGTAGTTATAAACAGGCAAAAAATCCAACACACACATAACTGGAGTCTCAGAAAAAGAAAACCAAAGCAATGAAATAGAACAAATGTTAAAATATATAAAGACGGGGCACTTGGGAAGCTCAGTTAGTTAAATGTCTGACTCCTGATTTTGGCTTAGGTCATGATCTCAGGGTAGTGAGACTGAGCCCTGCACTGGAGTCTGCACTGAGCATGGAACCTGATTAAATTTCTCTCTTCCTTTCCCTCTGCCCCTCCCCTACTCCCACTCATGTTCTTTCTCTCTTTAAAAAAAAAAAAAAAAAGCCATAAAGACTGATTTCCAAGAATAACAAAAGAATTTAATCTTTCTACTGGGAAGGTATGCTATTTCAAGAAAAAAGTAAATCTAAATTTTTAATACTAACAAGTTATTAGAATACAAAGATGAACACCTTTGGTTCTCTAGCGAAGATAGTAAAGTGACTTACAATAAAATTTAAAAATCTGGTTGCCTTGAACTTCTTTAAAGCAACATACAATCTACAAAATCTTAAATAAACAATGTCACCCTATAACCTAATGCTAGACAAAATGCCATTCAAGTATAAAGAAAACAACAGTTTAAAATGTTAAAGAATCCAGAGAATATTTCACATGAAACATCATGAAGAATGTACTAGAAAATAAACTCAAGGAAACTCATAAATGGAAAAAAAAACTTTGGAAAAAGAACAATGGTAAAACCTAATCCACTTAACTGCAGGACTCAGATGAACAAAGGTATGTTTATATAAGAGAATATAATGATACAAACATGGGAAATTGGAAATATCATAACTAACATATTAGCAGGTGGAGACTTATCTCATGTTAGTCCATAATATACCAAAAGTACAAAAATATATATAAAGGATATAGAAGACCTAAAAAACAAATGAATATGATGGTTCTAATGGATACATATTAAGAATATAAACAGAACAGCTCTATTTTCAGGTATCTAATTAATAGTCATCAAAAAAGACAAATTTAGGCCAGAAACATTGAAAAAAAAAGAGAAAACACCCAAAAATAGAAATAGCACTAAAAATCTTACCTGATCCCCATGGAGCATAATAAAGCTAGAAAACAAAATTATCTACGACCCCAGAAAATCAGAAGCTCTCTGTCAAATACCTGTTGGGTCAAAGAGGATATTCATAAATCAAAATTGCAGAACCTACAAACTGACAAAAACAAAACAAAAAACAAACCCTTACATAAAAGAACTTGTATGATTCAGTTAAAAGAGCAATCATCAAACAAACAAAAAACAAACAAAAAAACCCAGCAATCATCAGTGAAATCATACTTACTTATATTAATAAACAAAAATAATATAAAATAAATGAATTGACATGAAAATAGAAGCAGATTAATAAGATAAACATGAGGAATAAGAAGATGACTAAATATTAAACCAAAAATTAGTAAATTTGAATACAAGAAATATGGAGATCTAACAAATACAAAAGATGGTCTTAAAAATGCAACAAAACACATCAACATACAATAATACAAACTATTGACTAATACAATCAAGAAAAGGACATAAACACAAAAAATAAGAAATAATTACAAATAGGAAATTTAAGTAATCATATCAGATGACTCTGATTAACAACTTTGCAAATTAATTTGAAAATCTGGTTGAGGTGGATAACTTCCTAGGAAAGTGTAACTTGTGGAAACTGACTTCAAAAGAGAGAGAAAACCTAAACTATCAATAGCTAAAGAATACATAAAAACATTTGTTAATTAGCTTCATCTTCCCACCTATTCCAAGAAAAGCCCCAAGGCTCACTTTGTTCACAGGAGAAGTTCTAATAAACCTTTAAAGAATAGCTAATTCTCATACTATTTCAGATTGTTCCAGACCACAGAAGAGAGAAGAGAGCTTCTAATTTTTTTTAATGCAGTAATGGAAACACTGATGCAGAACCCCACAAAAGTTTTCACAGAAAGAAAACTACAAACCAATAAGATGAATATAAATTAAGAAATACCATATAAATACTATTATAGAGAATCATAAGCATATTAAAAACAATATACTGAGACCAAGTGGGGTTTATTTTAGGAATTTAGGATTGATTCTTTCTTTGGAAATCTATTACTATAATCACCTTATTAGTAGGATCGAAGGATAAACATAATAATTGTTTCCAAACTTGCTAAAATAAGCTTATGATAAAATTTGACACCCGTTCTTGAGATACTCAATAAAGCAGAAACATTTGGAAAAATATATTAATATAGTCTCCTTGTTTCCAACGTTGCCCCTCCCTACCGACAGTCTATTCTTCATAAATTGACCACAGTGATGGTTTTTAAATGTAAGTAAAAATCACATTATTCCTCTGCTGAAGACCCTCTACTGTTTCTTCATCTCATGGAGAGGAGAAGCCAAATCACAATTGCCACAGGCCATGCGTGATCTGCCCCACTGCCTCTCCAGCATCATTTCCTGTCACTCTCTTGCTCACTATTCAGTCCAAACTGACCTCTGTTTCTTCTTGGACATACCAGGTACATCTGTGCTTCAGGCCCTTTGTACTTGCTATATCCTCTGCCTGGGATATTCTTAGCCCATATAACTGTAGGATTCTCTCCCTGTCTTCAACTTCTTTCTCTTTTTTCTCAAATGTCACCTTAGTGAGACCCTTTCCTGATCTAAACATTTGACCTCTCACACTATATCCCTCTTGCTTGCTTTGTTTTTCTCCATAGCATTTATCATTTTTTAAAACATATTATTTATTTATTCATGAGAGGCACAGAAAGAGAGGCAGAGACACAGGCAGGGGGAGAAGCAGGCTCCCTGCAAGGAGCCTGATGTGGGACTCAATTTTCAAGACCCCAGGATCATGACCAGAGCCAAAGGAAGATGCTCAACCACTGAGCTACCCAGGCGTCCCACATTTATCATTTTCCATCAACCTACAGAACTGGCTTATTTTCTTTCTTTTTTACTGTCTGCTCCCATTAGAATGTTCTAAAAATATCCATTAGTTATTTTTGCCCATTCTGTTTTCTGTTTTGTTCAGCAAGGCCTGGCATATAATAAACACATACTGCATATTTGTCAAACCAATAAATTAACAGTATATAACACAAAAGAACAAAAATGTCCTACACACACACACACACACATATACATACATAGAGAGTTATGGATAAATGTCCAAGGATATATTTTAACTGAAAAATGTAAGATGAAGTAGGATATATAAAATATGCTACTATTTTGTGTAGAAGCAGAAGGAAGAGTGGGAGAGAAGAAGGAGGAAGGCACTGAGGAAGGGAGGGGGAGATAAAATAGGTCACTATTTGTACAGGCAAAAACTATTTCTAGTAGTCTATACCAGACACTGGTAATACTTCATGCCTTTGGCAAAGACAACCAGATGGGCAAGGAACAGAGATGGCGGGGGAGACTATTCATAATAGAACGTTTTGCTTCCTTTGAATATAATGTAGGAGACTTTCAAAAATACTTTTTCCAAAAAGAAATATTTTAATTGACAAACATTATAGAAAGAGTTTAATGCCCATCAAACACATACACATACACACGATATATAAAAATATATTAAAATGAGTGAAATAACATCTTGCCTTTTCCCAACTCTGGAGTAGGAGGAAACTACTCTAGCAGATAAGTATCTGTGAATTATATAGTTTAATATATATTTTAATATTTCAGGGTAGCTCTAGTGGACTTACAAGTTTTAGGTTATTTTGTTCTATTTTTCTTTTCTCTGTTCTTCTTTTCTTTATCTTTGTTTTATTTTGTCTTATTTATCTGCTCAGCATCCAGTCCCCTTCTTAGGGTATACCCTTGATTTTGACTTTGAGAAACCATTTTTCACCGCATGCCTCAGGCTGAGAGATAAGCATGTGACGCAGGCTAAGCCAATTAGTGCATTCCAATCCTCTTATCACAGCTAGTGATTCAGATGTGGACTCTTAACCAACTGGGGGTAATCGATGACAAGACTCAAGCCTAGAACTTTTGGTTCATCTATTTAGGAAGCCGACTCGTTCCCACACTGGTCAGGTGTTAGAAGTCTGAAGAGGACAGGGGTTACTAAATGGACCTGAGAATATACTCAACCAAAGAAAGCATAGTGAGACCCAGACCAAACCCCACCTAAAGGTAGATAGCTCCACTTGCGTGGACTTTTCAGCTCATATTATCTCACAGATTTCCTTTAGCTTTATGTCAGCTTAAGGTTACATGTCACTCATAACTGAGGAGTCTTGACACATAGAATAGCCATTATTCTCCTGATTCCCAAACTCTACAATACTAAAATGCTAAGCTAGTAATCTTGCCCAATGTCACCCTGCTAAAATTGTTAAAACCATGATCCGAACTCAGGATTACATGGTTCCACAGCCTTCCTGCTTCTTACAACACATTAATGGTGAGATCTCAGGTACCAGTGAGAGAGAGAGAAAGAAAGAGGCAGAAAAATAGGAAGACAGAGACCAAAGGAGAGACTGAGACAAAAGAGACAATATTGTAGGAAAACAACACCACCTATGGGGAAAAAAAATCATTGAATAAAGGGGCAAAAATTCTCTGAACGAAGCTGACACAAGCACAAGAGATGGAATTGCCACACAAGGGTAAAGTCCTTATTATTTCATGCACCTGGCAGCATTCTAAGTGCTGAATGTACTGAAAGCAACTTTTAGGTTTTCCCTTAGAAGATATCACCAAAGACTTTTGATTATTGGGGAAAAGGGTGATTTCATTGACTGCTTCCTTCATGCTTTTTGCTAAGCCCCTGAAGAATAAGAACATAAGAGATAAACTAATGAAACATAGTTAATAATTTAAGTTATGACTTGTTCTTTACAGCCAGTATTTCTTTTGACATTTTCTAAAAAGGAAAAAAAAAGTGAACAAAAAACTTGCCCCAGGATTCTAAGCTGCAGGTGGCATCAAAGGAACTAAAACCAAGAGGAAAGTCCCATCCATCAGCTTCCCACTGGCCAACAATTTCAGTTGATAAGAACTTGAGGAAGATCGCTGTAAGACACAGCCATCCACTTTTTCATCTTGTTTTCCCTGGTGGTAATAAAATTGATTTTCTGAAATATATTCTTGGGGCATTGTATGCTATGAAGTGCTAGACGAACAAAGGTGTAATACTAATAATTGTCCTCATTATTAGAAAAATGTGGTGTAGAGCAATGAATCTCAATCAGGGGTGAGTTTTGACCTCCAGGACATATTTGGCAATGTCTGGAGACATTTTTGGTTGTCCCAGGTGGAGGTGGTGGTGGGGGTGTGACAGGTATCTCATGGATAGAGGCCAAAGATGTTGCTAAACCTCTTACAAATGCATAGGACAGTCTCCCACAACAAAGTATTTCCAGCTCAAAATGTCAATAGTGCTGAGGTTGAGAAACTGATTTAGAGGCAGCGCAGCATTTGTTTTGTGCAGCCGCAGCAATAACAATGTCATTGTGTGTGTGTGTGTGTGTGTGTGTGTGTGTGTGTGTGAGTGTTGGGGGAGGGAACTTGTAGAGTCAGTGTCTTCTCTGCTACCACCCAGGAACCTACTGAGTATCCAGCTTGTCCTCATCTGTGTGTGTGAGGTAAACATTTTGGCAATCATATCATCATCACCCCATGGCAATTTCAGGCTGCCCTTACAGAAAGAACAGCAGATGTTTGTGTCGAAAAGAAGGTTTCAATAGTACATATAAAATTAGCCTCAAATCTGCATCATTAAAATATTTCCAGGTGGGCTTTTTGGTTGCTGCAGTTTGGGGCAGCCTCTTGTCATCACTTTGGAAGTACCTGTCACATCTCCAGGATATGTTTTTGTCCCATCCCCAATTTCAGCACCTGTTCATCTGACAAGGATGGAAACGACTCTCTCTTTAAGCTCACATTGCTATATACTAATTTCCTGAGCCTTTCTGTCTCCTCATGCATTATGTCTCCACTCATCACCACTAATAGGTAAATAATCTTCCTAACCACCTGTGGCCATACTTCAAAACACCTTGAGAGGCTCTTAGAAAATGCATTTTAAATAAACTCATTAGTAAAACACATATAATCAAATAGCATGCTTAAAGGAAACAGAAATCCCACATAAAGGGTGAGTCTCCTAGGAAGACTTTTACCTTCTCTCACAAACCTGAACAGGGATGGGGGTGGAGGGGCCCAGTGATGATGGGGAAACTACTCCTGGCTGTCCCCACTAAAATCCCATGAGGGGAGATGATCACCAAAAAGATAAATTAGCAAACAGCAATTCCTTCCCAGTCAAATCGGAATGTTTGGGCATAGTTTTATATTCTAGTGATCAACGTGACTCAGAGTTACAATTTTGAAAAATCAACTATTCAGAAGATAGAGTAAAAAACAAAAACTCCTTTTACCCAGTTCCTATAGTCTCTCCCCTCTCCAGAAGAAATCACTGTTAACAGTTTCTTGTGAATCCTTCCATATCAATTTTATATTCCTTCAGCACATTTTTATTGAGTGCCTACTATGGACTTGCAGTGGGTATGGCTGTTGTAACAGAAAGACATGGTTCCTGCCTTTTGGTGCCTTGTATTTAGTGAAGGAAGGACACAGAAAAACAACAACTTTGGATGAACATGTAAATAAAAGAATTATTGTGGTCAGGCCATGGAAGGAAACAGACACAGGGTTGGAATAGGGGGCCTATACTAAGTAGAGGGATCAGAAAACACTGTCAGAAAAACTGAAACCTGAAAGAAAGGCAAGCAAGGAATGAGGGAAAAAGTTTTATATGTTGCTTTTTTTCACTAAATATATAGTGGATATTTGCCTGTGTTAATTCATAAAGATTTATTCTTTCTTTTAATTAATAATCCCTGAGAGCCTATGTGCAAGTCTTGTTCCCTAAGGATACTATAATGGGTAGTATCTTTGTCTTCATTGACCTTAAAATCTAATGGTAGAGTTCTGATATATCAGATTAATTTTAATGGCTGTACAATATTCCATGGTGTAATACACTAATATTTTTTTAGTTATGTTCCTATGAATAGACATTTTGGTTGTTTCCAATTTTTCACTATTATAATCCATGCTCCTGGAAACATCTTGATTCATATATGGCTGTGCATATTTTTGTAGGATATTTTCTAACACTGCATTTGCTATGTGACAGCATAATTATTAATGTGTCATTCATTGAATCCTTACAATCATACTTTCTAGTATGTGAGGTGCTCATCCCTATTCTATAAACATGGAGAACACAGAGATGTTGAGGAACCTATCAAAGACTACAAGATGGTAAGTGGCAGAGTCTAGACATAAAGCCAGAGTCTGACTCAAGGATCTGCTAAGAGCCCCTCCCCATGGGATAGCATCCATGGCTTTGGTTTCTGGTTACAAAAAAAAATTAAAATGTATTTATTCTTTAGAGTTTGAGAAATACATGTAAAATTTTAAAATCTGTTTGTTGTTTTCATTTTGTTTTGTTTTTTAGCTTTTGCCACTAATTTACAATCAAAGTATCAATTGTCAATGTATCCATTCAGGAAGTTGAAAGCAATGACATTGTAAAAGAACTTGATTAGCAAACTTACAAAAAGAAGGTCCTATAAAATATTCCTAAAGAATTTGTATGTTCCTGTCCTCCACCATCTTGACCATTTCCCAGGAAGAGACAGGTTTAACATGGAACCCCACAAGCTCCCTGCCATGAATGAGTGGCCAGAGTTTCTATTTTCACTATAACTGATTTCTTAGCTGCCCTGCTTGAAGACTGCACGCTTGTTTAACACTCTGCAGGAAGTAAAATAAGCCAAAAGACGGTGCCAAGAATGCTTGGAGGCTATAGGTCAGTGTCCTGAATCCTCAGATTCCAGGGCATTCCCTGGAAGTTCTGGTGACTTAATCTGTCTCTGTGTTGGTTTCCTCATACAAGATGAGGATAATATTAGAAATTACTCCATAAGTTATTAGCAGTAATTGTGAATAGTATATCTAATATCGTTAAAGCACTCGATAACTGTTACGATATTATGGAATCATCCCTTGGTCTCTCAATGATTTCTTCCTTCAAAAACTTACTACAACCCACAGATAAACACATGTGAACATAGGAAAAAAACTTGACGGGCAAAGTACTACTGATTTTCTATACCTAGCAGAAGTAGAGTGATACTTTTCTTCTGCTTTTGGTTCCCTGTGTTCTCTAAGTTTTCTTTACTGAATATGTGTTACTTTGACAACATTAGAAAAACCAATAATTAATTTTTAAACAATTTTCACCAATTCTACTAGTTGAGAGAAAATTGAATGATTAAACCTGGTTTTTAAAAACAGATTAACTACAAATGTTATTCGTGGGGATTTTGTTTTTAATTAGTTAACGTCTCTCGACTTGTTAGGTATTATTGTTGTGATTGTCATCATAACCATCATTAACCTCATCACCAAATGCTTTCACCATTTGTGATGCCTTCAATGAGTAGAGTGATTCTAATGTTAGTCACGTCATTTTCACACTCAGTTCCCTCGTTTGTCAAATGTGGCTAATAATATCTGCTTTATCAATCCCAATGCTTCACAAAAAGATAAAATAATACAAAATGATATAATGCAATAATGAGATTTACATTTAGATATATGTTAGGAAATCATTTAATCATAACTCTCATAGTTATACTTCCCATTATTTTATTCTGACAAGGTAGATAAGAACTCTTTCCTCACTTGAGGAATAAGGAAATGGAGGCACAGAGCATTTGCAATGATTTCCCAACTCACACACTGGATAGTGGCAGAGACTAAACTAAAACCTAGTGTTCTGATGCCTAATCACTTCTCAGTGGTCTCCTAGGTAAGCATTTATATGCCATCATCCAAAGAAAGAAGCCCTCTTCTGGCAATGGACAGCTTCTGTGCCTCTACTGATTGCAATCCTACTCCAGAGTAAAGCCCTTAGACCTTGGGGATTTTTAGAAGCATTTAGAGATGAAGTAAAGTCTCAGTGACCTTTTCAGCCCAATAATGCTAAAAGACAAACCAAAAAAGCTTAGAAAGTGTGAGGAGAAACAAGGCATTGCCTATAACTGTTTACTATCTCCTTAATAATTCTACTCTTCAACTATCTTTGAAAAGCCAAAGTTCTAAATGTTATGGGGAAAGGCTTTCAATAGCATTAGGTTGAAATGTAAAATAGGATATAAAACTGAAGATAGACACATAAAATGGATAGAATGGCAGACACAGATATAAGTACAATCTCAACACTGTATCTTTTAAAAAGATTAGAACACCAAATGGTCATTAGTTAATAATTTCAAAAAGTGAGATTATGAATGATTTTTAAATTTTATTACTCTGAAAGGCAGTTTTCAAATTTTCTACAATGAGCATAAATTATTTTTATGCTTACTAAAAGTAAGAGACGCCTGGATAGTAGTAGAGGCTGTGGTTGTTTTCCCTGTAAATATGGGGCCACGGTGAGCGCTGAGGGAGCAGACACAGGTCTTATTCCAACACAGGGCACACATCCTGATGTTATAATCCACAGTTAAGCCTATGGTTTTACCCATCTCCCCAGCTACTTGTCAAATAAACTCAGGCCCAAGCAATTCAACTTTTGGTGTGATTCTGGCCAGTGGTATTGGTTCAATTTAAATATGAGGGGAGGTTTTCTGGGGGCTTCGGGAAACAAGGTTCAACTGAGAAGGCCAGGATTTTCTCTTTTGATGTGTAGATATAAAGTTTAAAACTGCCAAGGCATTTGGCCACCATGGGAAAAGTCAGCCTCAGGATGAAGCTGACAATAGGAAAGATGAGAAAGAAATGAGGATCTCTAGGACACTGGTGAACAACTGAATCAAACCAGCCTGAGACCTGGCATGTATGTAGACCTTCCAGTTACAGAAGCCAATAGATCTTCTTCAATGTTAAAGCCAGTTTACATTTTCTGTTACTTACACTAAAGAGTCAGACATGTAGGTATATGCCTTATTTGTTTGTTTGTTTGTTTGTTTGTTTGTTTGTTTGTTTATTTATATGGAGGAACTCCTCTTCATTAGTATCCCAGATTTTTAAGTAAATGTTTTATTAAGAGTAACTTCACAATTGAAATTTTTGTCAATATTTTCTTTTAAAAAATAAATAGGGATTGAATTAGATAATCTCTTTATCTACATCCCAGATCTAAAAACACATGCTTCTTTGAAAATTCAAACTACAATTGCATGAAATTTTTGAATTTTAGATGTTTCAAACATAGGTTTCAGGTGTTTCAGGAAGCTATTTGCTTTATGACAAACTCTCCCAATTTAGAGAAAATACTGCCAGTTGTGGTTTTATGCATATTTATGATCTTTAAAAGTGGAGAGAATGAACCATAATTCTAGTAAGAGGGATGGAAAAATGTAGACAAAACTCATTAGCCTTGTCAGACATTTGATAAATAATTATAAACCAACTGCAGTAAGAGGTATGCATAAAGCCAACCTTTGATCTCTTTGAAAACAACTGTTCCCTCAACAATTTAAAATTTTAATCACATGTAATGTATCTTCAAGTATAGAACACATAAATGTTCCTTCAAATCTGCCCAAGTCTGGATCATTTTCCATATGATCGTTAGTTAAGAAGCAGATTCTGCTCTATACCACATTTAAATAATGGGCTAAATAGCATATAATTTGGGGACTAATCAGCAAAATGTTTATCATACACTAAATGTAATCTTTCCCACATTAACACCGTTGTTAGGCTGCAGAGAGATTAACTACACCAAAGAAATATACTCATTAGCTTTTAATGATCGTAACAGACAGATACCATAGCTTTAAATTGCTTTTCAAAGTCTGGTTTCTATTTTTATAATCAATGTTCTAACTAAACATTTATCATTATGAAGACAAATCCTGTAAGTCATACACATATTTCTGTCTCCCTATGACAGACATTGATTTAGAAAGGAGAGACTAGATCCAACCTCCAGGAAACAGCTGGTCTCCTCAGATAAGGAAATCATCGAACTGGCTTTTAATATTATAAGAAAAAAGGAGAGAGAAAGAAAAAAAGGAGAGACCATAGGAGCAGACAACAAAAATCTGAACTACCTAGATGAGACAACACAATTTATAATTCACAGAACATAACTTAATTATACTTCTTGATAGTCTACTTTAAACTATAGGTCATGTCTTCTAAATCAAAACTGCCAGCTTTGCCACTGATAGCAGAATGAAATGTTCTGAGAAAATCAGGCTGCATGAAAAGGGTTAAAAGAGGACACCTGAAATTCTGGGGAAATAAATCTGCAAAACAGGCCACTCTAAAAAGTGCAAATAGCAGTAAAAGCTTAAAGAAAGTTAAATGCCCAGGAAAATGCTTTATTGTCTTCTTACATGAATAGGTCCCTATGGCACAATGATTTAATAAATACAGGTACATGATGTTATCAGAATATCTGCAAATTTCCCCAGGTAATTGATGATGGAATGCTATTTGTCCAAATTTCAAAAGTTTTAGAAATGAAGTTGTTGGGCATGTTCCCTTTTTAAGAAATGAACATAAATCAGATTTATCTTTTCCTAGTTTTCTCTCCTAGAAGAATCTCTACTGGAATTTTCATAATGTCAACATTAAAAGAAAAAATCATTATCTTTGCTTTATTTGGGACTAAATGTCACCTAAAGAAATGAAAATGTTAATGAAAGACCGTTTCATTTCAAGTCAGTCGGCTGGCTCTGTTTAAGCAATAGTTTTCCTTGGTCAACTTATTTTTTTTTTTTAAGAACTGGAGAATTTGGAAGGGACTTCTTTTTCCCAAATTTGTAAAACACTCTGAAGGCTCTGAGAAGGGAGGTGTCCACTGAGTATATGAAAGATGTTATTTAGAAATTTCTACTTGGCCCACTAATGGTTCCTCTGTACAGTGTTGAAGAGAGCAGTTGCCCACACTTTATGTCATAATGTTCATTCTCAGTATGTTTTTTGTTTTCTTATAGCTAAAAGTGATTGTAAGACATGTACTTCTGGAATTATGTGAGCCAGTTACTAACCTTTAATTAATGCAACTCCAGGGTGGAGGAGTTCACCAGCATAGGTAATACAAACCTGCAGACAATCCCCAAATCCTCGTTTTGGAAATTAAAATGTATTACATGATTTTAAAAATATATTCAATTTTTAAATTATATTTACCTTGCCCTAGTACTACAATGGGTTTGCTTTTCTAGGCCACAGCAACGGTAACCTCTGAATATTTCAATGATGAGGGAAATTATCCTGGTTAAAAAAAAAAAATCAGTGAATACAATTTTTATATATTAAAATAAATATATTTCTTAATCAAATAAGAATATTAAAATTAAATATATATCAAATATGAGAAATATATGTCTTAGTAAGGTAAATTTATATTTTAGTATATAGTGAAATAAAAAATATAGGGGTGCCTGGGTGGCTAAGTTGGTTGAGCATCTGATTCTTGGTTTTGGATCAGGTCATGATCTCATTTCATGAGATAGAGTACCACATCAGGCTCTGCTCTCAGTGCAGAGTCAGCTTGAGATTCTTTCCCCTCCCTCTCCATCCCTGTCTGAACACACACACACACACACACACACACACACACACACACAAAGGCCTCCCTTGGATGTTAAAGAAATTTCTTGAAAAAGAAGTCTGGAGGTAAACAGATCAAAACTGGAGTGGGGGCTTTTATCTTTCAATTCTACCATCCTAGCACAGGGCTTCAATCTCAAGGTTATATTATCATGTGATTGCAAGTTGCAAGCCTGAAAGAGGACAAAGCAGAGGACAGAGAGGAGATGGCTCTCAGTTGGATCAACTTTTAAACAATCTTCCTGGGAGTCCCATGCAACACTTTATCTTGTACGCTACTGGCTACAATATGGTCATAAGGCCAAATGTAGCTACAAAGCAGCCTGGGGGGTACAGTCTAAAATCCAGTGACAATGTGAACAGTTGATATTGGGATAGTGTTATACATAGGAGGGGGAGAGCGGAACAGAGGCCCTGCTCTGCTGCAAATCTTTCAGTTAGCATAGTATCATCTACACTAGACACTAGCAGTCTGGACCCAGAATGTCTGATAAAATTCTGGCTCAGACCCTATGAGCCGTATGACCTTGTGCAAGAGTCTATGTTCAACTGTTAAGAGGACTAAGTGAATTAATACATGTAAAGCACTTGGAATCTGCCTATCACGAAATCAATACTCAAGATATGCTAATTAATAATAGTTTATTTTGAAGTGTTAGTTTATTCTAAAAAGAATGGATTATCTCCTGGAATTCTGTGCATCTTAAATATGTTGGTCTATTTAGTAAGAATCTTCTAAAAGTCCCTTGACATTCAAAATTTGTCAGGTTTTTAAATTCCTTCTAGCAGTAACATTTTGCAATTCTTTGATTGCTCTATCTTTGCTATTTGAGGGATTAGGTGGGGCTGCATCATTCCTTAATGCCTGAAGGTTGCGTAACATTTGAAAATTGAATTTATTTCGTGATGCTGATCCTTTTTTTTTAATGTCAAATACACTTTTTTTTGTAATTGAGTTGGGTCTATTGGGAATAATTCTCATGGAGGACAAAAAAAA
Organism: Canis aureus; assembly: GCF_053574225.1. Lineage (NCBI taxonomy): Eukaryota > Metazoa > Chordata > Mammalia > Carnivora > Canidae > Canis > Canis aureus. The sequence continues at coordinate 43,661,135 of NC_135623.1, read as the reverse complement.
GGATGGAGAGAGAGAGAGAGAAGGTATCAAAGAAAAATCCTTCAGAAATGAAAAGGTTACCCACTGTTAGCAACTTTCAAACTATTCTTAAGAGTTTTTGAGCCACTGTCTCAGGTAATGATGGGCGAGGGTCATCACCTTCTTAGCCCCTGGCTGGTCACTCCCCTCTTTACCTAAGGAAGCAGAGAATATGCTAGGGATTTGGTTAGCACAGTTATATAGGTTGCCTCCCTTTATCTGCCTTTGGCTTCTTGAGGTCCTACATTATTCCCATTTCCACCAGAAGAAACCAAAGGGTTCAGGAAGATGAGACATCTAGACTGAAAACTCAAAGTGGTGAGTGGCAAATCCCATGCAACCTCTTCAATACATCCTGCTCCTCTTAGGAGTTTACTGATGCAACTAAACTCCTAAACATGGATTTGAAAGGGACTGAGCAGCCTGAGAGAGGCACACAGCTCATGGAAGGCAACCTCATCTTTGTCTATAGGATGTGAGTTCTGTCTTTTCTGAGAGTCTGGAAAGAATGTGCCATCTTGGGTTGTGAAGAGACAGATTAATCTTTCTGCTAGCAAAACTAGTTTTTCAATCATCCAGTGGGCACTGATATCATATATTGATACACATGGAGGGAGCATTTTGGGGAAGATGAGATTGTTTTGTTTTGGCTCAAGGAAGAGGCTTTTATTATTGTTTTATGTTTGTGTGTGCGTAAGTCAGTGAGTGTGTGTGTGTGTGTGTGTGTGTGTGTGTGTACAGACACACGCACGTGCATTTGGGGTACCAACGAGAAGAAAGGAAGGACAGGTTGGTAGGATATCTGAGGCACATCAGCTGAAGGGTGCACTTTTAAGTCTTTCTCTTAGGAGGTATAATCAGGTCTAGAAGCTGAAGAGCAGGGCTTCTGAAGGATTGCAAAACTAGAGGCATAAACAATGCTGTTCTCAGGTCATGAAAGATGAGCATACTTTTCTAATCAAATCTCCAAGGGAAAGGACTCCAGCGATTAGGAAGTGTGGGTGCATAATGGTCTCACATATTCAACAGGCTTGTAGTAAGGACCTACTGTGTGCTATACCAACCGGGAAAAAACCCCTAGCTGGGATTGCCATTAGGTTTCCAAAAATGCTCGACTTAGGGGATTTCCAAGGTCTGGATCCAGGATGAGATATAGTTCCTGCCCCTCATTTCTAATCACATAGAAGACACTAACAACAGCCATGAATTTTTCTATATAAAAGGGCATATCCATCAACAATATGTGGAGGTATTAGAGTTACATTGATCAGTACAACCCATTACGATTACTTTAAACAAGTGAGCAAAGGGGGCAAGGAAGATAGAGGGGGTGAATAAGCATAACCTCAATGTCAGCAGAGCTCCCTGCCTTTGCAATTACAATAAAGTTATAATAATAATAATAATGATAATAATAATAATAAATAAACAAATCCTTCCTATACACTCACAATAATGGTCCCTGCTCTAAGTCCTTTGCGTGCCTTAATTCACTGAATGCTCGCAACGTCCTTTTGAATAAGGATCCTGAAGCACCTACATTATAAACACCACTATACAGACAAGGGCACTTTAACACAGAGTTAACACAAGTTATGTAACATGTCTAAGGCCAAACAACTAGTAAAGGAGGAGTTGGGGTTTGAACCAATTGCAAACAGAACTGGGTTAAATCATATTCCATGTGTGATGGGAGAGTCTCATCCCTATTCATCTCCTCAAGAATTTTAGAGACAGGGTGACATCTTATCACCTCTGTTTTCTTCATCACCTCTGTTCCAATCTGATGCTTTTGCTGAATTATTGCAGTACGTGGATTGTTTTTACCTTCCTCCACATAACGTCTTGTTCTCTACTATTGATTTGATACATAACCCCTTTTTCTTAATTTTCACTGTATATATGTATATCCATATATATTCATTCATTCATATATATTCACAGAAGATATACATACAAAGATATATACGCATATATATGTGCGTATCTATATATGCACATAAGACCATCATATGAGTCAAAGAATTGATTGACTAGACAGTTTTTAAGGAATTATGAAACAAAAGTTAGATCTATGACCAGAATCAGCATTTTAATGCCATTAGCTTGAGATTAGGAATCATAGACACAAAATGGCATTCCCAAAAAGCTAATATATATACATGTGTTATGTTTGGTTAGCATCACTTTTCAAAATGGCAATTTGAATACCTTCTTGAGAAGGCAAGCACCTTCCAACTTACCCACCCTAGGCCTTACCTCTCCCTGCTGCTTCAGGCAGGTCAGCTTTATTTGCTTGCATCACCACTCTGAACCAGGAAAGCACTTCCATGAGCCATCCTAATAACAGTTTCTCTGCATTAAGCAAGTATAATTCTTGGGTTGTCAGCTTTTAGCTTCTGGAGTTGAAAACCAGAAGGCAGAATGTAGGATATGTGGGATGGAGAGTCCAGTATACATTTCATCCATATTTCTAGAGGGGGGGGGGAAGATCACTGTTACATAATGTTTATTATTTCATTATTGATCATTTGTTAGCAAGAGTAGAAAAAAAATCTATCTCCAAATAAATTTGCAGAATCTTAAAAAACCATAATCCGTTCTTCTCATAAAACAAAACAGTAGGGAGGCCTGGGTGGCTCAGCGGTTTAACACCTGCCTTTGGCCCAGGGTGTGATCCTGGAGTCCCAGGATTGAGTCCCACATTGGGCTCCCTGCATGGAGCCTGCTTCTCCCTCTGCCTGTGTCTCTGCCTCTCTCTCTCTCTGTGTGTGTCTCTCATGAATAAATAAATAAAATCTTTTAAAAAATTAAAACAAAACAGTATACAATTTGGTCTATGCTTCCTGACTAGGGACAGAGGCCAAAAATTTGTACAGGTAAAAGCCAGACTCCTGGAAAGAGAAAACTGGGAAAAGAAAGGGTTGTTAGAACTTCAAAGTAACTGAAACCTTCAGATGATACCAACCAGTCAATTTAAATAAGGTCATTTGAGGTGGGCTGGCACAACTTCTCCAGTGTTTCTGAAAGCCTTAAAGGTAGCAGTGGCTCTCATTCAATCACTCATTCATTCATTCAAAACTATGTGTCGGGGTCCACCCTGAGTCACGCACTGCTCTAGGTCCTTGGATGTGACGATAGGAGGAAACAAAGCAGACCAAACTCCTCCATCTGGGAGGGAAGGCCAGGCCCCAAGCAAACATATGGTTTATACAGTAGTTTCAGAAAGGTGACTAAGCCCTCTAAAGCGACACAAACAAAAAGCAAACACTTAAAAAGCAAAGAAACAGGGGCCTAGGGAGGCCAGAGCCACCGAGGAGCTTCCTGTAGGTTCCGAGAGAGTCAGAGAGCTCACATTAGAGAGAAACACTCAGAAGGCAAGATGCAGCTTCCTGTTCCTAAAATGACCATCACTCCTGCTGCTCAGAGTCCACGTTCTCCCAGGTGCCTCAGCCTTCCTTTATCCCTATTCTCCTCGTCTGTTCCCTTCCACACACCCCCATTCCGATTTATTATATCTTCAAATGAGTTTCGTCCACTTTTGTTTCCCCTCTTCCCCCAACCTAGGGGCTCCAGATCTCACCCCACACCCCTCTTGTATTTACCAAGGCATTTTTTCCTTACCCAGCTAAGAAATGTTTAGCAGATCGCCAAACCATCCTGAACCTACAATTTCATCTCTATTTTCTGCGCATTGTTCCTCTTTTCTACTTGGTTCAGAAATGTCTGTGCGGAACCATTGTGTTCCATCCGGAAAGCAAACTGGAATAAGGCCATTACTTTGTATGATATTATTTGCAGTGACTTTTTCCCACTCAAGCGGCAAGAACTTTGCTTAATGATTTTTTATTCAAAATATGAGAAAGCTTTTCACATTCCTTTTTTCGCTAAGGATATAATATGTATTCTAGGACAAGATAAATGTGCAGTTATCTGAGGGGGGAGAAATGACTTTTCTTTGACAAAAAATATCATTTAATTTTAGGAAGAACTATTAGCCAATAGAACCACTCAGTTAAGAGTTGCAACAAGTAATTTCAGTTGTGGGTGCTAAAGATAATGAACCACTTCTCTTTCGCTTATCACTGGAAATGGCCAAATCATTATGGATCTCAGTAGTAACTAATGGTCTAAGACAACAGGGTTGAGCAAATGACTATTTTATAGCTCAGTGACTCTTCGAATGCAGGCTAGACCATTCAGGTATTTAAGTGTTATCCACGGCCTCTTAAATTGAACAAATGAGTCTATAATAATTAAAATACTATAAATACCAGTGACACAGTTCCTGAGTTTTCAAAGAGATTCTCTATTCCTAAGGGAGCAAAATGAGGTGTTGCCTTGTTAGGGATGCACTGTTTATACCTAGAAGCATCCTGACAAGCTGGCGAAGAGGCTCATTTGTGTACCCGTGGTCCCTCAGCAGCCCCCCCCCTTTCCCCGGAAGTTTCCACGAAGGGGGCACTGAAAGGTGACAGCAGCTGAGCTCACTTCACTCTTTCTAGGGTTTTGCATCTCAATGAGCAGCCCTCTCACTTCTGAGTCAGGCTTCACCAACATGTCACTCTCTACAAGATCGCAACGCATCAGGGCAATAAAAAGTAGTTTCTATTTTTTAAATGATTGGAGACACCCTATGCAGAAGGTCTTCCATCTCCTCACCTTTGGGTGGATATCCCATTTTCACAAGAGAAAATGTTGTTACAGTCTCTTCTGGAGAGAGGAAGTTCAAATGAAGTTACCTTGATATATAACTATATTAACACTGGGCACAAACAATGATTCAGGGGAACTTTCTATTGCTTTCAAAACACTTAAAGAACAAGAACTATATTATTAATTATAGCTCTGAAATATTTTGTTGACCTTCTGCTAAAGGCATACAAGAACACTGAACCAAGGTCTAACAAAATGGCACTGAGAGGAGGTCAGGTAGTGAGGTCAGGTACTACCTTGTTGAAGTTTAATTAGTTGTACCTCTGGGGTCCTGGAGAAACTACCTGAGTAACCATAATAAATTGGCTTCCACGAAATAGGGAAAACATACCCTTACAGGGACATTTTCAAGAAGATATGACCTAAAAAAAAAAAATGTGGTTGATATTTTTTGATTGACTGTTTGGGGAATGCTGTTTCCTAACAGATAGGATTCATGTCTTTTTTCATTAATTCTGGAGTATATCTAGCCCAGGGCACTTACCAGATAAAGGTTCAAGCCATTCATAGAATCACGGACTGAAGGAAGCTCAAGAGGCCACAGCCAATAGTTCCCTGACTATAGGAAGCACCCAACTCAAAAAATTATATTTTTTAAAAGGTAAATTCTTATCTTTTCTCAGAAAAAAAATAAAAAATAAGACATTCCAAACATTTTCTTAAAGGCAAGAAGGTCTTCCTAATATTTCGCTACAATCCCTTTTAACCTGTCAAGTGTAGAAGCAGAGAACAGCTGCTTAAAATCATTCTCATAGCTTCGTTACTTCGTTCTGTGAAGATGGTGATTAAGATCTTTCTGTCCCCAGGGTTCTTAGCCTGGGGACAGAAACCTAGTTCTTTAATGTTCTTTCACAAGACTGGTCCCCAAACCACTAATAACATCTTATTTATTTATTTTTATAATAAATTTATTTTTAATTGGTGTTCAATTTACCAACATACAGAATGACACCCAGTGCTCATCCCGTCAAGTGCCCCCCTCAGTGCCCGCCTACCATTCACCCCCACCCCCCGCCCTCGTCCCCTTCCACCACCCCTAGTTCGTTTCCCAGAGTTAGGAGTCTTTATATTCTGTCTCCCTTTCTGATATTTCCCACACATTTCTTCTCCCTTCCCTTATATTCCCTTTCACTATTATTTATATTCCCCAAATGAATGAGAACATATAATGTTTGTCCTAATATTTTAAAATGGATCCCTTAGAGATCGCCAGGTTCTCCTCAGCAGACTCCCATTGTAAGACTCATGCTTCTGAAAGCAGTGGCTTTTAACAACCTTCTCTTCTTGTTCTATTTTTAAAATGATTGGAGACATCCTATGCAGAAGAAGGTCTTCCATCTCCTCACCTTTGGGTGGATATCCCATTTTCACAAGAGAAAATGTTGTTACAGTCTCTTCTGGAGAGAGGAGGTTCAAATGAAGCTACCTTGATACATAACTGTATTAACACTGGGCACAAATAATGATTCAGGGGAACTGAAGCAGAACCCTTTCTCCTCAAGAACCACTTTTCTTGTCCAGTATACTACAGGGTGATCAACTGGCCTGGTTTGCCAGGCTCCAAGGGTGGTCCTGAGATGTGGTTATGTACGGTGCTAAAGCCAGGAAAATCCCAAGAAAACCTGGATGAGTTCATCCTCCTAAAAATAAAGGCCAGCCTGTTCAGACTGGTGGGGGAGTGGTGGGATGCTTGGAGCCCTACGGTTCTCCCCAAAACTCTAGCCTCTGGAACCACTTTAACAGAGCTCCCAAGGCTCTGAGGAACTCATCCTGAAAATCAGGCTTTCCAAGAATATTTAGCATAGTGCTAAGTATAGAGTGGTTGGTTGCTCAGTAGCAGCAGCACCAGTACCATTTTGGGCATGGTGATTCTTTGTTGTGGGGAGCTGTCCTGTAGGATATTTTGCAACATCTTTGGCCTCTATCTACTAGTACCCTCCCAACTGTGACAACCTAAAACATCTTTGGAGATCATCAAATACCTCCCAACCCCACCCTATTGAAAACCACTCGTATTGGGATAATCCTCTCATCCTGTCAAGCTGTAACCCACTAGGTAGGTCATAAAAATCAATGTAGTGGTTCATGCTAGCATTAAAACAATGGGTAAAGGGTAGGATAGGATAGAATAGGATAGCCTAGAATGGAATAGAGTGTAGAATCTCCCATGTAGAAAGGGTATTATTTTGTGAAACATTTTTTTCAGATTTATATATATGTATATGTACATGCATGAGGTCACAATGTACGTTTTTACCACGAGTCACTCTCAAAAAAGTCTGAAGACTGCTCTGCTAGGATCTGCCCGTCCTATTTGCACATGTTCATGTTAGGACACATCCTTCTGCTCTTCCTTCACCCACCCATCCCATCTAGCCTCTGAAACTCAAGTTGCCAGTCTCTTACAAAATCAATCCCATCAGTGGCTTATATTTATGACGACTGAATTATCCCATATGAATTACCTGTGAAACCTCTCGCTGTTTGCATGTATCCACTTCTCCAAATGGTCAAGGTCACCTTGAACTTGATTTAAGTTCACAAAAGCAGGCGTCACTGACAGGTTTGATATGAACATATTTTATTCTACTGTTCAAGTCACTCCCTGTAATTGTGTCAGCTCTCAAAGAAATACTTGTGGGGTGCAGGCTGCTCCCACCTAGAAGCATGATTTGTTTATGTCCCCTCAGGTAAATACTACAGGTTCTCAAATCTGAGCCATTTCTCACTCTAGGCTTCATTTCACTCCTTCATTTCACTATTTGGGCCATACCATCCATGGCATTTTGCTTTAAATCAAGGCTGTCCGGCATGCAGCTGATGGTCTCAGATTATGCACAGACCACACCTCATGGATACAGCAATAATAAAACCAGGACCCGGGGGACCCTGGGACAGTGCCTAGTAAAGAAAATCACTGACGTTTTTGTCTTCCTGAAGCTGTGGGGACTGAGGGCCTCATAGATTTGTAGGCCTTACTCCGAGATCAGTTGGGCCATTAGAAAGAAATTATGGTGGGTTTGATTTTTAGTGGGAATAAACATTGCCAGTAGTCCATCGAAGATCATTTGTCTTGGTCCTCCATTCACTTATGGTCAAGAAGTAAAAGTCAGCAAAACTGAAGGATTTGTGTTTTTGGAATGATGCTGAGCATAATCAGCCTGAGCTGATGTGATCTCAAGGCCAGGAAAGAGGAATTCTCAGGAGCTCTTTGTCCACAATTGTTCAGATAACAGTGAGGGGATTCAGGGCCATTAGCAGTTGGCTATCACAGATGTAATGGGTTGAATCACGTCCCCCCAAAATTCACATGTTAAGGTCTGAATCATCCATTCTTCAGAAGGTGACTTCTTTTTTGGAGATTGGGTCTCCTTCTTTATAGAAGTAATCAAGTTAAAATGAAGTCATTAGGGTGGTCCCTAATTCAGTAGGACTGGCATCTGTAAAAAATTTGGAGACAGACACGGACAGATGTAAAGACTGGAGCTATGATGTCACAAAATAAAGAACTACAAGACACTGTGATTCAGACTTCTGGCCTCCAGAACTATGAGACAATAAGGTTGTTTAGGCCTCCCGGTCTGTAGTACTTCATTATAGCAGTCCTAGCAAAATAACAGAGCGGAGGATGGAACTACCACTTTCTCATCACAAGCACAAAAATATACACACCACACACACTATACACACGCACATACCACACACACATACCACAAGCACCACACACACATACACCGAACACACCACATTCACATATACAACCTGATACTTTCATTCCTATTATCTTTCTGTTCCATTTTGCTGATTAAAGATCTCTTTAAAACTACTTATCTTATGAAATAAGACATCATTCAAACCAACTCCCTTTCTCTCTTTCTCCAACTTTCCTTCTCTTTCTTATGAGGAAATGAGTAGAGAAAATTTAAAGTACACATCCTAGGCCCCATTTTGCTAAAGCACTTTTGGGAGCACAATCAAGATTTTTCTGCTTCAGAGTCACAGTTTTTCCCAGAAGAACTTCTCAAACTATCATGAGGTAAGTCATGGAGGTCTGGTTAAAATGTTGAGTCTGACTGATTTAAGAGATCTAAAGCATGGCCTGAGATCCTGCATTTCTAACCAGCTCTCAAGTGAGGCCAATGCTACTGGACAGCAGACTGCATGCTGAGTGGCAGGGTTTATAGGAAAGCAATGTTTCCCAAATCTGGTCCATCATCAAAATTCATCTTGGACCTACTGAAATCTGAATTTCCAGAGAAGGGGCCCAGAGATTTTTTTTTTTTTTTTTAAGAACAATCCCTAGATAATTAACATCATCATCAAGGTGTGGGAATTACTATTCCATATCCCACTGCTCTTTAGCTGGGTTTTCACACTATGGAACAAGGAGAAGGGAATGAAGTTCCAGGATTAAGCAGCCCAGACCCAGATATCATGGCAACAAGGCCTTGGGAGGATTCCTGAGCTAGCTGGGTGTGGGAGTTAATAACCGTTAACAGCAGGGTATCCCTGGGTGGCTCAGTAGTTTAGCTCCTGCCTTGGGCCCAGGGCGTGATCCTGGAGTTCCAGGATCGAGTCCCACATTGGGCTCCCTGCATGGAGCCTGCTTCTCCTCTGTCTGTGTCTCTGCTTCTCTGTGTGCGTGTGTCTTTCGTGAATAAACAAATAAAATCTTAAAAAAAAAAATAACCATAACAGCAAAGTTGGGTAAATATTTAGAGCTGTGTTTTGGGAGAGGGTGGCAACAGACATGATTAAAGAAGGTAAAGGAGGAGGAGGAGATGTGGAGACACTAAATCCAACTAGAAATCTATCACGTCTCCCACACACTTTGAGTTTCCAGGGGTACAACTAAGACTAATAGCGTGAGATTTCCAATTAATGTTGGTAATGGAAGAACTCAAAGATGATAATACAATAAGCACACCAGGACAGGAGATGGCACAGATGTGGGCTTCCTAGGGTATGGGTGAATTTCTGTACCAACCTTGTCAATGTGACCACATCAACAATGGTTTGAATATCAGATCTAATGTCAGTTTCTGGATTAAGGATAAATAACGCAGCATTTGCCAGTGTGAAGTTCTTAACTATACTTAAATCACCTACCCATAGAGCTGAGTTGTAGGAAGTTATGGTTTACGCCTGGGGTGCAGTTCAAAGTTAAGCACCTTGTGGATGCTTGCTAAGGACTTGTTGACTCTCTGATTGCACCCTGCCATGAATGCCTAGCTCCTCTGTATTTTCTATAATCTTGCCAGATGCACTGGAACCAGAGAAGCACCAGGGTGGGAGATTTCTCCCATCTCTCTTTCTCTGCAAAAACTCCCTGAGCTGCTTATAAATATGCTGATCAAAACCTGCATCAAAGAGAAAATGCATTTCCATATTCCCAGTTTCCTTTATGATCAGAGAATGGATCAAAGAGAAAACACATCTCCCCATTCCCATTTTTCTTTTCATTCCTGATTTAGAGGTCAGACATGATTCACATGTGGGAATAGAACAAGCAAGGAGAAGTCCATTTAGGGGCAGAAGTCCATACGAGCTCAAGGTACAAGAATTTTCAAATTCTTTCCCCAGATGCACTTACACAGATAGAAAAATGTCTTAATTCTTTTACTTAATAGATTCCATTTTACTAAAAGACGATAATAACCATTTTTACAATTTGATACTTGAAAGAAAAAGGAAAAGTATTGTAAGCCTTAATATAGTACATGATGGTCTATTTAATTTTAGTCATAATGCCTAATTCAAAAATAGTATTTTAGGATTTCAATTGCACTTTAGATATAGCTAAAAGATGAAAATGAATTTGCTCCTTTTAATTGAAACTGTTCCAAGATCCATCTCAAAACTGACTCACTTCCTTGGTTGTTTAATTGATGATGACTAGGTTAAGTTTGAAAATTTTAATTGTTGACATTTCTCTCAATATTTTCCTGTCATTTCTTTTTTGCTTTAATTTTACAGACCCAGAAGTAGGAACCCATGCTGTGAACATGAGTAATTTTCTTAACAACTTAGTGTGAATTAAAGAAATTAAAGTATGCTGTCGTGTTTGTTTGAACAGCTTACCTAGGATTATAATATTAATGTCTCTGCTTTCTTTTGGTGAAGGTGCTATTGACCTGAAACAGTTTTGTTACATATTTTAGAGACAGTGCCTATACAGAAAACAAATAAGCTATTTCACTTCATAGCTCCACTAGATAAAGAACTCGGTATACATTTCAATATACCCAACAATGTGATTCCAGTAACAATGTATTGACTATAGTGAACTAAAATAAATGCAATTTCTTAATATCTAAAAAGTAATTATTTATCTTGTTACAGGGATTGCTAAACATGCATTCCTAATTTGAAAAAGAAAGGAGGAAGGAAGGAAGGAGGGAAGATAGGAGGGTGGGAAGGAGAGAGGGGACAAGGGAGGGAGGGGAGACAGCAGGGAGGGAGGGAAAGCAGGAAGGAAGGAGGCAGGCAGGAGGGAGGCAGGAGGGAAAGAGGGAAGAGAGGGCAGACTGGCAGGAAGTCCTAAATTCTCTTTACTTTTAAATCCGCCAACTGTGTTGCTAAGGCCACACCACACCTTCCTGAAGATTAGCTTCTAGAAAATGAGGCCAACTGCATCAGATGGCATATAAGATCCTTGTCAGGTCTGCTGTTCCATGATTCTGTGTAAGAAAACTAGACTTGCAATGTGCATAAAGGTTACCTTATAGATATGTGGTGTTCCCTATTTTACTTTTGAAAGCCTGAACTTCTAGAGCTCTCCTACATTCCTCTGTGGTGTTAAAAAAGAACTCTCTCCAACATTCATAGAAGACTTTTACCACTCTCACCATGGGCCCGGGGCAGAAATTTCCCCAGGTCTGCTGCGTTCGCAGTTCTTTTCACTTTAAAGGGAAGCCTCTTCCTTGAAGCCGCTTCAGAGTGGACCACGTGGAGGCCCAGCCCTGAAAGACCCCAGTGACTCCCGGGGAGCCTCCCTGCTTCCTGCCAGCGCCCCCCGGGCCTTGCCTTCCAGCGGCGCCGGGATCCTTCTGGTCTTTGAGCGCGAATTCTCTGCGTGCTCCTCGCAGTAGATCAATTTCTGGCCTAAATCCTTCCTTTCGTGTTTGTGCCGTCACTTCACGGTCACGTTATCACTGCTCAGGAGGCTCCCTGAGAGCACAGGCTTGCACGCACACACGCGCACACACGTGCATGCACGCACACAGACATCCTGGAGCTCTGTCACCGAAGTATGACTTCTATGCGGCTCCGGAATCTTAACTAACGCCCCCCAGGGGTCCAGCGTCCCGAACCACAGTGTCACGCGGCGGCCTGGCACCGGCCCGAGGAAGGCCGAGCACGCCGCAGGCACGCGGACCCTTCCCCCACAGCCTTCCCCGGGCCTTGACCTTGCACGCGCGGACTTGACCACGCGCGGCAGCCCCCCCCCCCCCCCGCGGGGCCTGCTCACCCCGCCTCCTGCGCGTGTCTTGCCGCGTCTTCCCTTCACGCGGCCGTCTGTCTGTTCCGCCTCGCCCTGTTGCTGCGCCCGAGCCGCCGAGAACCGCAGGTGCTCCGCCCGCCCGGACCGCGCCGCTGCCCAGGAGGCCCTTCCTCACGCCGGACTCCGGCGTCGTCCGCTCGTCCAAGGCCCACGCGTAACCTAGTCGCTTCTGGGGACTCTGCTGCGGCCTCTTCCAAGTCGCGATCACCTCCGACCCCTCCGTTCCTGCCGAGAGCCTTCGGGAGGATGATGGCTGTGACTGGGCCAGGCCCGGCTGCACGCCCGGCAGGGGCCGCCCGCGCGGCAGCGGCACCGACTGCTGGTCTCGTTTCTGCAGTTCGGGGCGAGGCAGCGCACGCAGAGCAATTCTCGGCAGTGACAGAAATCAGGGGGGATGGGCTTCACTTTACACGCGGGGTTTAGAGAGCTTAGCGGTTGTGCCAGAGATCACCCAGGGTCTTGGTCTCTATGATGAACTTGCATACTTTCTCCTCTTCTATGCAGTGTTTTCGTTCATTCATTCATTCATTCATTCATCCAACAAATATCTATTGAGCTCCCACGATGTATCAGGTGTTGTTCTACCCACTGGAGAGACACCCGGACAGAAAACAGAGGATGGTCTTTGCTCCCAGGGAGCTTGCATTTTAGTGAGGGGAGGTGGTAAAAAAAAAAAAAAAAAAAAAGATAAAGATAAAAAAGATAAAAAAAAGGAAAATATGTAGCATTATTAGGTAGCATAAAACACGCTGGAGGAAAAAAGAGAAAGAAAGGGATGGATTGTGGACAGTGAGATTGGCTGATGTCACAATTTTAAACAGTGTGGCCAAAGTAGGCCTCACTGAAAAGGTGGCAGTCAAGTGTTGGAGGACATGAGCAAGCCAGTTATGTGGTTGTCTGGGGGCAACAGCACACCAGGGCCAGATCCAAGGCCCAGGGGTAGAAACAGTGAGTTGACCAGTGTGTGAGGTAAAAGAGGGAATGAGCAGAAGATAAAGTCAGAAGAGAGGGGTGGGCCACCAGTCATGAGGGCCTTGGCAACTGGGATCATTCTTTCCCTCCCTCAGAGTCATGGCTACCAGGGAATGCTGTGTGTGTGAATGTGTGTGTGTTACTGCATCATTAGAACTACGCACTTATGTCCATACAGGCCATTTCCCAACCAGATTATGAACTTCTTAAACACCCAGAACATTTCTCATATCTTGGGGGAACCTCTCTGAGATTCTGAAATACTATACCGAGGAGGGCACATCTGCCAAGACTCCCTACTTCTTAAACCCATGTGGTCTGTGACATTAATCCTTGCCCGCCACATAGAGACGTGGCTTCCGAATCCTGAAGAACTCATTATACTTCAAAGTGTTCCTTCATTATCTATTGCCATTTTTCTTTTTTCCCAGTTTCAAACACAGTAGTAATCATTCAGGACACCAAACACCACCAAAGCCTAACATTCTTCTCCATAGAAAATTTCTGGTGACGTTACGTCAACGACTATGTGCGTTGTATTATCAATAATCCACACCGACAAGGATGGCAACATTATAACTGTGAGATGTGATTTATAAAACCTACCACCAGAAATAAGAGAGAGCAATATCATGCGTCAGTTTTCAACAGCCATTAAGGCTATCACCATAGACTGTGGGACCGCATCGCATGAACTGCCAGCACACTGTGCCAGTGCAAACACAAAACTGAATGATTCTTGGATGCAAGCGTATCCAACTCAGAAATTCTTAAGTGTAATCCAAGGAACACAGCTATTTGCTCACTTGTTTAATAAATATTTATCAGGATAGTACTACATACCAGAATTGGGAAGACAGCAGCAAGTAAAAACAGCTGATGCCATGATTGAGCTCTCATTGATCGAACTGTCATACAGGTGTCAACATGACAAGTGCTATAAACAAAAGGTACATGTGTTAGGAGAGGCTTTAGGAAGGGAATTTGATTAGTCAGGTGAAGACTTATCTGAGGAAGGAAGGCTGGAGCTGTAATCTGAAGGACAAATGGATAATTAACTAGGCCACATGAGAAGAAACCATATCCCAGAGACAGGGAACAGCCTGTGCAAAGGCCCTGTGTTAGGAGGAGCATGGCAAAGCCATAAAGACCACTGGTGATATCATCACATTCCTATCAGGCAAAATGGGTATAAAGACACTGAGAACAAAAGTACAGATGTTCCATGGGAGATCCAGAAAGTCGCTACTGGAGAGAGGGCTGATGAAATTAGGAGAAGAGCTGTCTTTTGACTACCATGTTTCCTCTATCACACTCCCAAGTTGTGCCTTCCATGTCTCCTACCCAAAAGGCTGGATTTTATTTAATGCTTGGACTGCTAGAGCATCTGCCTCATTCCTTCAGTGACTGATGCAATAAGTTTAAAGAAACGGGCAAACAAGATACATCTAAGGAAGTAAGTGAATTAAGATGGAGGAGAGAAAAGGTGGGAACTGAAAGGTCAATCCAATAACAGCAGATGAGAGCTCTAACAGAAAGATCTCCCTTCTAACGCTGTATGAATACCAAGATACTACAGCATCTATCGCACTCTTCAAAGTTGGCAAACTATGATTTCTCTTGAAAAGCATATAACCAGGTCTATTCCTATGACTATTTCTTAGAGCTAAAATTAATGTTTTGAGGATAATGGCAGTGATTTTAGTCAAAAGGTCATACTGAAGGAGTTTGCTTATTCTTTTTCCATTTTTGGTGAGGAGCCTTTTCCAGTTTTGTTGAAAAAAAATTGACATACATCATTGTATGAGTTTAAGCTGTACAGCATGTGGCTTGATTTACATATACATAGTGAAATGGTTACCACAACAGGTCCCATTAACATCCATCTTCTTGAAAAGATACAATCAAAAGAAAGAAAAAAAAAAAGGAAAAGTATTTTCTCCTTGGATGAGAAGTCATAGGACTTACTCTCTGAACAAACTTCCTATAGATCACACAGCAGTGTTGGCACAGTCTTCATACTGTACATTACATCCCTAGTATGTATTTACAACTGGAAGTTTGTATCTTTTGAGCAATTTCCTCCAATTTCCTCTCCCCCCACTCTCTTCCTCCAGTAACAAGAAGTGTGATCACCTTTCCGACACATTTGGGTTTTTTGTTGGTTGTTTTTTCTTTTTTAGATTCCACACATAAGTGAGATCATACAGCACTTGTCTTTCATTTTCTAACTCAATTCACTTACCAAAATGCCTTCAAGTTTCATTCATGTTATTGCAAATGGTAGGATTTCCTCATTTTTAATGGCTGAATAACATTCCATAGTGGTGTGTGTGTATGTGTGTGTATATATATATATTTATTTATTATATATATATATTTCTTCATTCATTCATTCATCAATGGACACTTAGGCTGTTTCCATGTCTTGGCTATTAGAAATAATTTTGCCATGAACATAATATTTTTTGAAGTTAATGTTTTCATTTCCTTTGGATATATTCCCACAAGTGGAATTGCTGGATCTCATGGTAGTTTTATGTTTACTTTTTTTGAGGATCCTCCATATTGTTTTCCATGGTGGCTGCACCAACGTGCAATCCTAGCAACAGTGCACAATGGTTCCCTTTCCTCTATGTCCATGACAGCATTAGTTATCTTTTGCCTTTTTGGAGATGGCCATTCTTATAGGTATAAGATGATAGCTGCTTGTTGTTATAATTTGTATTTTCCTAATGACAGTAATGTTGAGTATCTTTTCATGTACTTGTTGGCCTTTCATATATCTTCTTTGGAGAAATGTTTGTTCAGGTCCTTTGCCCAGTTATTTTGCTATTGAGTTGTAGAAGTTCTTTATATATTTTGGAAATGAACCCCTTATCAGATATATGGCTTGAAAATATTTTTTCCATTCCATAGATTGTCTTTTAACTTTGTGGATGGTTTCTTTTGCAGTGCAGAAGCTTTTCAGTTTGATGTAGTCCCACTTCCTTATTTTTTATTTTGCTGCTTATGCTTTAGGTGTCATGCCCCCAAAATCATTACCAAGACCCATGTCAAGGAGCTCTAGTCTTATGTGTTCTTTTAGGAGTTTCATGGTTTCAGGTCTTACACAGAAGTCTTTAATCCATATTGAGGTAATTTTTGTGAGTGGTGTAAGATATGGGTCCACGCTGGTTCTTCTACATGTAAATAAGCAATTATCCTAGCATCATTTATTGAAGAGACTGTGTTTTTTCCATTGAGTATTCTTGGTTCCTTTGCCAAATATTATTTGACCACACACACTTGGGTTTATTTCTGGTCTCATAATTCTGTTTCTTTGGTCTATTTTTCTCTCTGTGTGTGTGTGTGTGTATGTGTGTGTGTGTGTGTGTGTGTGTGTTTTATGCCAGTACATGCTGTTTTGATGACTACAGTTTATAGAATAGTTTGAAATCAGGAAGTGTGATCTCTTTTGCGTTGTTCTTCTTTATCAGGACTTCTTTGGCTATTCAAGGTCTTTGTAGTTCCATATTCACTTAAGGAGTGATTTCCTTTTTTACTTCTATAAAAAAATGCCCTTGGAATCTTGATGGGGTTTGCACTGAATCTAGAGATGGCTTGTGGTAGCATTGACATTTTAACAATATTAATTCTTCCAATTTGTGAATATGCATCTTCTTTTCTTTCTTTCTTCAATGTCGTATAATTTTTAGAGTTAAATTTATTCCTAAGTATTTTATTGTTTTTGATGTTATTGTAAATTGGATCAGTTTCTTTATTTCTTTTTTAGAAAAGTAGTTCTTAGTGCATAGAAATGCTATAGATTTTTGTATGTTAATTTTCTGTCCTGCAACTTTACTAAATTCATTGGTTATATCTTGAAAGCTTTTTGGTTGAGTCTTTAGGATTTTCTAAATACAAAATCATGTCATTTGCAAAGAGAGACAATTTTACTTCTTCCTTTCCAATTCTGATAGTCTTTCTTTCTTTCTTTCTTTCTTTCTTCTTTCTTTCTTTCTTTCTTTCTTTCTTTCTTTCTTTCTTTCTTTCCTTTCTTTCATTCTTTCCCTCCCTCCCTCTCTGTCTCTCTCTTTCTTTCTTCCTCTTTCCTCCCCCCTCCCCCCCCTTCTCCTTCTTCTTCCCTGATTACTCTAGCCAGGACTCCTAGTATTATGCTGAATACGAATGGTAAGAGTGGACATCTTGTATTTTTCTTGACCTTAGAGGAAAAACTTTTAATCTTTCATCATCAAGTATGATGTTAACTATGACCTTGTAATATATGGCCTTTATTATGTTGAGATATGTTCTTTATATGCTTAATTTGTTAAGAGCTTTTATCATAGATGCTAAATTTTGTCAAATGCTTTATCTGTGTCCATTGAGACAATCATATGATTCTTTCATTCTGTAATGTGATGTATCACATTATGTGGAACCATCCTTAAGTCCCAGGGATAAATCTTCCTTGGCTATGGTATATGTTCCTTTTAATTTGCTTGTGAATTTGGTTTGATAGTATTTTATTGAGAACTGCTACATCTATATTCATCAGACCAGTAGTTTTCTTTTCTAGTATGGTCCTTTTCTGATTTTTCTATCAGGATAATACAGGTCTCCTAAAATGAGTTTGGGACTGTTCCCGCTTCAATTTTTTGGAAGAGTTAGGTTACTGCTATTACAATTTACATGTTTCTTATATTGCATAACTTATAACAGATTATTATAATTATGGGTATTGTTACTACATTTGGTTTTGTTTTTAACTTTTATTTTCTTTTAAGATTTGGTTATTTGTACAGAAAGAGAGAGTACAAGCAGGGGGAGCAGCAGAGGGAGAGGGAGAAGCAGGCTCTCCACTGAGCAGGAAGCCTGACATGGGGCTGGATCCCAGGACCCTGGAATCCTGATCGGAGCTGAAGGCAGATGTTTAACTGACTGAGCCACCCAGGAACCCCTGTTTTTAACTTTTGTCGTAAAAGTAAATTATGCACCATTATTACCATATTGTAGAATCTAATATAATCATATAGTTATCATTATCAGTTAGTTGGGTACTACATTTCTATGTTTTTTATGATGTTAATTAGTGTTCCTTTACTTCCACTCAAAGAATTCCTTCTAGCTTTTCTTGTAAGGCAGATCTGGTGTAATGAACTCCCTCAGCATTTGTTTATTTGGGAAAGTCTTTATCCCTTCTTCATTTCTGAAGGATGGCTTTGCCAGGTATAGAATTCTTGGTTGACAGTTTTCTTTCAATATACATATTTTAAAGACTTTATTTATTTATTCGAGAGAGAGAGAGAGAGAGAGAGAGAGAGAGAGGAAGAGACACAGGCAGAGGGAGAAGCAGGGCCCATGCAGGGAGCCTGATGTGGGACTCGATCCTGGGACCCCAGGATCATACCCTGGGCTGAAGGCAGGCACTAAACTGCTGAGCCACCCAGGGATCCCCCTCTTCCAATATTTTGAATATGTCACCCCATTCTCTCCTGGCCCAAAAAGTTTCTGTTCAGAAACCCACCAATAATCTTATAGGGGTTCCCTTATACTTCTCTGTTCTGTTGCTGCTCTTAAAATTCTTTCTCTTTGACTTTTGACAATTTAATTATAATGTGACTCAGTGTAGCCCTATTTGGGGTCCTTTGGATCTCGCAGATCTGGATGTCCATCTTTGTCCCCAGGTTCAGGAAGTTCTTAGCCATTATTGCTTTAAATATACTTTCTGTCCCTTTCTCTTTATGTTCTTCTTCTCCAATTCCTATTATATAAATATTGTTTCTTTTCATTGTGTCTTATAATTACTATAGGGCTTCTTTATTCTTTTTCTTTTTTTTTTCTTCTCTGACTAGGTAATTTTCAATGTCTTATTCTGCAGGTGACTGATTCTTTCTTAGGTATGGCTGAGTCTACTTTTGAAACTCTCTACAGAACTCTACTGAATTCTTCAGTTCAGTTATTGTATTTTTCAACTATAGAATTTGTTTTCTTTTGGTATTTGCTCTTTCATTGTCAAACTTGTTTTGTTTATTCATTGTTTTCCCAATTTTATTTAGTTGTCTGTGTTTTCTTGTAGTTCACTTCTTTAAGAAGGCTATTCTGAATTCTTTGTCTGAAATACATAGATCTCCATTTCTTCAGGATCAGTTATTAGAGATATCTTAGTTTCCTTTGGTGATGTCACATTTGCTTGCACAGCTGTATTTGTACTTTATCTGCACATCTGAGTAATCAGTCTCCTCTTCTAGACTTCACAGATTTGCTATGGCAAAGGTAGTTCTTCACTAGTCATCTCAGTTTGCATTTCTAGATGTGTTTGTTGGTAATGTCCATGGGAAGGTAGAACTGGCTATTTTGGTCTATTTTGGGACAAGGCAATTGTTGGAGCTCTAAGGACAGGGATGGGAGCATGTGTCCCTGGCTGAGAACAGTTGAATGGGACTGCTGGCTTGGTTCCCTACACAAGTGAGGATGTAGGATATGTTTCATAGTTGCTTGGATTCTCTGGTCAGATTTAACTATATTCAGGACTGGGAACTGTATTCAGTAGTAAGTAGGGCTATGAATTAATTTCCCTACCCTGGCAGGGCAGTAGGACCTATATAACTCATTGTTTGGGGACCCAAATTAGGCCAGAGTGTGCACTGAATTCCCTGAGGCCAGCCGAAACTTCTTGTTTTGTTCTGCATGGGATGTATGTATGTAAGGCTGATGTAATGGGCTAAGGCCCTTCCACGTACTCTGTATGTAAGGCTGATGAATGGGCTAAGGCCCTTCCACGTACTCTGGTTAGGTTCCCTGCTTAGACAGGCTGAAGGCTGTAGTCATTGTGTGGGGCTAGGAATTAGCTTCCCTGCCAAGGAGCAGTGGGAGAAGGAGCTCTAATCTGGCAAAGCTTTTTGTTGTCTTAACACAGACAACCCACACCCCAATTTCCCTGACCAAATGGGGCCATTGGCTTTGTTTTGCAAACTATAAGCTCTACCTACCTACCTCAAGTACCAGTGGGCTACATAGCTTCCAGGAGTTATCTACAAACCTTTCAGTCAGCTGGGGCCAAAGACACTCTCCACAGTGATATTGAAAGAGTTTTTATGCACCTTATGGAGTCTTGAACTACCTGAATATTATTGTTATTTTTTTTTGCTAATGGACAATCACTCTGATTTAGCTCACAAAACATTGAGAAATCAGCATGAGAACTACTTGGTTATACCAGTCTTGAAGTTTTTCTGTGCAGTGAATCTGAGAGCCTGATGATATTTATTCATTACATTTTTAATGATATATCAGGTTACTATAGCAATCCTTGTTCCCTGGAAACTTCTTTCTTGCAACACACATTTATTGTATGCCACATTAACAGTCTGATCCCATTGTTCGAGCTGTCTCATTAACTCAAGTAATCTGAAGCTATTTCAAAATGTTAACCAGTAACAACATATAGAAAACATGGTTATTTAGAAATAACATTTATTTAAGGAAAGAGCCCACCTTCAAATCATCCTTTTCCATGAAGTTTGCCTTGATGCTGCAAATAATCATTTTTATTAAATCTAGAATACTTAGGGGTTTATGTCATTCATGAAATCATAATTTATGATTAAATATATATTCCTTCTTATCAATTATTTTATATGGTCTTGTATCCCTACATATGTTAGAGTTTCTATAGATTAGAAGCTGTTACAGGTTGAATTGTGCACCCCCAAAAGATAGTGAAGCCTAATTCCTCACTGTGAATGTAACCTTATTTGGGGATAGGATGTTGGCAGATGATCACATTATGATGAGGTCATTAGAGTGAGCACTAATCCAATATGACAATGTCCTTACAAAAATAGGAGGAGCTAGATGCAAGACAGACCTGTGCAGAGGGATGATGATGTGGATACACAGGAGGAATGTCATGTGACGATGAAAACAGAGATTAGATAATGCTTCTACAAGCCAAAAACCACCAAAGATTGCCAGCAAACTACCAGAGGCCTGGAGCAGATCCTTTCCTCATGGCTCTTAGAAGGAATCAACCTTGTCAATACCTTGATCTTAGACTTCTTGCCCCTAGAATTGTGACAATAAATTGCTGTTGTTGAAGCCATCCAGTCTGTAGTACTTTGTTACAGCAGCCTCGGGAAACTAATACCAAAGGCAAGACTAATAACTTCTCAGTTTCTAACACAATAGCTTTCATTTTTATTCCGATGTAAAATAACTCATGAGCAGGAAGTGTTTTTTTCAATCATTCTCCCATTCATTTGTTCATGTATCTTTCAATAAATATTAACCATCATATCCATTGAGCAAGGCACAACACATAGGAATGAAGATCAGTAAAAGTCCTTTCTTCTAGTTTCCAGTAATAATAACTTCCTTGTATTTTCTAGTTGCTATCTAACAAAAATTATGTTAGATGCAGGGGGGCCTGGGTGGTTCAGTTGGTTAAGCTCTGACTCTTGATTTCAGTTCAAGTCATGATCTCATGGGTTGTGAGATCGAGCTTCTCACTGGGCTCAGTGCTCAGCAAGGGTCTGTTTGAGACTCTCTCTCTCTCTCTCAAATAAATCTTTTGAAAAATTTGTTAGGTGCTTTACCTGTACTTTTCCATTAAGTCTTCAAAACCAACCTGTTAATATAGATATTATTGCTCCTCGCTTTCAGGAAAAGACCAAACTCATTGAAGCTTAAAATGTTAGAGTAGGTTATCAAAGATCACAAATCCAGTAAGCAGCAGAGTTACTGGCATGTGAAGTCAGATCAGTCTGATTCCACTCCACATTTTTCTTCTACTCCATTCTACCTCTGGTAAGGTATTGGGGCTAGAGGAACAAGAGGACTCTAACACAAGGTACATATGTAGTAAGAGAGAGAAAGAAAGAAGCAAAGCACTATGGGTGTTCAGAGAAGGAAGACATGACAACTGTTCAGATGAATCAGGGAAAAAAAAAAACCAACACTGGGTGTTATTCTATATGTTGACAAATTGAACACCAATAAAAAATAAAAAATAATAAAAACTTCAAGGAGGCAGAGGAGGGATCCCTGAGTGGCTCAGCGGGTTTAGCGCTGATCATGCCTTAGCCCGGGGCATGATCCTGGAGTCCCAGGATCGAGTCCCATATCAGGTTCCCTGCATGGAGCCTGTGTCTCTGCCTGTGTCTCTGTCTCTGTCTGTGTCTCTGCCTCTCTCTCTCTCTCTCTCTTTCTCTGTATCTCTCATGAATAAATAAATAAAATCTTTAAAAAAAAAAAAAGGAGGCAGAGGAAAGGTCAGGGTGAGTAGCAAGAGAGAGGGAGTACTAAGTAGATGGATCAAGGGCCAGATTAAGGCAGGTCATCAGAGTTGAAAAGCAGCAATGTCAGGATGCTAGAGGCCATCAATATAGGTGTTGCTGTCAAGGAGGCCCTTGCACAAAGTAGGTTAAAGAAGAAACAGGTACTGAAGTCTCTGAGTTAGATTGGTATGTCCAAGGTGGATGTAATTTGTATCCACTTGTAAGAGAAAGTTTTTTGCTGAATGATAGTGACAAAACAAACATCCAGGAATCCCAGTGAGGAATAATATTGACGATTCTTCTTCTTAAACATCTGACTCAAGATAGAGAAAAGGATACCCCTCACTGGAGGCAGCTTCTAGGTAAATGATATTGTCACAGAAAAGACAGATTTTAATTAGGGGTGGGTGAAAGCAGTATTTGAGGCAAGGATGGGGGTAGAATTTAAATGGATAAGGATTCTATACATTATCATGGAAAAGGCTGGCTAAGGAGTGGAAGATTCAGGGTGGATTTGGGGAGGACCTCTATCATATTCCTGAGAAGACCATTTTCTACAGAATTATAAATTCAATAGTGAAATCTTCAATCCTGACTTAACATATGGTCAGTGGACAGTGATGAATGCCACATGCTGAGCTTTGGTATATTATAACAACAACAACAACAACAATATTTTTTTTCTCTAGTTCCAAGCTGTGGTCTTCTTTATAAAGTCCTACATTTTGTTTCTTTTTTCTTCATTGCTGAAGCCCTGATGATGATTTTTTTAGTGCCTAATGAACCCGACTAAATAGAACTTTGCTTTGATTAATATAATTAGGATCTGAGGTACATTATACACTGGTCTCCCATCGCTCTGTCTTCTCTCCAGAATATGGGTATGATGAAAAGATTTGGAAGGAAACAAATGTTTCTGATACAAACATGTGAGATGATGTTTGATGACACTTGATGAGAAGAAGAAAAGTAGTGGTCCTACTTTCTGATCTAACATCAGAAGAGATAAAATATGTTAACTCAAGCCTATGAAATTACTGGGAGGAAGAAAATAATAATAAGAGAGCCAACAATTACAAAATCATAAGAGAATATAAACCCATATATGATGTCCACATAGGAAAGATCTTGTAAGAGTACTAAAAACAAACACAGACTGTAAGTCCCGAGGGCAGAACAATACCGTCTCTGGCATCTCCCTTTCCAGAATACAATTGTGTTGGCCCATCCTAGGGACAAGCAGAAAGGGAGGGACAAATGCTTTTAGGGAAGCACAGAAAGATAGATTATTCCTGAACAGGCTTGAAATTAGAGTGTATTTAGCATCAAAGGACCTAAAGTCTGCTGTCTGAGATAAGAAGGTACATTCCACTTCACTAGAGTTTAGAACCACTTAAGAGACAGAAGAGATGGGGACATCAGGCAGATGATGACCACAGTGTGAACTTTACTGTCCTGTGGAAAACACAGATTAGGTGTGCAGAAACAATGGGCTTCCTAATTTGAAGCCAGTGGTTATAAAAATCATGCCTGTGTCACAGGCAGCCCTGCTACCGTAGGCTTCCTATCTTCAACATGGAAGGATAGAGTAGAAGGTGCACCCCCTGGCTCAGAAAGGAAAAGAACAGAGAAGGCTCTTCACAGTACATCCTGTGCTTGCTCCTGCAGTTCCAGTCACACAGTTCATTCTTCTACCTCTGGAAGAAGTAAGGCAAGAAGCAGAAAAGATAGGAAGAAATTCTGTGAT
This sequence comes from Canis aureus, assembly GCF_053574225.1. Classification (NCBI taxonomy): domain Eukaryota; kingdom Metazoa; phylum Chordata; class Mammalia; order Carnivora; family Canidae; genus Canis; species Canis aureus. The sequence continues at coordinate 43,636,918 of NC_135623.1, read as the reverse complement.
GCCCTTCTCCATGGAAACATGAAGTGAGGCGAAAAAAAGGTTCCTATCTGAATACCCTACCACTAAACTCTGGTACACTCTAAACTACCCAGAAGTTGACTCTGTGTCTTAGTTGGTTCAGCTGCTATAACGAAATACCACAGACCAGGTGGCTTAAACAACAAACATTTGCTTCTCACAATTCTGAAGGCTGGGAGGTCCAAGGTCAAGATGCCAACAGATCCAGTACCTGGTGAAGGCTCTACCTGGTTTGCAGATGACTACCTTCTTGCTGTGTCCTCCTGTGGTAGAGAGAGCCCTAGTCTCCTCCCCTTAGAGGGACACTAACCCCATCATGCGGGTTCCACCCTCTCATGACTTCATGTAAACCTAACTACCTCCCAATGGCCCCATCCCCTAAAACCATCAGGTTGAGGGTTTAGAGTTTTAAGGTATGAATTTGGGGGGAGACACAAATCTTCAGTCCAGAATATCCAGGGAAGATCTGAACTCTTATTGTCTTGGTGGCTCTCCTTACAGGAAGCAATCTGAACTTAAGCAACAATGAGAACCACTCCCAGGGCAGCAGGGGAGATAAGAACAGGAAGGGTAGCATCATTTCTACAAGCATGTGCAAAAAGGCATTGCAGGATATTTTGTACCACTATGCTATTTTTTTTCTGTCACAGGGTTTTAAAAATAAATTAGGTGCCAATATTTAAAAACCAGGATATTGCACTTAAAGTGTTGGATTACTCTCTTCTCTTAAAACACTGGGTAGCCAGGCTTCCCTAAGCCCCTATTCTAGCAATCCACCTGGGCAGATTGTTTTTGGCCTCTCACTTCTGCCTCTGACCCACTTGCTTGACTCATTACTGTGTTCATCTGGCCCTTGGAGGAATTTTGGTTAATAATATTTCTCCAAGTTATAAATAGATTGCTTGTCTTGGCCTTGGATTCCTGAAGAAAGTATGAAACAAGAGAATTAAGAAGAGGAGCACTTAGCTAACTCAGTCAGTAGACACGTGAGTCCTGATCTCAGGGTCTTGAGTTTGAGCTCCATGTTGAGCATGGAGCCTACTTAAAAAGGAAAGTCAAGAAGCAACAAAATTAGATGGGGAAAAAGGGTGAAAGGAAAAATTGCAATATGCATATTAGAAACCGGCACACTTAGAGGAACCTGGAAAAAAGTAGCAATGAAAGGAAAAGGTAAGTGGCAGCTAGGCAGTCAAGACTTGGTTGTAAGGCAAGAAAATCAAAGATGTGGGGCTGCTAGCAAGTGACAAAAGGCAGCCAGGGAAGAGGGATGCTGAGAAAACCAAAACACTGCAGTCAGCCAAGAATAATATTACTTTGAAAATCACTAACCTTCTGGCCAGCTAGTCTTGCAAAGACAATGTTCTCCATAACCAACTACAGTGTAAAGTATTACTATGATCAAAGACAATTCAGACAGACAAAGTGCAAGGCAGAGGGAGAAGGGGGGACAGACTGTGACAGAAATTTACCTCATATCTGAGACAGATGTGTGTGCCCCTGCCAAGTCCACTTTTTGCTGTTAGTGAGAAACTGAACCACAGGAGTAAATTAAACACACAAAGCAGCTCCACATCTCTTGCTTGGATTTAACTACTTCCTCTGCATTTGTTCGACAGCAAAATCGAAAAGTATAACTTCTATATCTCTGAAGCCTGATCAAAATGGCCAATTATATTGCTCAAAAGTTATTTATCCAAGACCATGGTCTGCATTTCAGTGTCTTTCCACCAGATGGTGGTGGGCTATACAACAGTGCTTACACTTGACTGTAAAACACAGGGGTTGGAGTGAGAGCTAGAGTTGAGTAGATATTCTGGGCCCCACCTGCAAACATACTGACACAGGCTTGAACTCAAAGACCCCTATATCCCACAGGAGTGGTAAGCACCATATTCCCTGACATGTAAGTCATGCAGAGTTAAGATGCATGCTTATTTTACAAAGAAATATTTTTGGGGAAAAAATGTCAGTATTTTTATCAGATATATGTCGATAATGATTTTTAGGTCGTTTTGTATGGAAAATATATTTTCAAACTTATAAAGTAGGCTGCATATCAAAATATAGTAAGAAAATAATTCATAGTGAATTAGTAGGCTGTTAACTGGAAAAAAAAATCCCACAGCTAAAATAGAAAAATATTGGCATTAGTATACACTGGCACCTATCAAGGGTAATCATTATAATAAATTATAAATCTCTAATGATAGGAGAATGACACAAAATCTTATCAGCATTATCATTTGTGCCTTATTATCTTTGTTCAAAAAAATGACCAGTAAGACGTGTTTTGTTAGGTGTTCCAGTTCATTTATCCACAATGTACATTTTCTATATGTAATTCATGTTCAGTGGCTATATTGATATTTGGAGATTCTGTTTTGGGAGGTGGAAAAGGACATTAACATGCACCAGCAAATATAGTCAGGAAGCTATTATAATATAGTTTAAAAGTGTCCTCATTAACAGCCAAAGACTTTGTGAAATTAGATGAAGTGTGTACAGCTCCCCCAGTAAGAAAGATGTGGAGAACTTGGGGCAGGAAAAAAAGATTTGGGTGTTAGCATGTAGAAAAAAAGTAGAAGTGGAAGGGATTGCCCAGCGAGAAGAGGTAAAATGAGAAGAAAATATATAGGATAGGGAATTCTGAGTCTCTCTTTTTCTCTTTTCCTTTTATCAGAATTCATGGTGTTGGCCTCTTGGCTCTTTTGGTTTTGTGAAAGTTGGAGTTTATGCCTGATGATAAATGTATATACTAGGACTATAGATCAAACCAATGAACTGCTGCAGAACTCCTGCAATATTATACTGAAGGCTCTGATAAAGTCTGCAGGATTTAGAATTAGGGCAGAGTTAGTAGAGACCTCATTACACAATGCAATTTGCAAGACTCAATTGAAAAAGTGAATTAATACAGGGGATCATAAAAATGATATATATTTAACGCCAAAGTTTTATTTTAATCAAATTTTTAGGTAAAGTCAAAGCTTTTTCTTCAAGCGTGGGTCTGCTGAATGGAATTTCTTTTATTACTTTTTCCCAAAATTTTACCTTTTTTTTTATCTGCTCCCAATTTAATAGCAATTCTTTAGTGACTCACCTTTCTTTAGCTCTTCTAAAGCAATTTAATTTTTGTAAAAATAACAACTCCTGTCTTCTCTCTCTCTCTCTCTCTCTCTCATATTTCATCAGTTTTACATAACATTTAATTAAATTATACCCAGTTTGGGAACAAATACAAGTGTCTTTTAGTAAATGCACAAAGTATTTGGTAGGAGTGGAAGTGCCCAGGCAAACCTGGCGAGTCAGCTAAAAGGGCTTCTATTGGCCAGAACTCTAACTCACATCAGATATTTTAAATACATTTCAACAGAAATAGAAAGTACCATTTCCAAAGGTGAAACATGAAGTAATTTTTCTCCACATTGAAATTTTCCTTTGAAATTCAATAGCTGTAAGACACCCAATATTTAATTGAAATTTCTCAGCCATGCTGAAAGTCTGTCTGAAATGTTAGCCTCTCCATCAAGCCTTTCCTGATGCTCTAAATTGCTCGTGCTCTCTCCATCTTAGGAACCCCTTCAGCGATGTTTTTAGACCTTACTTATGAGACGTATCTCATTTTACTTTACAGTGTGGACAGTTACAAACTGATCTTCTCTCCCTTTATATGATATCAACTACCTGGTAAAATAAACTACACCTCTCTCATTATATATTTTCCAAATCAAAGCACATTGCACAACATGGGCCCTTGTATGCTTTAAGTGGCACTGAAATGTGTATGTGCATTTGTGCATTTGTGTGTAGTGAGGCAGAGGCAGGGGAAATGAAGACCAAAGAAAGTTCATAAATGCCCAACCTCTCATAAGAAAAGGGTGTAGTCAAGAAGTGCATACTCACTTCTTTTCACAACTCTCTACATTGTTCTAGTACAGTGTTCACCAGCTACCTCTTCTAGTAGATGTCTCAGCAGTAGCAACAATATTTTATCATCTTTATAACCTAGTGTCTGCTATAGAGACTGGCATCCAGTACATGCTAAGTAATGATTATTGAATAAGTAAATATGAAAGGCTGAATGGAAAGCCTTTTAAAGATTCAAGGAGAGTAGGGCATGAAAAGGATACAAAACTACCAGTAAGGAAAGTGAATTTGACCCTTACCTTGACTGTATAAGGTATATTCAAATGACTAGTACTTTTTTTTTCCACAAAAGGTATAGAATGTTACTAAATTCTAGGTTCAGAGAGGTCTTTAGAAATTAGCTTATTCCATTTTAAAGGTGAGTTGACAGATTGGCCCAACATCACATCAGCTAGTCATCAGAATAAGACCAAAGTAATTGTAAGTTCTTTTGGCTATACCAATTCCAATTATCTTCTGAAAAAGATGGATTCTATAAATGAAAAGTCTTTGGCAATCAGAATCACTGATAGGGGTTGGAGTAGACCATGCAACAAAAAGGTGCGGAGCAGTAGAGAGAGCAGAATAGTGTTTCCAACATGATTCTCACATTGCCCACTCTGCTGACTCTAATTGCTTTTCTGTCTTGCTAGAAAGTGGCAGAGTTAGGGGTCAGAGTCAAGTCTTCTCAGCTTTAAACCAGAGTTCAGGTGTCTTTAAAAAGAAAACCACTATTCATACATATACCTTTAAAAAGTTCTGGAAATCAGTTAACAACAAAACCAAAATGGAACCTCCATGGAATAATCAACACCACGTTCCTTTGTCAGTAAATCTTCCAGCAACAGAATTATAAAAATAAAAGTCACATGAAAGATAAAATATCAAAAATATTTAATATGAATAAGAAATTTTTACCACAGCCCAGAAACTTAAATATTTAAATGGGAGTGGGGGATAGAACAGACTGTTTTATGAAAACTACAGCTTAACAATAAAAAAGGGAAAATTATGATGAACTAGATCAAAAGCTAGTTTCTGGCTTTTTAACTTTTATTTATTTTTTATTTTTATTTTTTTAAAGATTTTATTTATTTATTCATGAGAAACAGAGAGAGAAAGAGAGAGAGAGACAGAGAGACAGACAGAGAGAGAGAGAGAGAGGCAGAGACACAGGCAGAGGGAGAAGCAGGCCCCATGCAGGGAGCCCGATGTGGGACTCGATCCCAGGTCTCCAGGATCACCCCCTGGGCCTAAGGCAGGTGCTAAACCGCTAAGCCACCCAGAGATCCCCGAGCTTTTTAACTTTTAAAATCATCCTCTGGGACTGAGAAAAAGGAATGACTCTCTTTGGAGGATGGGAGATACCTGGTTGTTGAAGAAGTCATAACATTTTGGGGCACCTCGGTGGCTCAGAGGTCGAGCATCTGCCTTTGGCTCAGGGTGTGATCCCGGGGTCTTTGGATTGAGTCTCACATTAGGCTCTCCACAGGGAGCCTGCCTCTCCCTCTTGCCCCTCTCTCTGGGTTTCTCATGAATCAATAAATAAAATCCTAACAACAACAAAAAGAAGTCATAACATTTTGATTTTAGTTTTCAACACCAAGAAGCCATTTTAAAATGGTAAAATGGGAGGACTCCCCAAGACGGAGATTTTAAGCTCCTTTTATAAGATTTCCTTGCAAAGCAGATGTCAATTCAATTGGCTGCCTGTTTCTGAAGAACCTGCTGGTTTCCAGATGATTAGATCTAAAAGGGTCTGGCACATAGTAGGCATCATACATATAAGTCAACTAAACAAACAAGTATCACATGTCAAGAAAGGCTTGCGATTCGGACAGAGTGAATGTTGCTTTTTTTGAGGGGCGGGAGGTTGTCAGCAGCTCTTATCAGGAGAAATCCTCCTACAAGGGATAGCTTGTGAGCTCCAGGAACCCTTCCCTAGCTGGATGTTTACAGCTAATGCCAAAGGTTTAACTCTTTCTTAAACAGATAGGTCACTTGACCTCATTTTCTACCCCAAGCCCGGTGCTGACATCCATTCTCCAAGGCAAACCATAAGTACCCAGCTAATCAGCAGCCCAAAGACCTACTTGTGGAAGCTGAAGGATAAAAGGAGGAATGCCCCGCCATGGGGAGGGAAGGGAGAACTGAAATAGACAGTAAGTTCGGTTTAATGATGCCACCAGAAACTGGGAAAACAAGAATGAGTACACCCTAGAACCAGAGTAGTCTACCATTTATGGAGGCAGACTCACAGTCAGGTTTAATATAATATCACAGATTTTATGATGGAAACCTATCTAGGATCAATGAGTAGTGAGAGCAGAGGGATTTAGTTACTGGTTCAGGAGAAGCTTGTTGAGCAGTTGGAAGCCACATAAAAATGAGTGCAAGCACTGACATGCAAGGCAAAGCCTTGGAAGGTGACAAGTTAACATTTTGAGATCATGCCAATAAAAAAAAAAAAAAAGAAAACACATCTTGACTAAAGACTGGTACAAACCCAATGTCTGCTCTGGTTAAGTATCTATAGCCCAATGTAGTTAGAATCATAGCATAATAGCACAGACTCATTTCGTGAAAAGAGCAGATCTTGCATGATGAAAGGTTAAGTGTCTCAATGTCATATGGATTTTCTTGAACCTTTACCTTATTTTCTAGAGGAATCCATCCTACTGAGTTTGTTTAGAACTATCATATGTTGGTACAGACACAAGGCCTTTCGAATTCATCTATCCATTCGTTAAATAGTTAGTAGAGGTTTCCCTTGTCCAAAATTTTAGCTTTTTTTTTAATAATAGGAATACTCCTATTCTTTTTTTTTTTTTAAGATCTTATTTATTTATTCATGACAGAGAGAGAAAGAGAGAGAGAGAGAGAGGCAGAGACATAGACAGAGGGAGAAGCAGGCTCCATGCTGGGAGCCCAGCTTGGGACTCGATCCCGGGTCTCCAGGACCACACCCCGGCCAAAGGCGGCGCTGAGCCACCCGGGCTGCCCAAATTTTAGCTTCTTTAAAAACTAACAGGTTTAATGGGGCACCGGGTGGCTCAGTCAGTTAAGCATCTGACTCTTGGTTTGGGCTGGGGTCAGGATCTCCGGGGCGTGACACGGGGCGGGCGTCCGGCTCTGTGCTCAGCGGGGAGTCTGCTTGATTCTCTCTCTCCCTCTCTCCGCCCGTCTCCCTCTGCCTTTCTCCTTCGCGCTCTCTCTCTCTCAAATACATAAATAAGCCTTTTAATAAACGAGCAAACAAAGCAGGTCTCATCCGTCACAGAAGGGAGCCTGCGGTTGTGCCGAGGCGGACGAGCCGCGGAGGGATCCGCCAGCGCAGACTCGGGGTGCAGGGAGGCAGCCCAGGTGCCCGCCGCTGCCGGGGGTGGAGGCCGTGCCCAGGTCGCCGCGCCGCCGGGCCGCCCGCGGGGCTGGCTCCGCTTTCCTCTCCCGTCGCCCCACTTCTGCCCGGGAGGCAGGTTGAGGGCGGGCTCGGGCAGGGGGCCCCGGAGCGTGTGCGGGGCGTGGGGCGAGCGGCGGCGCCCGGGGCTGGCCGCGCTGAAGCCGCAAGACCCGCGGTGCCGCGCCGGGGCCGAGGGTCGCAGCTGCTCCAGGCGGCCTCGGCGCGTCGGGCTGAGTCCGGGGTCCCCGGCCACTGCGGAGCCGCAGCGCGCCAAGGCCAGAGTCCTCGCGGCCGCGGGAACCCGGGCAAGTGCAAGCCTGGCTTCCCGCGCTGAAGTCTCGGGAGCCGCGGGCAAGCGCTGACCGTGCCCCCGCGGAGGCTTCCCGCGCAGTCAGCCCTACAGTGACTTCCTTTCCTAGACCTCCGCGGTCAAATTCAGCAAGCAACTGCCGGACACCTAACGTTTCCGTGGACCTGGCTGCGTGCTTCACACGCAAACTGGTGTCTGCTCTCCGGCTGCTGTGCCAAACTGCATCTTCTTTTCCACGAAGTCATAATGATAATGTATGTACACGTGCGTTACCGAGTTATAGTCTGCCCATAAAACTTTTAATCTGCTTAAGGGGGGAGCTTCCATCCTGGAGCCCTCCGGAGACCCGTTCACTGGGAGAGAAACAAAGTACAAGCACCAGCACTTAGCAACACCAGAAGAAAGGAAAGGGGGCCGGGGAGCTACACACCTGCTCTAACATTCTTACAGAGGAAAAATAAATGGAAGAGTGGAAAGGAACTTAGAATAATCCACCTCGAGTCACTTATTTGACAGAAGACGATTTTGAGAACCTGAGACGCTAAGCAATTGCCCCAAATTATACACGTAGGCATCCCTTTCTTAACAGACTTTTGCATCACATCTTTGGGGTTAATCTCCCAGAATAGTGCCACAGGAAAATAAATGTCCCATTCTTCCCCCCTCCCCGCCCCCATGATAACAAAGAAAAAAAAAACCAAAACCCTCAACATCGAATCTCAGCTCACTGCTCACCACTCCACCTGCCTGGCTCAGCACCAATGCTCAGCATCATCGGCAGAATAAATCCTTTTCCACTCTGTGTTAGCTTGGCTGCTATCGCGGTCAGCTCAGGCTGCTGTAACAGGACATCATAGGCTGGGTGGCTTAAACAACAAACATTAATTTCTCACTGTTCTGGAGGCTGAGAGGTGCCAAGATCAAGGCCCTGGCAGTTCCAGCATGTGGGTGGTGGAGGCCCCCTTCTTGGTCTGCAGATGCCTGCCTTCTTATTGTATCCACATGTTACAGAGAAGGAGGGGAAACACGCACCTTCCGGTCTCTTTTCATCGGGGCATTAATCCACCATGAGGGCTTCACTCTTATGACTTTACCTCCCAAAGGCCCATCATACCACAGATAACAGTGTCAGCATACAAACTCTGGGAGAACACAAGCATTCACTCCACACCACATACATAGGCTAGGTCTTTTCTGATCAAATATCATATACAAATATTGGCCTAAGTGCACTCTCCCTCTGTAAGGCTGGATGGTTTAGCCCTCCCCCCCCCCCCCAAAAAAAAAAAGATATATTCATGTCCTACTCCTCAGAATCTGTGCATGTTACCTTACTTGGACAAGGGGTCTTTGCAGGTCTAATTATGTTAAGGATCTTGAAACGAGGAAACCATCCTGGAATATCTGGGTGGGCCCTAAATCAAGACAAGTGTTATTATAAAGACACACAGAGGGGAAGCCAAATGAGGGGTGAAGGCGATATGAAGATGCAGGCAGCATTGAAAGTAATGTGGCCACAAGTCAGAGAATGTCAACAGCCACCAGAAGCTGGAAGAGGCAAAGAGCAGATTCTCCCTTGGAGCCTTCAGAAGGAATGTAGCCCTGTCAATGCCTTGATTTCAGACTTCGGGTCTCCAGAACTGTGAGAGAAAAAATTTCTGTGTTCTAAGCTATCAGTTTGTAGAAATTTGTTACAGCAATCCTAGGAAACAAATACAGCCTCCACCTGAGAAACCTAATCCTTCTACCTCAGCCATGTCTCCTGCTCCAAAATGCCTATGAATCTGGTCATTTCAACACTGGTGTGGAAATTAAATACCATGGAACTCACTGGAAATACTTTTAACATATATTTTTTTAGATTTCTTTTTCTAAAACAAATTAAGTGCTTTAGGATGAAATTAGATATCCCAGCTTTGTTGCAAAGGAAGACTGAAGTCAGAAGTTCCCTAATTTTAGATTTAGAGGCCCCTTCCAACTCTGCTCTCTTACTCAGGGTCCTGTAAAATTCCACACAAGAATAGATATGATAAAGCAGTAAATGAACCCAACCTAGTTCCTTGCTGCACAAGCAGCTGCCTTGTCCAGGCCTTCATTATTAATTCGATTGTAGATGTCTTGCTGTCTTGCTGTCTCGACTTCTCCAAACTCCAATCCGATGTTTCTGAAGTGCTTTCCTAAACCACTGTGTCTGTGACACTGTACGAAATATGTTGTGGAGCAATGCACATATATCCAAGAATGGAGCAAGGCATGTTGATTTTTCCATTTTCTCTCTGTGCCACACACACACACACACACACACACACACACACTTTCTCCCTCTTTAAGTGGGGGCTATGACCCAAACTGCTCTAATCTGTGCTTGAAAGCAGCAAAGCCACACCTCATACTGATGCCAGGATCACCTTTCTAAAATACAGATTTCACCATTTTATTCCCCTAATTAAAATCCTCCAATGGTCCCAATCACCTTCATTTATTCCAACTATACTTTTTTCATTGAGAATCTACAAAGGCCACTCAACAATAATTGAGGGTTAAGAGGTATAAACACATAGCCCATAATACAGAGAGATATATGAACCACCAAAGCTTTAGCTCTTGCTTTCCCCTCTCAAGCAGCTAACCTCTCATACCCAGTATGGCTCTCATGCACTTGAATATTAATTCACTTATGTTTCAGGAGGCAAACTGTCTCATTTAATTCTTCCTTCTTTCCTTCTCCACCTGTTCCTTCATCAGTCTTTCCATCATCCACCAATACTTAACCTCCTTCAGTGTCGACTAAGTATTGTGAGCCCTTGGGGAGCTTGCCGTCTAACTCAGAAACCCTCCTCAGACCCTCCTGGTCATCCTCTCCTCAAAGCACAGGGAGAGTGCACTTACCACCACAATGGATGATGCACATCTCTAACTCCTCCAAGCCTGAGCCCCAGAGGTTTCTTTTTTCTCTGTCAATTACTAAAAAAAAAAAAAGGTATATTGAAGTCTCCATCTATAGTAGTGGATTGGTCTATTTCTCCTTACAGTTCCATCATCTTTTGACTCTGTCTCCCCACTATCAACACTGCCCAGCCCAGAGAAAGGCTTGAGGAAGAAATGAAGGAGGGAAGGATGGAGGAGAAGAAAAATAAAAATGAGTTCTCAACAGAACAACAAAACTGGCTTCTTTTATTTAAAAAGGGGGGGGGGCAGAAAGATTGCAATGCTAATGGAGAGAGATTTAAAAAAAAAAAAAAAAAAAGGAAGGCAGTGGGAGGGGGAAACAGATGTCCCAGCCCTTTCAAACCTAGACTAGAGGTAAACCCAGAAAGAATTTCAATTTATATGAGGCAATAGACCATTCAAATCCCTACCCCACAATCCAAAGCCTTGAGCAGGCACCATGAAATGTGCTTTCTCTCTTCTGGAAGCCATGCTCATAAATTCACCGTTTCTCAGTCGCATTCCATTGAAACAATTGCTGCCCCCACTTGATGGAATCAAGGACCTGAATCATGTTGAAACTCAGCTGAAAGTAAATTTTGGAGTTTTAGAGTATATAATGATATCTACAGTTCCTACTCTGATTACAGGAAGTGCCACATTAGCACTTTAGGAAAGAAAAGATCCACACTCTACTTAAATTTTGCCAGTGTCATAAAGAATGCTTAAGGCTCTATAATACGGACTACTACTGTTTCACAGAAAAAATTCGCATTTGTTTTGCACTGGAAAACCACAAATGGATTCCTTTCATCGCACAGTCACGGGGGATCACTTGAGAACAGGAAGATGGCTTTATCGAGACCCAATATGGGGGACCTCACTTAAGAGTTCTTTCGACATAGGGAATAGAGATCTCTACATTCTGCCAACAGGTCTGTTAGCAGGCTGAGCCTGGAGAGGTAATCAAACAGTACCTGAGTCTAAGGTTTCCAGACAGACTCCCTATAAATTACCTGAATATATCTTCATACAGTATTAGCTCTTTTTTGCCTCCACCTCTAAATTAACAAGTCACTATCAATTTTGGGCCTTTATAGCTAGGATTCCCATTAAAGACCAGATCTTTTTTCATGTAAAAAGGAACATCAGGAGACTACTCCCCTGGCTGGTGAGGTCTAGCAGCCTGGTCTTCTCCATAGTTTCAACTGTTAGATTCATTTTACTCTTTAGATGAGAATTTTCAATGCCTTTGAAAAATACTTGGGAGAAATTCAAGGTCAGGCACAGGGGCTTAAAACATTCATCTTGATGAGGTACAAAACCCTCTATTGTTATTGGCAGAGCAAGAAGATGACCCTTTTGACAAAAGTTATGTAATCAGTTTTGTCTGCCCAACAGAAAGAAAAATATCCATTTGTGTAACTATGTGGATATTCCTTGTCAGGGGAAATAATGCTTGAGTTAACTGTCCATTTTCAACTTGAAACATCTTTGTTCATCATGGTCATAGTGACCTCCCTATGGCCAGACATTTGCTTGAATTAGCTCTCATCAGTTAATATTTTTCTATTTTTTTAATCCAGATTACTTATTTCTGAATCTGTTTTTTCCTTTCAATTTTAGTCTCTTTCTCCTAAAACATGACTCTTTTAGCATACCTAATTTCTTTTTTTGTCTAACATTCAATAAAACAGTCAAAAAGCATTGCAAGCAAGTGCTACAGGGCTAGGGAAAAGGACAAACAAAATTCAGGCCCTGTTCCTTACCCTTGAAAAATAACGGAGGAGCCATGAAACCCATGCATGGTAACAATGAGAAAATATTTTGATCCAGATCACAAAAGTAATTGCAAATTAAAGAAAAAAAAAGCTACAAATTGTGCCTTTTCAAGGGTCCAAATACAATAATAAATGGGACATATGTAAGAATTTTCAGAGACTGCTTCCTGGAAGAAATAAGAACTGTGTGTGTGTGTGTGTGTGTGTGTGTGTAGGAGCATCATTTCATCTGTTTTGGGTAGTAGCTTCCTTTATTTGCCAAAAGTACATTAATTTTATTTATCTTGACATTTATTCCCCTCCATTTGCAATCAGAACTCTTAATCCTAAAAGAGAAATAGAAAATGCCTTATTTTCCATCTGCTCTGTCTTTTCTATTTCCTATTATATTCATATCATTTCTTAACTATTTAATCTGATGATCTTACATTACTGTTGAATATTCATATTTTAGTCTCAGTGTGTCATTCATTACCACTCGCATTTCATCCTTTCAGAATCATTCTGTTTCTTTCCTTCAAGTTTATTCATTACCTCCCATCTTGATGTCTGTGATTCACTCATGTTGGTCTTCTGACATCCTGTCTCAAAACATGATTGAAACCCTCTTTAAAAGCTTGAATCTCAAATAATGTATTCCCTTACTCCATCAACTCCACTGATTTCTGGTTCATCTCTTCCTCACATTTAAATGGTTGACTCATTTCTCCGACTACTTTATAAACCTTTAACTAACATTATCTACTTCTTGCACAAAATTACATGTATTTTCATCTCTTTGCGAAGCCTGTTTTCTAATTGGTTTCGTTTATTTAGCTTATCTCTCCAATTTTCTTCTTTTATAGTCATTTTTCATAACTCTCCTTATTGTGCCACTTTTAATCACAGAAATGCACCTTGGTTTAAATGGCCTGAAGATAAATATTGAATATGCATATGTGAACAGTCTAAACTTGATTACCTAATGGTTTGGGTGAGGATGAAAGGAACATGAAAATAAATAGTCACCAGCCAGATTTAAATACATGACAGGATTTGGCATTTATACTCCCTTTTCCAGTACCTCCTATAGTCCCTCATCCCTGATCTCTCTCAAGGCTAGAAACGGAAAAGTAATCCGAGATGCATTTTTCTCCCTGGTCCAAATGTTACTTTTCATTTGTCCATTTATAGATCAGAAGTTGGGTTCTGAGCAAAGACAAGGGCAGTTTAAGGTTCTCCATCAATGCCTTTTCACGTTATACAATTTCCCAATCATTTCCATGATGATCACTTTATTTAATCCACTAATACTCATAAATGGTGTCGATACAACAGTGAGGCATCATAAAACAAAAAAATAAAATTAGTTGCCTGGTGAAATTGTGCATATGATTTGTTAATATCATTTCTTAAAACCCTAAGCCACCTTTTGGTACCACTGAGCAGATCTCAATCAAGAATACACAATAGGATTCTGTCCAGAATGTGGAGCCATCAGTAAGGTTGACGTCTTCTCCATTCATACTCTAGCTTACACCAAGGCAGGCACGATGAAAGTGAAAGGCTCATTTTTCTTCATTTAAACGGTTGGCAGATCTTCTCTTTATTTCTTTGGAGAAAGTTTCTCATAAGCAGGATACATCATATTCACAGAAAATGGATATTCCTACATCTGGTTCTGGGTTGTTTATAAATCAGAGATTAAGTGCCTCACTGCTTTGAAACCAAAGATGTCCCAGTATAGCCTGTAGGGCTTCTTCTTCATGTTAGTCCTTATTAACATTTATACCATTTGTTCTTTCAAGGCTCAGAGAACCCCGACTCAATCCAGCGCTCAATTATACACATTCTCTACCTGTGGGCTGCACCAGGATTTTACCGAAGGCCATAGCTGGGTATCTGACCTAGGAGGATCATTAGGAATTTGCATAAATTGTCTTAAGACCTGCATGCATTTGCTTAAATTATGACATCAAACCCAGTGCGGTTTTAGAATTAACACTGAATTCTGGTTATCTTCTGGGGACAAGTCTGTCTAAAAGTAGTCATTGACTCAAATGGCTAGCAGGAGGGTACAGATAGGTAACATAAATGAGTGGAGGAGGACAGTAGCTAAGTACAAAAGAAAGACAGGTGAAGACTTCGGTGGACGAAGGGCCAGGCCTCAGCAATAACTCCTGAGCCTAAGAACACACGTCTCTGAGCCACAGGCAGCTAGAGGACACAGGCCGACAGTACTTACTATATGGGTAGAGACTGCTCCTGAACTCCTACCACAAACACAGTGGTTCATTTGTAGGAGGAGGTTTCTCTACACATGCCTACTCCTCCCTCATGCTCACTCACCTATACTCACTTCAAGTCCCAAAAGCATGTTAAATGTCAATGGTTTGGAGAAGCAATTAGAGTTGGGTGGGTGCTTGATTCTGAGTGGTTAAGTGGTAAAGAGGAATTCACAGTGCAGGTCCTCTTCTTTGGGATCCCAGATTGGCCAAGATTGATGGAACAGATTCTCTCTTCAGTAGCACCCATGTCTCCCAAGGAAAGGATTGTAAGATAAAATAGAGGACCCCCACCTCAGTTTGAATTTCAGATTAATAGTATTTCTTTAGTTTGCTCCCAAATACTGCATGAGACATAGTAAAATACTAATTGCTGTTCAGTTGAAATTCAAATGTACCTGGTCATCCCGCATTTGACCTGCTGAATCTGGAGACCCTACCCAGGACCAGCGCTTCTTTCTCGGTGGTGCCTTCACTCCCAGGTCTTCCTAGTCTCATGTGATGCTACCGGGTAGATGGGGGCAATCACTGGCACAGTGGACTCTAGTATCAACTGTACTGCTCAGGTTCAAATCCTAGGCCCACATGGAAATTTTTTTAACTTCTATACACCTATGTTAATTTCCCAGTCTATAAAACAGAGATGATGGTGAAAACCTATTTTATGTATCTGTTTTTGGGAGGAAATGAGTCAATCCACACTAAAGTTTGGCATAGAGCAGACACTCGATAAATGCTGGCCACAGTGATTGCCACAGATTGCCTCGTCCTGTACAGATGGTAATCTACCTGCTAATTAAAGTTGCATTTTAGTTAATATTTAGAATTATTTTACTGGTGTGATAAACATGTGTTTAACATTTAGCAATGCTGGGGGAAAATATTATTTCAAATTCAAATTTGGAAAAGTGTAGTTTTAAATTTTGATACAAGGTTGAAGAAAATTCTTAAGGAAGGTTATATTAAGCTCACAGGATAGACTCTCAATTCTTCATTCGTCCCCCAGTCCTATTTATCTCTTTTTCCTCCCTATCGCTCTTCTTCAGCTTATCAGAAGGAAATGTAGGAGCAGCAAACAGTCACTTGTTTTATTCACTAGACAGAGCAGGATGCTTTCTCCATCACAAATGATTTACTTGCCCTCTAGACACTTTCCCCACCCCCCTGAAACAGACACACACACACAACCACCTGTCCCACCTCAGCACCCCACCCTGGAACTCTGTGTCTTAGGGCATTATTGTTCTCTTCTCAACTTAATAAGCTGAAAACACAGACAGAGCAGTTAAGAATCTGCTCAAGGGGGCACACAGGGAGCCAGCTGGGGAACTGAAATGAGACCATCCCACATCTTGGCTCCCCGCCCAGTGCTCTGTCCAACAGACCATAGTGGACACCTGGGTCTGCTGAATAGGAGCCCTGCAGTTGCCAGGGCAAAGGATGAAGCCAAAGTTGGAAAACTCTTACGATACTCCCCATGGCGATTAATCTGTTTGAAGGTCTGGGCTCTGAACCTTGGATTCCAGGTCTGCATTCCTTCATAAAACCTCATGTTTTGAAAGCCACAGTCAATGACCCTGTGAATTTAACTAGACACATTCTTACAAAGCAGCGTCATAAAGGAAAGCTCCTAAGTGATTGGAATCTGCCAACATGCTGTCTTGTGCTCCTGGCTCCCAGTATGGGGGCCCAGGAGAGGAGAATCCCACGCCAAGTCAATTTTCACTGCTTGGGCTACCATTGTGGAATGCTGGGCTTCCTTAGAGGCATGCCTGTCATTTTGGATGCTCTTCTTAATGAAGGCTCAGGCACTAATCTAAAAGGTCAGTGCTTGCTCACACCACTGTACTGGTGGCCACGCTTAAATTGCATATCCACGGTTGGTGGGGTAGGGTCTGTTTCAGGCATGATGAAACCCACATCTCTTTAACCTGATAAAATGAAATCTATATGCTCTTTGCTTTTAAAAGCTTCAAACTCTATCCACTTCAATGAATAAGCTAAAGGAAAGCTAAGATCAAGTGCCATAGCCTCCTGTAAAGGAAATTGTGATCTCCCCCCCCCTCCCCCTCGCTTTGTCTTCATCTTTCTCTCTCTCTCTCTCATATTATTGTTTTCATGAACACTAAAGACAAACCAGAACAAATGACAAATGATTCTGGTTTGGAGAGGACAATAGTCTTCATCCCATTTAAAAATCTTCAGAAATGTATCTCCCCCACCCCATTTCTTTTTACACTTACTCAAATTAAATAAGTTCCATTTGGTCCCTCAGCCTAACTTACCAATCTGCCCCACACCAGCTACCTGCTTGCTGCTGGGGGGACATCAGAGCCTGAACTGTGTGTGTTCAGGATACCATCCACCTAGTTGAGTTGTCTGCGCTGAAGCAGCCATGGGATAAATCAGACCCCTGTGAGAGCAATTCCGGCGGGTAGACTCTCACTCTTTATTTACCTAGCCTTCATTTTAGTGCCATGTGATGACAACATTCTGATGTCCTTTTAGGAACAATACTTCCTCCCCTATCTTCAGTCTGTGTGCTTGAGATGGGGCTAATCCCACCCACAATGGGGCCCATAACCGAGGTGTAGCTAGTCAGCATTTTTCTTCCCTCTTTGCCCGAACAATCAGTTCTGTATTGTGCCTGAGACTCGGGTTAGGTCAACTAAAATCTGCCCCAGGGCTTTGCTAGAACTGTGAGGAAGGTGGTACCCCCTTCCCACTGGGCGTGTGAGGCAGGCAGATCATAGGTGTGTCACCCCAAAGGGAAAGTCTGCCTGAGTGAGAATGAAGAAGAACACTGACAAGCAGTGCCCAACAGTGAGAGACTGATTTCTATTGACACTGCATGCACACCTAGGGCCAACTTTGCAGCAAGTCGGGAACACCCCTGGTGTTTTCAGTTATAAGAGCCAAGGCATCCTTCTTTTTGCTTCAGCCAATTTGGATTGGGTTTTCATTGCCTGCCATAAAAAGACTGTTGAAAATGGTACAAAAAAGGTTTTGTCAAGAACGCTAGGTTCAAACTCTTTTCATGAGAATTGTATGTCTCAGGTATGATGCATGTTCAAATGTATAAGGAACTACAAAGAGGTACATGGATTCTGTTATTAATCTCTGCTTCCTCCTCACCAAAGTACAATAACAGCCTCTATCCCCATATCCTTAACTGGAACAAGTTGGCAAATAATTCTTGTTCATTCTGTACTCTCCTCACTGCCCCCTGCATTGACTTTGTCCCACATAACTCAACTAGGTGGCTGAAATTTTTTGTTTTGTTTTGTTAGTTTTGGGGAGTTTTTTTGCTGGTCTGACCTAGATCAGAAATCAGAAAACTATGGCCTGCAGGCCAAATATGGTCCACTGCCTGTTTTTTTGTAAATAAAGTTTTATTGGAATACAGTTATTCATTTATGTATATATTCTCTACAGCTGCTTTAGCACTAGGAGAGCAGAGCTAAGTAGTTGTGACAGAGACCATACAGCTCATGAAGCCTAAAATATTTACAATTTCGCCTTTTACAGAAAACATTTCTTGGCCTCTGATCTAAAGTATTAACTTGGGAATGACTGAAGCCCCTACAGCATTTGTCTTTTGTGTTTACAGTGTCTTTTGTGGCTTTATTATCTTTGCAGCTACTGTTCTTTTTGCAGGCTATGGAGATGAGAGGAAGACATTTAAATTTCTTTTGATAAGAAAAGTCACTGCCAACCTAGGATGGAAATAGAAGCTAAAAAAGGATTTTCCTCTTCCTCCCCCATGGCAATATGAAGAAATATGGATACCATCTGTGCCAGATTGTTGGCAATTTGCCACCATTCCCTCCTCTATATCATCCTCTGTACCTCATAGTCTAAAAGCCTGGAAACCACATTTCCCAGAATGCCTACTATAAGGTTTGTACCTTAAGCTAGACTGCACCAATAAAAAGAGCCTCCAGGATATACAGAAGACAGGAAAAAAAAAAAAAAAATAGAGTGATATTAGTGCTCTCCAGCAGAGGCAAGCAAATGCATGGATTTCAGTTGGTGGATAAAAGATTTTGCAGTGATCTCTGAAAAATCACCTGATTAAGTGTTTCAGGTAGTGGTGACCATTCTGTAGGTCCTGCAACTTTAGCAGGAAACTGACAGCTAGCAGAAACCCTATCTGACTCTCCAGCTTCCAGTTGTTCCCATGGTTTTGCATGCATCCAATCTCCTAGTTTAAGATCCCTCCTACTTGAAATACCTTGATCAGTTTCTGTTTTCCTATCTGACCCCTAACTGATATACCTTGACACTCCCTGGATAACACAATGAAATAGTCCCGTTAGCCCCAGAAGCAAGAGCTGACAGCGCTGCGGTTTCTTAATACCCCTGCAGAGTTAGTCAGTGTGCCGATATTCTAAGTCACTAGGTCATTGATCCTGGCGATCTCCCAATCAATTACTGCTAGTTAAGGCATCGTATGCAACCAAGAATGCTGGTCATTGCCACTGTTGTCACAATTTTTCAGATAGAGGTGTGGCAAGTGCAAGGATGCAAAAGTGGATAGATTTGTGCAAGGGACAGAGAGAGGATTAGGGTCTTGAAGCACCAACCCTGTGAGGCCCGGGGAGGATGATGACAATGGAAAATGTTTCATGCTAAACTAAGCTATTTAAAGGTCATATGACTGCCTGCATACCTCAGTCTCCTGGAAAAGTGTAAGAAAAGTAAATTAATGCATAAACTAACATGTAGTTTCAGAATAGCTCAAAGGGATATCAGACTAGAGAAAATGGGAATGGTGAGCCATTAGCAGAAATCTGCACAGGGCAGTAACAAACACCCTGACCTGATTTCGAGGAATGTGGATTTTAGTGCAGCGGCAGACACACCTGGCTGAGTGACCTTGGCGGAGTCACCCCTTACAAGGCCCTCGTCCTTTTCCTTTTCACTACAGAACAACCTCGAAGACTTTTTTTTTTTTGAGGCTGTGATCTTATTATCTATGGCTTGGAGGGAATTTGTCAGTGGAGGGCCTCAGGAGTTGCACACAGATGAAGACCACAGATGTGAAAATCTCATCCAAAAGCACAAAGTTCTTTCTACCCTTGATAAGTTATCACAGATTCGATCGCACCCAATGGACACCAGAAAATAGCCAAAGGCACTGTCAAGATTTCTCTTCCTCTTCCCCTTTGCTCCTGCTGTTCCATTTACTATCAGTGTATCTCTCTCTCTTCCCCTCCCTCCTTCCTTCCTTCTCCTCCCCCCCCCCCCCCCCCCCCCCGCCACTTGCCCCACCTCCTTCTTTCTCATCCACTTATCTGTAAGAAGGCCTGACTTCACAGGAAAAGGCAGAGAAAGCCAAGGGGGCAAGAAATTGCTGAAAAGAAAACAAACCAGCTTTTACTAGGTTTGGGGTTTTTTTTCCTTCCAGGTGTGCACAAACACCACCACTGTCACTGTCAAGACGGCTTTTCTATAGAGGAGAAGACTAGGAGGGACAAGAAGAAAGATGACAAGAATGCTAGCATGCTTAGGAAAATTAGGAAATTTTTAAAAATTAATCTGGATCACAGTTTATTGGAGTAAGAATACCCTTTATAGAAGAACTATGTCCTCAGACGTTTTGAAATTGTGACTTATAAAAATCCAGCCACATAAGATGTTTTCTGATTTTCTACTCATTAACAATTGACTTATTCAAAGCACTGTCCCTTTTTTGCAGGAGCGTGTCAAGCTACAAACACTATGTATTTGAGATTTTAAGCTGCTATGTAATTATCAGAGGGGAGTTACTGCTTGCTAGCAAGTGTCCCTGCTCCACAAAGGCAAATGATCCTTTGGCATTTTAAGTCAGCCAACTCCTTTTAATTAAGGGGGAAAAAAAGTCTTGTTATTTAGCCATTCTCAGTTCTGCACTTCTTTGTACGACTTAATAATTTATTTACAAACGTTAACTTGCAGCCATGTGTTCTGCTCCATTTGGGAAGCTTGCATGGCTGTCGTGTGTTTAGTGTCTCTCCAGAACTCATTGTTTTGATAAAATAGGATATTCTACATTTATGAGTGTCAAAAGGGACTTCAGCAAGGACTTAAACAGACTTGCCAGCTGTGTGCTCTGGGCAATGGGAACCTACGGGCCTGTCTCCCTGTCCCTTGACTCTGACAAATAGACCTTGCCTAAGCCAGGCAAGGAATTTCAATGCCTGAGTCTCTTGTTGAAATGTTTGGAAAGCAGCCCTCATGGTCATCCAAAGTAGCCAACAGTTCTAAATGGGCTCCACACTTAAGCCAAGTAGAGAAGAAATACTGAGACAGAGAATGTACTGAGAGGTTATTTTTGGAGGAAATACCAGGTTGTAGATTAGGAGGATATTGTACACATCATCATCCTGGCTACCTTTTCCCACATAGCTACTGTGTGCCAGACCCCAAGCCAGCCAGGCATTTCTTCCATGTTAATTCATTTAATCTAAGTCTTACAACCAGGTACGTATATATCCCATTTTATAGATAAAGAAAATTGGCTTCAGTGAAATAAATAACCTAGTCCATGGACACACAGCTATAAGAAAGCTAAGTCAGAACTGGAAGCTAAGTGTAAGACCAAAGCTGGGTTATTCCAAGGCTTTGTGCAATTACAGAAAGGTGTCCAAGGGCACAAGGCTTAGGAAAATAGACTAATACAATGTGTTTTTCTTGCTAGCAGCTGCAGTCCTAGCCCGGGACACATGGGTGGTAAGTAATGCACTGACTGTATAGTTCAGTGTCTACTCACTTTCTCAGCATAATGACTCTGTGAAGTATGTGGACCGGCCAATTCTCTGTGGTAGCTCTCATGCCAGGCCAGGTATGTCTAACTTCAGTGTGATGCTGAATCTTATGTAGCATCTTGGCAGGGCCATGGTGCCCAGGTTTTGGTCAGACATTATTCTGAGTGTTTCTTTGAAGATGTTTTTCGATGAGATTAACATCCAAATCTGTGAACTTTGAGTAAAGTGGACTACTTGCTATAATGTGGGTGGGCTTCATCCAATCAGTTGAAGGCATGTGTGTATAAATGTTTTAATCTGTGTATATACGTGTGTGTGTATACATATTTCTGTTTCTCTGAAGAATTCTGACTAATACAACCAGAATTTAGAATCTGGGTTCTTTCCACAATTCCAAGGAAGTTTTTCTTGATACCCATGTGAGAAGATGCACAGAGAGCAAGTAAGAAAATTCTTTGTTGGCTGAAATACGTTATTGAAAGGGTGCCAATTAACAAAACTATGTCAATGTAGAAGGAAGTCTTTAGGACATGCTTCAGGGCTCCACACTTGGTTCTCTGTCCCATTCAACACTTCTGTCAGTGGCTTGTGATACAGGATCATGCAAATCCAATATGAGGATGAAACGAAACTGGCAGCGATAACTAACACGACAGATGATAGGATCAAGATTTTGACAGGTTGGGTTACTATGCTGAAACTAACAAGAAGCATAATGGTATTACTATACATTTTAGATTTTTTTAAAAAAATCAATAATTATAGCACAGCTATAGATTTAGATTCAGAAAGGTAGAATTTAAATTTCATTCTTCTGAGGCTCAATATATGTCAACAATGTGACACAGCTCCTTTAAAATGTTAATAGCATTGAAATCAAAAGATAAAAATATTAATGCATCCTGTGTATCAGTCCTTGAACATAAGCTGCATAGGTCTGAAAGCATCAGAAATATCCCATTCTAAGAGGTTCTACAGTTCAGAAGGTTGATGGTACAATAAAGTACTGAAGAGGAGGATGTTTGGACATGTTTAGAATTTTTTAAACAGAAAAATCGTGGGAAGAACTGAGGATTAATATAACAGAGGAGAAAATATCTGAAGGAAGACAGAAAAGGGGTATTCAAGTAATGGAGGGAGGAAGAACCAGTCTTCTTTTTGCAGACATTTCATGTCAAAAAAAGAGAAAAGGCTTTCTAAAAATTGGACATAGCTGAGAAATTTAGGATACTCTGTGAAAAGGGAAGTCCACTGGCCGAAACTATCTAAGCCTGCCTATATGATCACTTTACAACCTTCCCAAAAGGATAGACCATGTTAAAGACATTTCCCTTCTCCTTTCATCTCATAAAACTAATAAGGGGCCAGAAAGCTAATTTGGCATGATCTGCACTTGGTGAGCCATGGGTGACTTTTAGGAATCACCTACTTCTCTAAATCATTGCAATTGGCTAATAATTTTTCTCAGACTTCCCAGAGAATGGGCACCAATTATATCAATAATTCATTTGGAATTAAATAACCGTATCTTTCTGCATGCTTTTCCAAAAACCACAAACATGAATAAATACCACTGTTAGTTTTACTATCCTTTCTATTAAGGTGCCAGTTACTGTCATGTTTTAGATACTTAATCTCATTTAACCTTGATACAATTATCTGAAGCTCAGAGACCTTAGGTCTCTATCCCAAGACACAAGCCCGCAACTAGCCAAGTTAATATTTAAGCCCAAATCCAAGTGATCTGGAAGTCTCTGCTGGGAACTGCTATATTCTGTGGGCCAGTCTCCACAAATGCCACACCTATCCTCACTTTCCACCGTGCTTCCTCTACATGGTTACCTACAGTGCTTGTCTCCCTCTATCTCTGTGCAGCCTACATGATCAAGCTCCCTCTCATCCCCGAAACAAAGCCTGCCTACCCTGAGAAGCCCAGCCCACAGTTTTTTCCTTACAGATTATTTCAGTTCAGTTAAAGAAAATCAAATGGAACTAGTTTAGGCAAAATGAAGAATTTTTTTAGCTCATGAGGGCGAAGAGCAGGAAAGAAAGGGGCAGGTAGATCCACTCTCGGAAACCAAAGAAACCAGGGATCAGAATCTGCACTTTCCCTCTCCCTGCCTCTCTTCACCTCTGCTCGAGTCACCTTCCTCTTCTCAGGCTGCCCTTCCCCAGCAGGCTGGAATTAAGGCCTCAGGCAGTTTATACTCCTAAACTCAGCCCCAGAGAACAAGTTTTTTTTTTTTTTTTTTTTTTAATTTCCTATATTGAGATATATTTTACATACAATAAATGCACCCATTTTTAGGGTAAATTTTAAGGAGTACTGACAAAGTTACATACCCACATAACTTCTACTGTAACTTTAATATGGAATCTTTCTAGTATCACAGCTCAAGTTTTAAAAAAAACTGAAGGAAGGACTCTGGAGAAGGTACCTGCCTCTAGAAATCAATCACCACGAGTTTGAGAACCAACGTGGACAGCGCCCACTAAAACCAAATGGTAAGAGTGGAGGAAGAGCAAAGGGCACCCATACAGCATAATGAAAAATAATTAGGAGTTTGAAGCAGGAAAAACATACCGGGAGACCCAAATTACAGAGTAATTTTAACAGGGAATTTTTTTTAACAGGGAATTTTTAATATAAGAAAGTACTAACTATAACAAGGAGTTAGAGTAATAAGGGATCAGCATCCAGGAGAGGGGCCCTTAGGGCTGAGATCTGTGGCCACTGAATGGCAGATGACATTGTGCTGGTGGAACTTGAAGGAAATCCTCCCTCTGGAACTTTCCAGAAATCCATTGTTTCAAGTATCAGGAAAAGCTGTTCATCCACAGAGGTCTCATTGGAGGTGATCCACTGCAAAATTGCCTGAGGTACATGGCAGGAGGAGCTCCTGGTCCACTGGCGCTGCTGGTTGCTCTGAACAGAAGGAGCTGGGAACTGGAGAAGCCAGGCCCTGGAGAGCAGCTGTGGGGGCCTGCCAAGCCAGCACATCAGAACCAGGGAGCAAAACCCTTTCTTTCTGTAATGACACAGCTTAACATCATGCCCACAAGGCATGATGTCAAAGGGCCCAGATCCATTTTCACAGATTAAGCAAAAGATATTTGGAAGTGAGAAGCAATACATCTCTTATCAGCCCACACCCCAATTTGTTTCTATTAACCATCCTCTAAAGTCCTAGACTTTATCCCACCCAATCTAACATTGATTATGTGCCTCCCCAGCTATATATATATATATGCATACATACACACATATTGGTTTTCCCAACTGAGTTAGGAATTCCCAGAAGATAAGAAACATGCCCTAAGTGACTGGAGGTTTCCCTTCTCTCCATCCCCACAGTGTTTCCTACAATACTAGGCCTGCAGGAAATTCTTAGTGAATATTGTATTGACAGAGATTACAAAATAATCCCAAACCTCTACATCAGAGTCGCAAAGAAGAAGCCTTGGGCCAAATCATCCCACAGACAGGTTTGTCCTTTTTTTTTTTTTTAAATCTTGCACAGTGTTTTGTCTATCCAATTTTTTGAGGTTCTAAATTAGTGGCCAACACACAAAACTGGAAACTTGACATAGAAATCCAACAATCTAGGTCTTCTGGGGGGCTCAGTCAGTCTGAGCATCTGCCTTTGGCTCAGGTCATGATCCCAGGGTCCTGGCATCAAGTCCCGCATTGGACTCCCTGCTCAGCAGAAAGTCTGCTTCTACCTCTCCCTAGGCCCCTCCCCTTTGCTTGTGCTCCCCCCCCAATAAATAAATAAAATCTTAAAAAAAAAAAAAAAAAACAAGAAAGAAATCTAACATTCTGGAAAGCTGTAAGATGGTGCCACAGTGAGCCAGCACATGCTGCTGAGGCTGACTCTCAGACCCTTGCTCCACCAGCACACACATATGCTCTGTGAGGCTGTAGTCCTCCAATGGCCTGTTCATTTTTGACCAAGGCTTTGAAATGTGTGACTGAGTCCTCAACCTCTGCTCAATAGGACAGATCCCTTTAACTTCTACAAGTCAAGGAATGTGGAAAATAAGCACTAAATAGACATAACTATGTTGCCGATGCTGATGATTTCTTAGCTCCTTCTTTTCACACACATATCAGAACTGTTGAGTGTCTTTAACATGAATGATCTGAATGAGTTCATAAGAAAATTGACGCAGTATAAACTTAGGACCACTGACAGGGGATTGGAAGAAAAACTGACAAAGGGTCTTGTTTAAGCACCATCACTGTTCTCATCTAACCAGTACCCTGGTGCAATCTTAGAGTCTCCACGACCCTCAGTTTCCTGCTCTGAAAGGAAGGAACATGCATAGTCTTGACTTTCTGTGAGTCTAGGAGGTTGTTACAGACTGAAGCTCTATTCATTAGGAACAACTGGAGGACCTGGTCTGGCTAAAGAGCACTTAATTAAGCAAGTGTTTTAATTAATCATTCCTTTTTAAAGACTTTTCTTTTTGCTGGTTTAAGAAATCAGTTTATCATCACCTGCCTCTCTTTAAGTTTGACAACTTTACTGTGGCTCTCCTATTGCCAGGAAAACACCAAGCCTCTCAGAGAGGCATCTGTATTATGATCTCATCCATGACAGTGGGAATCTCCTGGAAAAAAATAAACTTTAAAAATGCAACAGGATTTATTTAATTAGCAAATATTTACTGAATGCCCAGGGCTGCCCTAAGACCTTCTGGTATGTTGTATATACATTTGGACCACCTCCGCATTATTATAAATTACACAGCTCATCCACAACCAACACACAGGATAAACTTGGATCCATACTGTTAATTATACTTTTAAAAATCAAAATTACATTTAATCAAGTGCATTAAAAATAGACCCTTCAGAGTATGACTATTTATTAATGAAGTCGGGTCATTTAATTACTTAATCACACATTCAGATGTGTAAAGAAAATGCAGCTTCCTCTTTCTTCTTTATTTGATACTTCATCCTCCCTCTGAGCTTCCTCCTGCTGGGCAGAACCGTTTAGTCCAACAGGTAACGCTAATCCAATGAAATTATTTCAATAGTCCCTTTAACTAAATGCCATCTTTGGCATTCTGGATCTGCTCAACAAGCCATGCTCCTTCCAGGGGGTGACTGGATAAGTGGAGTTCTGAAGGGTGCATTATGTGACCCATGGAGAGACGATAAGAGCCACGGATGCACAGAATGTGCTCTGGATGCTTGTTAGTCTCTGTTACAAAGTGGCTGGACAGTGCTGATCTCTGTTCCCTGGACCATCAGTAACATGTGACATAATTGATTACTCTCTTCTCCTTCAAACACTCTTCATTTGGCTTCTGGCCACCTGTCTCAGTCAAGCTCCAGCCGCTATAACAGACCACCCTAGACCACCCCAGACTATCCAGCCACAGCCAAACCAGCTCAGACACAAAGAACCACCTAGCCAACCCACAGACTCCAGAGAAATAATAAATGTTGTTTTAAGCCCCCATGCTTGGGTTTTTTTATGAGATGAAAAAGACACAAAAGTAATAAAACTTGTAGTGATAGTTAAAAATGTATATTAATATATTAATACTATATATAGTAACATTCTAATATAAGCAACTTAATTAATAGGGGGAAAAAGTCTTTGTTTACCTTGAAGAACAGGTATGTTTGTTCCTTATAGATCATTTGTATTATGGAATTGATCCTGTTCAAATTGCTTCAAGTGGAGTGGAGGAGTGCTGGTGTGTGACTTTTTTTGTCAATGATTCATTTATTCACTTACTCACTTTATATGAGTACAATCTAAGCTACCTTGATGTTGATCCAGTTTCTTAGTTGGTTCACCTGCTATAACAAAATACCATAGACTGGGGTAGCTTAAACAACATTTATTTCTCATAGTTCTGGAGGTTGGAATTCTGAGAAGAGGGTGCCAGCAGGGTCGGGATCTGGGGAGGATCCTCTTCCTCAGGACCCATGAAAACTTCTGCATGACAAGAACATCACACTCAAGGCATGAGACTCCAGGAACTGTGTGTTGGACTCATCAGACTATGACTCTCTGATACCACCCTAATGTTCGCGTGGGAATGGCTGTAGGTACAACTTCATCTAAGGACCTGCGATCATTCCCCCTCCCCCGACCCTGCCCTGTAGCCAGGGCAACTACACTTAGACTGGGTGCTCCTGGACCTAAACAGGCACTCTTAAAGATCTTTTTTATGAATAAATGAAACTTTTAAACATCCAGCAGAGCTGGGAGCTTTTTGCTCACCACCTAGTTTCTACCATTAACATTTAAAGATACTTTTTATCACATATCTATTCCTCTATCCACCTGCATACTTATTAACTAGTTATACTTTACATTTTTTCTTTTGATGTAAAATGTACATGCAATGAATTATACAAATCTGAAGTATACAGTTGCAGATGTTGACAAATGCATACACATACTTACTTCTTATTACAAATATCTATCAAGATATCAGAACATGACTACCACCCCGAGAAATTCCATCAGGTCCTTTCCCACTCAATCACCACCCCTACCTCTCTGGAGGTAACCAGCATTGTTATTTTTATCTACCAAGATTAGATTTTCCTCTTTTAGATCTTCATATGGAATAATACTATATGTGCTCTTTTTCATACGGTTTCTTTCACTTAACTATGAGCAAACAGAACTACTTAATAATAAATATGTTGAAATATTCAGCAGGAAGTGTACAGGTAACTGCAATTTACTTTTAAATATATCAAAAAAATAAGATGGGGGAATCCCTGGGTGGCTCAGCGGTCTAGCACCTGCCTTCGGCCCAGGGCGTGATCCTGGGGTACTGGGATTGAGTCCCACGTCAGGGTCCCTGCATGGAGCTTGCTTCTCCCTCTGCCTGTGTCTCTGCCTCTCTCTCTCTCTCTGAGTCTCTCATGAATAAATAAATAAAATCTTAAAAAATAAATAAGATGGAGGGACGAATGGTTGTCTGGAAGTTTCACCCATGTTGTATGTATTAAGAGTCACCTCTTTTTTATTACTAAATAGTATTTCACTATATGAATATACCACATTTTATTAATTTTCCTTGAGGGAACTTGAGCTATTTCTAGTTTAGGCCTATTATGAAAAAAGCAGAACATTCTTGTGTAAATGTTTTGTATACTTACATTTTCTTTTTCTTTCTTTTCTTTTTTTTTTTTACTTACATTTTCATCTCTCTTGAGTAGATCCCTAGAATTGAAAGCTCTGGGTCAGAGGATATTCATATTTTTAGTTTCATTGAAAAAAAAATAACAGTGCCAGACATTTGTCAGAGTTTATGCCATTATATATGGTTACCAGTGATGCATGAAAATTCCACTTATTCTGCATTGACTGGGCACCTAATTCCCCAAATATACATCCCTAGCTTTTGAACTGGGTGTGAAAGAAGAGAAACAATGAGCTCCTTTTACCTCTATTTCCCTTCTCCCCACAATCCTTCTTCCTTTTGTTCCCCTTCCCATCTCCCTGACTTGTGTATCTGTTCACCAAGTTCAGGGAAGGCAGTCTTCAGTGTTCCCATTTGCTCTACATCATGCCTAGAGTTATCTGGGCCCAATGAGGAGAAAGAAACCACGTGGTAGGTTAATCAGGGGGAATTTATTATAAGAATTATTATCCCTGATTAAAAAGCAACTATAAGATAAAGGAAACTCCATGTAGTACCCTAGGGTAGCTGGAGAATAAACAAGGAAGAACAAACTTGGGAGGGATTCAGACATCACTGGAGGAAAGGTGGTTTGGCCACCAGAAAAGTTGCCTGGCTTAGTGTAGCCAGATGGAACAGATAATGGGCGACCAATGACATGGGTATGCAATGGAATTCTGGGTGTGGGACAGAGGTGGAGTCATCAGAGCATCCAGGCTGCACAGGGTGGAGAAGCTGGTGCTTGTAGACATAGTAACAGCTGAATGTGTGACTCTCTAGGGTGTTGACAGTTCCTTGCAGGCTGTACGTGGTTCTGGAGGACTACAGAAGAATGATCTAACACCGGGCAAAGATGTAAAGTCACTGAAGGACCTTGGGCCTGTGGCTGAGCCAGGCTCTATGGAGTGCCTTACACGCATGCTGCTGACCTCTAGCCCATCCGAAACTGCAGGAAGCCTCTTCCTTTTACAAGATCCCTCCAGTGCCCTCTATGGAGAAAGCTTACCATAATAAGGAGAAAAGTTTTGAGGAATTTCATTGGTTATCATATAGCATATATATATATTTCTTCAATATATATATTAAATATATATATTTATATATTAAATATAATATATATATATTAAAGCGTGCATTCTGAGCTCAGAGGCAACAAATTGATAGCTGACACAATGTCATTCTTTTCTACTCCTGGCTTAGATTAAGCCTAAATGATCAATGGGGAGTAGTAGAAAAGAAAAGCCCTGGCTTCCCAATTGTCGTAGATTGTTTGCAAAAAGAGCCACAAGAATTCCTCTCTTATCTGCATTCAGGCCTCTTTGCAATGACACTTTGCAGCTTTCACCCTCCAGAGGGACAGTCTTTTTCTATTCCTTGAATCTGTGTTGACCATATGACTTATTTTGGCTAACAGAACATTAGCAAACTTGATATAAACAAATTCGATAAGGTCCTCGCTTATTGGAGCTTCTCTCTGTTTCTACTGGGAACCTTTCTCTCACCATATGAACAACTTGATTAGCCTTCTGGAAGATGAGGAAACACGAAGAACTCAGGCATCCCAGAATTCCTACCTCAGACCACACTACACCATCCTAGACCATCCAGCCGCACTCAAATCAGCACAGACACAAAGAACCATCTAGCCAACCCACAGAACACAGAGAAATCATGAACATTTGTTGTTTTAAGCTACCATGCTTGGGTTTTGTTATGGAGCAAAAATGACACAAAAATAATAAAAATTATTTCAAAAAATGTATACTAATATATTAATATTCATAAAGTAGCATGCTAATATAAGCAACCTAATTACCAGGGGAAAAAAAGCTTTGTTTACCCCGAGGAATGGATGTTTGTTTCATATATATCATTTGTCTTATGGAATTGATCCTGTTTCCCTTTTCATTTGGATATCAAGAAACACAGAGCCAATCTGTGGCTCATCTTTAGCAACAATGTCCTCTTTATGTTCATACTCTTCCCTAAGTTTTGACTTTCTATTCTATCCGTCTCTGTTCCTGGCTTGTAATTCATTTATAATTTGCCAATTTGAGTTTATGCATTTGTATAAGCTGTCTCAAATGATTTTTTGAATGAGATTAGATATAATAATATAAAACTAATGCAACCATTTATGGATATAATGCTTGAACCATAAAATGCATAGTGTTTTCCTCTGTAATAAAGCTAGTGTGCTTCATTGGGTGAAGCCCACTTTTTGCAAAAGATCAAATTAAAATTGATAAGTTTGGATTAGAGGCAATAATTATCTTACACTGAAAAGCAAACAAACAAAAAAATTTCCATTTTTATGAAATTTCAAATTTTTATGAAATTAAGAAGGATGTCCCTGGGTTCTGTAGTTGGCATAAATTAGACTGCAATTCCAAAATAAAACAAAATTAAGTTTTATGAAGTCTTTAGACACAAAGTAAAAAAATATTCTAGTCTAGTTTTCAAATATTCTGGTGCTACTATTACTATTAACCTAAGCTTTAAAGAACTTAGCTGTTTCTGCTTTAAAATATATAAATATATAGAACATTTTTAACTAGACATTTGGATAATGTTGAACCATTTTGCCATGTTGATCCATTCCTCTCCCAATCAAACTGTTCTTGAAAGAAATATGAAAAAGTTAATAGACCAAAACAAGTTACAGATCTTGAATTAACCAGAAGTGATCTTTTTAAAATGACAAGATTGCCCTTTTATGATAACAAATGTGGATCTCCTATTTGAAAGTGGACCAGAATCCCAGATTGGGAGGGGGAGGCCAGTCAACTGTGAAATAGGTTGTCAAAAATATAAGTCTAAAATATGATTCAACCAGGAAAAAAAAATCCCAATTGTGCTGAAAAGTCTAGGATGTTCATTTACTTAGCAGAACAAAATCAGCTGAGGCTCACTGCAGATTTAGTTGAAATTCCACAGATAAAAAGTTTGCTGCAGTGACAAATCTCTCTGTAATTGGAATACTTCAAAATATTAAACATGGAATCCAAGAGTAATTGGAAGGCAGCACATGTTTCCATAATTAGTCCATCACTTTTATTTACCTCATGTATAATACATGGCAGCCCACATCATAAAATAAATTAACAGCTAAATGTCAAATCTCCCCTCTTATTTAGGCCATCTGCTTAGGTGTTCAGATTGACACTCACTGCCATGAGAAATTGTAGAGACCAGAGAATCCAACTATCAGAAAAGAGTTATTAGAAAATGCATCAAACACCAGGACTTGTTCTTTCTGGCTTCCCCCTCCACTCCCACCCCCACCACAAACTTTCAAAGTCTAAAGATTTTGTAATCTAAACTACTACTGGTGCAAGTCTTAAGCACATTTCAGGACACAGGAAACTGAATCATATATTCTACAAAAATGTGATGCTCTCAGAGCTTCAATTAAAGTCATTGAAGAAAGAAAGCCTGTGGGCTCAAGGCCCATCACTGTCTGAAGTCCATCCGTAAAATTTGCAGAAAGGAGAATCCTGGAGAATCCCAACCAAGACCACTTTCTTCATAAAAACCAGTTTTGAAAGTATTCTGTCTTTTCTGATATCAATGTTGGAATCTCTGATTTGTACCTCAAGATGAGAGTACAGTTGGGAAACCCCCATCAGCTCTGGGGAGGCACAGAAGAGAGGAGCACACTCTATGGCCCCTGCTCCTGGGTCATCCTCCCCCTGCCTTCTCTCTGCACTCTAGGATCCCTAGAGTTTATTCCAAAACTCATGT
Source organism: Canis aureus (assembly GCF_053574225.1). Taxonomy (NCBI): domain Eukaryota; kingdom Metazoa; phylum Chordata; class Mammalia; order Carnivora; family Canidae; genus Canis; species Canis aureus. Next base: position 43,604,654 of record NC_135623.1, on the reverse strand, counting down.
ACAGCTCATGAAAGCCAAGCCAAGTCAAACCAAAGAAAAGGTTTTTACCTCACTACTTACCTATCTGCCCAAGCAAGAGTGATATCATCATTTCACCAATTAGAAAGACAGATTTTGAAAGCAAATTACCATCCAACCATACATGCCCTGTATGGGGTGTTGCCACCTGCTGCTGCCCAACCTTTTCTCTCATAAACTTGGAGTCCCTTCTGAAATATTTTCAAACTTTTCATCAGGTTCATTTCAATCAGTGTCATCATTCAAAACAGAAAGAAGGGAAGAAAGTGACTTCAAGTGTCAATAATGCTGCTCCCCAGGTGGAGTAGAAAGGAGAACCGGCTGGTTGGTTTCACTCCCATAATTCTGTCTTTGGGAGAAAGCCAGATTGGAACTGGTAACAGCACTTGTGATACACCTAACTTTATGAGATTAGACTTCAACTATAGGTTTCAACTATAATGCAAATACCTTCTGTGGTTTGGGGCAAATTGCATAACCACCTCTTCTTCCTCCAAAGAATAATAAAAAATAATTGATTGTACTCGTAACATGCCTTTCATCACCATAGCACAAATGCTTAGATTAGCTCCCTACCTACCTATCACACTGTGATGTGAAAATTAATTAGCTAATGTCTGTAAAGTGCTTTCAAGATGAAAAGTGCCATATGAATGCTAAATGCCACCTATGAGTACCAATAAAGACAACCTCATAGAGAACATAATAGAGCGACAGGGGAATGAGTGAACAACCAGTTTAAAAAAGCAAGGTGACAAAAAATAAATAAATACAGTAACCATACAGAACAGACTTCCCAAGTCATAGACTTTATTGTTCAAGAAAAGAAAAAGGCATGCAAATACGGAAACTTGCTTTAGGATCAGGACTAGAGCCAGTGGTGTACTCAGTGAAGTGCCATCAAATCCATAGAGTGCTCTGGAAGGATACTAGTACCATAGAATGTTCTCAGAAGAGGTATAATGAAATGAGGGATACAACGGACTATTTTCCTGAAGACCATTGCCCCTGTCGGGGCAGAAGGGATAAATCAATGCCTTATATTTATTCATAGCTTCATAATTTTCAAAGTTCTTGCCCCATAGCCCACTTCCCTTCATCTGCATAATAACCCTTCTGTAAGAGCTAGCATGAATATTATTTCCATTTTACAGATGAGAACATTGAAGGTTAGAAATAGATTTGATAAAAATTAATGAGTTAGCAAGCAATGAAAGAGGAGCTCCCATCAACCTTTCTACCACAAAATCAGTGGGTTTTTTTTTTCCATTACACTTAACTAGTTAATGGGCATTTTACAATTAGAAGGCATTGTCAATACATTTCAAATTATTTCCATATGTGTGTATTCTCTATCCAAATAATTTCACTTCTAGCAACTTATCCTACATAATTAAGAAAATGCTCAAAGATCTAACTATGGAGACACTTACTGAGTCATTAGTCATAAAAATGACTGAGAGATGGAAATAGCCTAAATGTTTAGCAGAAATGATGAATAAATGCTAGTATATCCACAAGATGAAATATCCAGAGGTAGCCATTTAAAATATCCTGGAAATATCTTTACTGACCTAAAAAATAAAAATGTTCATTATATAATTGTTAAATGTTGTACAAAATCTTTTTAAAAATGTGTGCATATATCATAGAATGATATCTAGATGGAGATACAACCCAATATGCATGGTGGTTACCCCTGAATGACAGGACTGTGGTGATTTTCATTCTCATCTATTGCATTGGATCATCTGTACTATCAGATTTTATTCCATTTATTTGTATTATAAAAATCACTATACAAAGCATTGCCATAGCCACCTAAGTCACTCGAAATCACCACAAAGAGGCTGGGCTGAAGAAAGGTCAACTTCATTTAAAATGGTTCCTTATAAGTGCCCTGAACAGAGGCTACTCATAGGGCATGAAGGTAGGATTGCTCTGTCCCTCTGCTTTCCCCCTCCTCATCACTCATAAGCATGTAAGAAGGTGTCATTTCCCTTTCTTACATAGCAATCCATCCAAGCACCTGTTAGGGTTGGTAAAATCACTGCTCTCCATTTCTCCACTTCGGCCTGAGATTCTGTTTACATTGCTGTTTACATTGCTGAGAAAATGCTAATACTGCACTGAGAGGAGCAACAGGTTCTAGAACTATCTCATGTCTCATAGCACTGAGATGAAACCTGATTTTAGGAGAATACAGACAGAAGAGAAAGCATTGCAGTAAGAGAAACTAACATTAGACACCAGGAAAGGATTGCCAGAGGAAGAGAGAGAAGCAATGAACTTGAGAGAAAGGTATTCCTGTTGGCCTCAAAGACAGAGAATCAAAGATTTTTTAAATTAGTATGGTAGGCAGGATTACAAAGTAGTTCCCTAAAATATTCCTAATTCCTTCAACTGTAAATATGAGGAGTTATTATGTCCCTGATGATGTCACATGGCAAAAGGTATTTTGGAGATATTCTTAAGATTACTAACCAGGTGATCTGGGGTTTATCAAATGGGCAATTAACTTGGTGGCACAATGTAATCATTTGAGTCTTCTAAAAGCAGAGAGTTTTCTCAGGCTGTTAATAGGAGGAGAAGTCAGAGAAATTAGAAGCATGAGAAGGATCTGAGATGCTGCTGAAGACCATGTTGGTCATGTGATGAGGAATGTGGGTGGCTTCTGGAAGCTAAGAGTGATCCCTGATAGCCAGGAAAAAAAAAAAAAAGGACCCAAAACAAGTAACCATAAGGAATCTAATCCATCCAACAACTTGAATGAGCTTAGAAGTCAATTCTTCTCCAGAGTCTTCAAATAAGAGACCAGCTTAGCCATTACTTTTGACTTTGGCCTTGTGGGACCCTAGCAGAGAACCCAGGTGACCAGGATTTGTGACATACAGAATTGTGAAATAATTAATGGGTATTGATGTTTGGGTTTTAAAAAAATTTTTTTTAGTTAAGATATAATTGACTTATAACACTATATAAGTTTAAGGTGTATAATATATTGGTTTGATACATTTATATATTGCAATATGATTACCATGATAGCACTAGTTAACACCTCTATTGTTTCACATTATTATCATTTTTTTTTTGTGGTGAGAACAATTAAGATCTATTCTCTTAGCAATTTTGAAGTTTATAATACAATATTATTGTCTATAGTCACTATGGTATGCATTAGACATCCAGAACTTATTTATCTACTAGTTGCAAGTTCGTACCCTTAAACAATACCTCTCCAATTCTCCCACTCCCTTCCCACAATCCCTCACCATTAACCACCATTCTACCCACTGTTTTTATGAGTTAGGCTTTTTTAGGTTCCACACAGAAGCGAGTTCATACAGTATTTGTCTTTCTTTATCCAACTTGTTTCACTTAGCATAATGCCCTCAAGGTCCACTCTACATTTTTGCAAATGGCAGGATTTTCTTCTTTCTCATGGCTGAATAATATTCCATCGTATATAGATAGATAGATAGATAGATAGATAGATACATAGATAGATACATAGATACATAGATACATAGATACATAGATACTACATCTTCTTTATCCATTCATCTCTTGATGGACATTTAGGTTGTTTCCATAAGTTGGCTATATAGACGCAATAGGCTTCAGTGTGGAGATATCTCTTAGAGATACTGATTTCAATTCCTTCAAATATATATACCCAGGAGTGGGATTACTGAGTCAATTTTTAAATTTTTTGAGCAGCTGGCATACTCTTCTCCATATGGCTACACCAATTTACATTGCCACCAGGTTCCCCTTTTCTCTGTATCTATGCTAGTGTTAGCTCTCTTCTTTTTTTTTTTTTATAAACACCATCCTAAGAGGTATGATGGGATCTTTTATTGTAGCTTTGATTTGCACTTCCCTGATTATTAGTAATTTGAGTACCTTTTCATATACTGATTGATCATCTGGATGTCTTCTTTGGAAAAAAGTTTGTTCAGGTCCTTTGCCCTAAATGGGCTTTGTTTGAAACCACTAAGTTTGTGGTCATTTGTAATGCAGCAATAGGCAACTAGTTAGAAAGTGCTATAAAAACTAACTTTGTCCATTTCCTTCATTTTATCAATAAAGAAACTGAGACCCAGGGAAATTGTAGGATTTGGGAGAAAACTGTTATAAAGCTGGAACTAGAGTACAGGTTACATATAGTCCAGGGTTCTTTCCACCATCCCATTTCTGTGCTCCCACCAAGCTTCTGAAAATCACTTTTATCCAGCCTGGCTTAGAGTGAAAAGATAAGATTGCTGGCAGAGATCCCTGCCAGCATTGTGATTTTAATGTATTTCTTGATTTCTAAGAAATGAACTAAAATTGATATTGAACGCACAGACACTTCTCTAATTTAAAAACAATCAATAATATTTATAACTTTCACCCAAGATTTAATATGCTGACAATACCATACAACCCACTGCATTCTCCAATAAGTGACAATTTCAGTTTTCAATTTAGTGAAGTTCAGCAAAATTTATCGTATTCAAATTCCCTAGGATGTTACACGTGGTGAAATCTTTCAAGACAGACTTCTGCAATTTTCCCTAACTGAAATGACTTAAATTGTTTGAAAAACTAAGAAAAAAGTTAGGAAACTTTTATGGAGAAAACCCTAATACCCTTTTAAAAGTCACTCATATTTTTATGCTGTTTCTGTGACATTAGTGTCACACTTATTTAATTCTAGTCACTTTTTCTGAACGCAATACCATTGGTTGCGTTTCTAGTAATTTTCAAGAGTAAGACAGACATTAGCTCCTGCCTCTCTTGGGATTAACTGAGTATCATTAATAAATGTAGCACAGTTCATGATGATATGATGGATAAGTTAAAAAAATAAGAATGAGTAACCAGCACTGACTTTGCTCATCTTCTAAGCATGATAAATTCAGATACATTAAAGAAATTACCAAATCACATTGTATTTGAAAAGGCCACTTTTAACATAACCCATGTGGTTCCAGATTCATTTTGCCACAAATTATTTTTCTCTTGGATAATCCCATTTGGGGTTTGGGTTTAGGCTTCATTTTCCTCCCATTGCAGCCCCTTAGTACTCATGGCTCCCCCTATGAAATGCTGAGAGGTGATGCTGAATGGTTATTGGCAATGCTTGCTGTTTACCTGTACACTTCCACCAGCAATGTGAGAGTCACTCAAGAGAAGCCAAGGCCTTTAAACTGCATCTATATGGTACAATCTGTTCACCTTCAATTCCTTGTTTATTGATTTCCACAAACAGGTCTGGTACTCACTTGATTGCACAGTTTTTTTCCCCCTGTAATCTGCAGACCTGAGGTAATAAATCCCAGGTTCTTTACAGATTTTACTCTAGAGCAGTGATGCCTCATTAATGCATCATGGTGATGATGGAAATGTTCTCTGTGATGTCCAATATGGTAACCATTAGCTGCATGTGGCTACTGAGCACTTGGAATGCTCAGTCACTCTTATGACCAGGGAACTAAATTTTTTATTTTATTTTGAATTTTAATTAATTTAAATTTAAATAATCACATACTACTTGGCTGTAAAATTAAATAATCACATAGACATACTGTCAGCTACTGCAACAACCACAGAGATTTAAGTCAAGACCTATGTAAGCTACTTAAGATCCAAGCCAGGCAAGCTCTGGGAGGACTGTGCTGACTCCTAAGGTATGTGTTTCTTTAAGAATTCTCATTTACTCTAGTTGTATTGCTTCGGTCTCAATTACCTCACCATTCAACACATAAATGTACATGTAACTATACTCCTTTTTGCTTATAATAACAATAACAATAGTAATACTAATAATAATGGCTCTTACTTACAAAATGCCTATTGTGTGCCAGGTATTGTATCAAATACAATTGTATGAAATCTTCTAAGAAAGGGTTTCTGCATACATTACTTAATTCATTTTACAAGTGTAATAGTTGAAACTAAATAAATGAATCCATTATCTGAAGCATTTGATGTTTCCCTTATATCCATATATTTTACCTTGCAATATATGCTAATAATAAAAATCAGATAAAGTATCAGCATTACACTTCTTTCCATAAAGGTACAACATGCTACATATAATATTTTATCATGAAAAAGATATCTCACTGCTTTCCTACCAAGATTTGGCTCTATGACTGTCAATTTCTCTTGGTTTCTTTGTAGCAAAGCATCAAAAGCAATTGTGGGTATAAGAAAAAAATTTTCAATCTAAAAGAGAGGTGGTGCCAGATAAATTTCCCCAGATATTTTGGATCCACATGCATCCAGAAACAAACAGCTTAGTAGCTATGAGAGAGGATATATTTCTTGGCAGAAGGGCATAGGGCTGGAGTATTTGACAATTAGATGATATAGTGGCTAGGTCTAGAAAATCGGGGGTTACAGGATGGAGAAGACACCCAAGTTTTACACAAGAAGCATCTGCCTAATCATGGTCCTCCATTTTGAAAGGACCCGGAACAGAGACTTTTGAGTATGATACCATTTTCTCTGTCATGATGAAGAGCAGCACTCCCCACTAGCAATCCGCTAATACTCACTACTGAGCTGCTTTCGTATTTTGCTCCTTTATACCCAATAAAACATTAAGGTGTTTATGATCAAGTGTAATTCAACCACATTGGTAAAGTACTTCTTAAAACTGAAGACTTAATAACAACTCGATTTAGAGACTGGCTGTCACCAGCAGGCAGAGAGCTATGGTACACAAAAACACCAGTTTGTGTGATAAAAGCTTGACAGCCTTGCCTACATACAAACCAAAGAAAATAACATGCCTATGACAGCTACAACAGCAGCAATTTTAAACTTCTCACTGATGAAACACACTTTGAAGTCATAACTCTTGTATAAATCTGGATGTCACTTTTTTCATGTTATAATTTTGCGATCCAATGGATCATTGTGTAGACCCTCTACCTGCAAATGAGCTCGATAATGCAGCATGTGCACAAATCATTGAGCTATCAGTGACATCAGGGGTTTGGCTGCTGGGGTTATTAACAGATATTTTTTCACCTAGAAGCACAGACTAAAATCAATCATTCTGATAACTAGGCATGGCATGAGCTGTCTGCACTTTCATTTCAATCTGATTAATCACATATACACAGACCTTTAACTTAAAGGAGCAATTGTTCACATTTAATCACAAAGAAACATTCAAGCATACCATCAGACATTACTAAATTTAACTACAATTTATGCTTCCTGTTTTAGCAAATATGTTTAGGATAATATGGGTTTCTGGATATAAATACATTGTTTTCTTCATTTGACAAATATTAAAATCGAAGCCAAGTAAAATAATCCACGGTGGGTTTTATCATTTATCATCTGATGCTTTTGAAGTTTCCATTATACCATACATTTTATTGCACAATTTATGCTGATAATCAGAGTACAGGTAAATTATCAGCATTATGTATTTTTCAGTAAAGTAGAACAGGCTAGATATCAAATTTCATCATGTTACATGTCCTACATCTTGCCAAGATTTGGTTCTATTACCCTGTCAATTTCTCCAGGTTCTATATTGCAAGAAAATAAATACAGTTGTGGTTACATGGTTCTTTTTTGTTTTTTGTTTTGTTTTGTTTTTATTTTTGTTTTTTAGTCTGGAATAGAGTTGGGATCAAGTAAATCCCTCTTATGATCCTTACAACAGTGTTCCCAGAGAAACACAACATTCCAGAGGCACATCTGCTGTTACTATAACAACAAAAAGGCAGAGTCTAAAGAGAATCATCTGCTCTAGAGGGCAGTCCACAAACCAGGAGGATCCTTGGGTTCTTCTCCAAGAAGCCAAAGGTGACTTTTAATTAAAGGAAAGAGAACTTGAAGAGAGTTTTATGTCTAAGAGGGGCACAGGGTGGTCAGAATTTAGGAAAGATAGAAGGGTAGCTCAAGATTTATAGACCAAAGGTGCAAAGCTGCTCTCAGAGAAATCAGCTATTAGAGCTGTAGGAAAATATCCAATGGCTGGAATGTGTGCACAGAGTTAAGAACTGGTCCAGGGTGATACCCAATAGAAGAAAGAACCACTCTTCAGTAGTCTGACCCAAAGACAAATAGCAACACCATGAGAGGAAGGTGAAGTTACTAGCCCACCTCAATCATCCAGGACCCTAGAGATATATATTGAGAATGGTCTTGGACTGGCTATCCAGGGAAGTGTCAACATGCTCTGTTGAAGAGCTGAACATGGCAATGAGTCTCAAGCAGTCCATCCGAGACTTCGCTTCTTTCCCTGACTTAGCTTTCTGGTATATTGGCTTCTTCTCAGGTCGTTGACCTTTTCGGTCGTCTTGGCCAGGTTCCCATGTGAGATTAATTTCTATTTTCAAGTACACCCAAGCCTGTCTTTCACTCCAAGGAAACCCTATCAGTTAATTAATCTCACTCTCTATTACTAGTCTCTTGGTTTTAATGTCTCTCTATCTAAGCTCTATCTTGGCCTCAACTGGAGTTTTCAGACTCTCCCTGGATTGAACTTTGCCCCTTTTACGGTCAAAATGGTTCATTAGCCAATTAACTTTCTGTCCAGGGAGGGAGATTAACGTCCAGCAAAAAAAATGAATAAGCAGACACATATACAATAAATGGCAATTTCTATAAACGCTTTGAATGAAATAAACTGAACTAAAGAAAATATGAAGTGGAATGATTCTGCTTTGGGAGGGTGGTCAAAAAAGACATCTCTAAGAGGGTGGTTTTTAAATGGAGACCCAAAAAAAGAGAAAGTAGCTAGTTGCAGTAACAGCAATGTGCAAATCTTTGTGGTATATGATAGAGGTGTGGTTATAAAACCACTAACCCCCAAGTGGGACTTCTCAGTAGTGACTCAAGGTTGCAGGGTCTTGAAAAGAGGGCGAGAAGTAGGTATGAGCCTGATCACAGATTTACGAGTCATGGTTAAAGAGTTTGGATTTCATTTTAAGTTTCTTACATGGCATATTGTTACAAGGCCTGAAGAGACCTTTGGGACTCATCCCATCTGTCAGGTAGAAGGTAATTCTTTTGCTTTTTAATCCATGCACCAACTTTTATAAGTCAACTTGACTAATGTTTGTTTATAATCAGTGAGTAAGCTGCTACTTTAATACTGCTACCCTGGAAGAGGCCCCTTCAAGGCATGTTAAATTAACTGATGTGAATAAAAACAATGAATAAAAATACCTCTCTCATTTAATGAGAACAGCAACTTCTGTTTCCCTGGGCTTTTTTGGTCCCATAAGACCTTTTAAAACAAAGTGAGCGTGTTATGGTTCAAATGCTAAAAACATAATCTCATCTCTTTCTTGTTGGGTTACATTTCAAGAAGCCATTTTAGATCAATCTTTTTGAGCACAGAAGCTCTCAGAAGCTGTGGCTAAAACATACCTAATACCACTGCTAGTTGCCTATTTTTCCCTGAAGTTGTTTTCACAAGGAACCAAAAGAGGTTATGATTCTTTAATCTGACACAGGGTCCCTCGAGCTTGAGGCTGTTGATAAAAGAAGCCCCAGAGTTTTTGTTCAATGTCCTGGTTATCCCCTTGGTCTCAATGTAAAAGGTGAGGCAAAATGCCACTTCCCTAACTTGCCATTGCTAGAGGGATTATAAAAAGTTTACACAAGAACTTTCTGAATCTATTCATATGTTGTGCATGTACCATCTCTCAGGTACTCGATTCCATATGTTTATTACTCACCCTTCAAAGGGGTGAGGCTGTATAATGAAAACTGGATTTTATTCCAGTTCTGTAACTAATTTGTTTCGCGACCAAGTAAAAATTTTATCCTCTCTTAGCATTATTTTTATTTGCAAGATGACCTCTATGGCTCCTTCCAGCTCTATTATTCTATGAATTTCTATCAACATGGACTCAAAAATAATGCGGGTATTAGTTACAGTAAGCTAAACTGCTGTTACAAATAGACTCAAAAGTACAAAAGCTCAAACAAAATAGAATCCATCTCTCTTCACACAGTGGTCCAGGACAATGTTCTAGATCAGCCCCCTTTTTGACTCAGGAAACTGTTGTAACCATACGTGGTCTCCAACTCTGCAGATAACCCTTCCAGCCTATCAGAAAGGAGGCAAGTTGAAGTCCATGGCCAGAGAAACCCTGAAAGGTAAGTGGAGGAAATCTGATACATAACTCTCCCTCTTTCATTCCTCTAGCAAGAGTTTAAACATGGGGCCATAATTAGCTACAAGGGAGGCTGGAAAGTACAGCGCCAGGCAGGCTCCAGACAGAACTCCATTATAAGAAGAGAAGAATGGATTTGGGTGGACAAATAGTCTCTGCTACATACCCAACACCTGTATGGTCCTTCACGGCCTACAAAGCTTCTTATCAACTGAATTTTCACCACAACTCTGTGAAACAATTATTAAGAATTCCATTATACAGAGGTAAAAACTATGTCCCAGAGAGATTAAGTATAATATATAAAGTCTCACAAATTTGAACTAAGTTTCAATTTTAAGTCTGTTGGTCAGTGTCTCCCCTGTTATATATACTAAACTGAAATAGCTGCATAGAAAATAATAATTAGTATACAGCTGCATGAATAAGGTGGGGTTTGAAGAACAAAGATGCATTACTGAAAAAAGTAATGGGAGCATCTAAAGCACTCTGTAGACCCAGCCCAATCTCCCATGTGTTAAGAGGTCTCTAGATAACCTGGGAAGAATTTAAGAAGTGGAAATTATATATATATATATATATATATATATATATATATATATATAAAATTATGTGTTTTAATATTATATATATGTTATATGTATAATATATATTTATATATACATATATACATATATATATTTTTTAAGAGGCTGATGAAGTTGGCAATTGAAACATTTACTTATTTTGCTCTCACTCTCAGCTGGTCTACAAAGCATGTCTAAGGACAAAAGAATTGCAAGAAACACTGCCTGGAAGTAAACACAAATCATACAGGAAGGCTAGAATCTAAAATTATCAAAAATAAAAAATATAGAAGGTCATCTCACAGACAGAGAAGTGGTTTTGCACTGGCCATAGACTTGCGGGCTGCTAGAGAGGACAATATATCCCTCCCCACTGTCACCCATCATACAGGCTTACAAATCATTTGCTGCTTCAACTATTTTATGCTTGCTATGAAAATCCAACCATAAACCGCCACTAAACCAACCTCATGTCTTTTAAAGGATCAGTCAAGCAATCCCTGAAGCACAACCTTGAAAAATTCTAGCTGGATTCTTCCTTAGTTTAAGCCAAATTTCTACGAAAATAAAGAATTCCTAAATAATACATTAGGTATAATTTCTTTTTTTAATTTTTTTTAATTTTTATTTATTTATGATAGTCACAGAGAGAGAGAAAGAGAGAGAGAGAGGCAGAGACACAGGCAGAGGGAAAAGCAGGCTCCATGCACTGGGAGCCTGACGTGGGACTCGATCCCGGGTCTCCAGGATCGCGCCCTGGGCCAAAGGCAGGGGCCAAACCGCTGCGCCACCCAGGGATCCCTACATTAGGTATAATTATTCTTAGTTCTAGTCTTCCAAAGGAATTGAGATAATATTTCAGGATGATTCCTCTTCCAAATTCCTCCCTACTCCCATTCATATGATTTCACGATTTAAAAGTAAAGGTCCCCTTTCTCACAAATCTGTTCAAAAGTGGTCATTTTTTAAAGGGATGGGCATTTTATGGATTACCAACTCTATATAACTAAAGTTGTGATGAGTCTCCGAGTCCAGCTGTCATTCATGAAGTACTCAAAATGAATTTTCAGAGGAGCATTGGTAAAGCCCCCCAAATCAGGGATCACGTGCTAGATGTAACAAGGCAATGCATCATTTCACACAAGTTAATTCTGTTCTATTCATGCCCTCTCTGAGAAGTGTTGAAAAGCTTATCAATGTATATGACTCCTCACAGAGAATTTTAAGAATTATGTCACCCTACATCCTCTCATGACAAAGCTCTCCTGGACCCTTTCTTCTAATTCATTTTCATTCTAGACGCTCCAGGGGCCTCACAGAGACAGTACTGGCTTTTGTCACCATTTAAGAGAGGATAGAAATTCTACCAAATTATACCACCATGGCTTTTTAAAAAAACAATCTAACTAGACCCAACTTACTTTAGCAATTTTGAGTACTGTTTTGCTTTTGTATCCAAGCCTGTCATCATCGGGTTTTATTTATTGAGCACTTTTGTGTTTATAGCATTGAATTCAGCAGATAACAGAGCAGAAAAGAGAAGAAGCAGAGGAGGATTTTTACAATCTAGAGAAAAGAATCTAAATCTACCTCAAAAGCTAATAGCATGTTATTAATGCAGTTCGTCCTAATGCTAATTTCTCTGGTCTTTTGTTTACACAAGAAAGCTCCAGGCTGGTTTATGGTGTCACATTTATCAGCCAGGAGAATATAAGCAAATCCCATTATGCCTAATTCAACCACCCAAATGAACCAAAATGTGTATTATGGTATCTCTTGATGCTGCAATTTCTACTTAAAAACAGAAACATAATTCTAATGCTCAGCAAATACAAAAGAAAAGCAAAGTGTTTTTCTCACAATTCCTGTTTTGACTTCCTCATTATTGTCTAAGCCCTAAGGCTCATCAGCAACTATGGAGAAAGGAAGAAAAAAATTTTTTTTAATGTAGTCAAGAAATCACTCAACACCAAGAATGAACAGGACTGGTGTGAAGGTGACCCATGGATGTCGTATCTCAACTACCTTTTTGGCAGCACACCTCTTCAGGTATTCAGACCATTCAGCAATTTCTCAAAACTGTGGCTTCTCAAATGTTTCCCTCACTGTGTAGCTTAGAAAATGTCCCCTCTTTATCACAAAATCCACCATTTTTCATAACACCCAGCTCCTTCATTTCTTTCCTCCTCCCAACGAAAAAGCAAAGTCTCAGCTCTAGTTGCAGGACAAACCAACTTCTAGGTGAAGGTGTCAGAAAGGAACAATGACCATATGTACCCTACTTTTCAGGGACTTTTAAGAACAGAGGTCTGATAGAGTGAGCATAACTTTCAAAAACATCCACGACCAAGGGTATGATTTTCCCACTGGGGTGGATCTGGACAAGTATGTAAAAAATATCTATAGCAACTTTGATTAAAGGAGTCATCGTTTCCAACTTAAATGCTACAGGGTGTGTCAGTGAAAATAAAATTTCACCCCTCTGAATGAAAAAATCTGACTCTATGCAACTATCCCTTCCTTGGTCTCTTTTTCTTTATCTTATGTAGTGAGCTTTGCCCACTCTTATTAAAATTGGATTACCCCTTCTGCTAGATGTTGAAGTTCCAAAAAATCTCACAGCCAATTATTCAAGCACAAACTCAACTGTCTCTCATCCATCTATTCATTCATGTACTATTCCATGGATAATGCAACACACACACACGCAATCCTGGGGGTTGAGGATTTCCAATACATAGCACTTCTCTTCCTCACCCAATTCTCTGTTAACTGAGAAGTAAGACAAAAGGAGTAATAAATGAAGATCCCCCTTTTTTTCCCCTGAGAAAACCACTAGAGAAAACTGTGTCATATACACAGACAAGAATTCTAAATACCCAATATCAGACTTAGGGAGACTTATCACCTAGCCACAGAGAGCTCCAAATGACCAGAGCCCTCCCTTGTGAGTTATAAGGTTTACTACATGACCAAGGGCAATCTAGAGCATACACTCACCAACCAGATCCTCAGAACGGGAAGGAAAGGGCAGAGTAACACATGCCCATTTCCTCCTACTCCAATCCACCAACCCCATTCATCACTCCTTTTCCCCAGGGAAGTGAAGGGCTGAAACAAGGCCAGGAGTGTCACATTTGGCAATGCCCCTTGAAGTGGACTGAAGTATAGGATTGCAGCAAAAGTGCCTCCAGGCCCACCATTATATACCTTAAAAGTTTGCTCTCTTGACCCACTGGGCTTCAGTACTAACCAGAGGTGTGGGTCTTCTCCAGAAAGAAAGAGATGCCACTGCCAGGATATGGTGTCCCTGCATGAGGACTCTCCCCATCCCAAGCATGCATTTGCTCCTTTGCAGATACTCATGGGGCCATTGATCCCAAAAGGTTCCAAACTGGACAGAGCCATGAACTAACTAAGCTCATACTTGCTGTGGCCCCAGATTTTGATGTTGGCTCACTTCTTCAACAGCTTCAAGCTTTCACTCAAATGTTGCCTTATCAGAAATGCATCTCCTGACCACCCTATTTAAAATTGAAAGCCATCATTTCCCCCAGCACTCTCTACCCTCTTTCCCTGTTTTGTTTTTCTCGAAATCATTGCTTCTTACTTGACATGTCACTTTGCAATTATTAAAAATCAAAAAGTAAATATAATTGTTTATTGACTCAGCTGTAATGTAAGCTCTATGAGGGCCAGGTGTTTTGATTGCTTTGGTTACTGAAACATTCCCAGTGCCCAGAACTACTGGCAGCTGGCAAACACTAAGAATTTGTCAGATGAACAAATGAGTAGAAATAGTCCCTCAGCTGGATATGGAGCACCATACACTGCTGAAACTCTCGAAGTTAAAATTGCCAACAAGTCCGGTCTCCTCCCCAATGCTTAAAGCAATCTATCCCAGTCATTCCTTATAGATAGTCCTCCTCCAACTTAATCTCCTGGGTTTTTTTCCCTTGATAGTCCTTGCCGGTACACCAGGTATTGGTATTCCTGAACTGAATTCTTTCCCCAAACTTTGAAACCTTTATTTAGAAGGAAAGAGCAGAATATATGGTCTTTGGGGATAGGACTTCCTAGAGAGAGAGAAGAGAGGAAGAGATGCACCTTCTGATGTCCACTTCCTCACCCTAAATCTTCCCAGTTAAGCCATTCATCTCCCATCCCCAACTGTATTCCAAGAGATGGAGAAAGTCCAGAAGAATTATACCAATGGCTTTCTTCCCATGTGGAAGGAAACATCAGTCAGGGGGATTAAACTGACCTACACCAAAATCATGATTTAAAGTCTAGAAAATTTATGGTCTAGAGAAACAGAGACGTAAACAATTAATAGGAAAAATAAGTTATATAGTGATATTGGTATTAAGTATTATGGGAACATAAACAAGGAATTGGCTGTAGCCAATATAGTTGAGATGTATCTGTCAATGTATTTTAAACTCAGTATAGTTTTTAAAAATATATTAAATGTATAACCTCTAAAATACATTTGTCCTAGAATCATTCCTTAATTTCATTGAGTCCTTTCTCCATTGGCAAAGTAACTTCTTAGCTATCTAATTCAGTCTTCACCTCTGCCTCTTGCCACTTAGGTATGTGCACAGCTTCACACACCTGCATGGGTGTAAACACACATGGGGGTGCACACACACATGGTGCCAGTGTCTCCCAGAGACATAGTCATAGCAATCTCCACTTACCCGTGCACATGGCTACCTAGAATAAAGACTATATTTTCACATCATCCTTCCACCTAGACGTGGTCCCAGAATATAAGTATAATTAGTGTATGTAACTATAATAGGGATTGGGAACAATGATTTCTTTCCTTTGCTCCTACTTGCCATTGGGAATGTGGTTTTCCTGGTTGGAGCTGGAGCAGCTATCTTGGATGGTAAGATGATTTTGAGAACAAAGCCCCATGAACAAGATGGAAGAAACTTGTGTCCTTGACACCATGAAATGCTATGCTAGTCCTAAGCCCTATTTTCAGTTTTTATATGAGAAAGAAACGAACCTCCATCTTGTTTAAAGTTAGTTGAAGCCTCTGCTATTTTGGGTTTTTAGACATTCATAAATAAAACTAATTCTAGTCCATTCTCAATCAATTTATCTTTTCTCCACTCCTCACCTCTCCCCAAGTCTCTCTCGCTTTCCCTTCTTCCTTCTCTCTCTCTTACACACACACAGACATACATACACACTCTTAGTGCTACTCCCATTGTAGAACTTTGTGCTTTCCTTTGTTTCTTGTTGATGTGCCTTCCTCCCACTTATTTCTAATCTCCCTTACCCTTGCTTTAAATAGTTACTTCAAATGTTACTTGATCCCAAAAGCTTTCTTATTCACATCCCCAGCCACTTTCTTAAATTTGCAGAGCAACTTCTGCCAACTTCAATAGCCTAGAGTGTAATTCTTGACTGATTTATCTTCTTCTCAAAAAAGCCCTGTTTCTGAAGAGTAGGTATCAAAACTATTTTACTCTGGATCTCCAGAATCTAGCAGAGTGCCTGATGCAAAGACACAACCTGCAGCACATATTAAATAAAGTAGGTCGGGTACTTATTAATAATCTCATTTTACAGAAAGACAAACTGAGGTTAGTGATTTATATGAGGCCACATAAGTTAATATCCAAACTGTGTTTTCCTACTGTACTAGGATGTATTCCAATTAGAAAATAACTATGATTTCAGGCACTTGGAAATATCCTTCTGTTCCAGGCTGAATGAACTATGTTCACAAATAGACCCAGACTTGTAGGAATAGCCCATGGAAGCCTGCAACATTAGTTTTCTTCACTTAATTTAGGGACTAGCACATATTCCACAATCCTAGAGAGTAGCTACAATACCCACTGAATTAGGGAAAGTGTAGTCTCAGTCTTTTTAATGTTAAACCACAGTCAGGTTTCTTCCTTTATGTTTATTCTTCTACATCTTAGTTAAGCAATTTTTGGCAAATTTTTATGGAAGTGATTGGTGAATACTAGATAACTTTTATGCAACTATAATACTTAATATAAACAAATTTTAACTTTTTCTGCACAGCTAAGAGCCAAGTGATCCAACCTCCAGATTTATTCAAATGATATGCAAATGGTTCATTACCAGATGAACTGGAAAATATGATAATATTTTATAATATGTTATGCTATCCTAACAATAAACTCAAGAAAGACACCTAAAATGTTGTATTAAAAATTGCGAAGAAAATTATAAAACTCAAGGTCCACACCACCTAGAAAGAAAGTTAGCAGATATCCTAGGAAAGGTCTACCTCCTTCTCTTTTTGCATCTGTGACTCAGAAGAACCTGACCACAGAAATATTAATGCAATCAGTCATTTAATAGCACTCCTTAGGGTCTGCTGAGCCACTCTCTGACTCTTGCTCTATATCCATCCATTCCCTTAGAAGTGGATGCTTCGCACAACCAGCATGAACCTCTACAGGTAAGTCAGACCATTTCACTCCACTTCTCAAAGCTCTCTAGAAGCTCCCATGATGTGTGTAGCCTTATGTTATCTGGTCTTTGGTTACTCCCATCCTGTTCTTCTACCTATGGTCCCCTCAGCTTATTCCAACCCAGCCTCACTACCTTTCAGGGTCATTGCATTTGCCATTGTCTCTATCAGGTACAATTTTTTCCCAGGTACATTATGTCTCACTGTCACAGTTCAATTAGGTCTCTTCTGAACAATCATCTCAGACACGTCAACCCTGATCACAAACCTAAGACAGCAGCCTCTATCCCCCTCTCCCTACTTGCTCTGCATATTTTTCTTCACAGCAATCATCACCATCTGACATTACATTAAACATTTATCCATCCATCCTTCTAGTATTTGTTTGCTTGTTTAACTATCAATTTACTTGTTTATTAATAAATAAACAAGTATCTGTCTTCCTCCTGGAACAGAAGCTTCATGAGGGCTCCTTGTTTGTCTTCTTCACTGCTGAACACTGTACCCAGTCGTAACAGACTCTCAATAAATACTGATCGAGAGAAAAAAAAACAATTCATCCAACAACTATATCTATCTTAGGTCATGTGTAAGATGAGTGTTATCCATACTGCCTTTGGTCTCACAATATTGACAGTTTAATTGGAAAAGAAGCTGCTACAACTTATAAACATTCTGGGGGAAAAATCATTTTGCCTCTGTTGTCAAAGGCTCCCTACCAACATCAGAGGAACTATATGTCTAAGGTTTTACTTGGTCTACTGTGTGGAAGGTTAAAAGAACAAAATATCTTTTAGGAAGTTTGGTTCAGCTTTCTGTTGATTCTTTCCCCTTTATGGTTTCAGCTATCAGGCTATTAGGTAGGCAGAGAGAACTAAGTTGTCAGATGGCTTCTCTTCCATTTGAAATAAAAGAATTTAAATTTCCATTCGAAATAAAAGAATTTGATTAATTTTAGAGTTATCTTAGCTGACTAATATTATCAACCAAACAACTGATTATCTATACAACACACAGAAAGCATAAAACAATATAAATAGCAAAGAAGACTCAAGGAATCTTCTATAATAGTAAGTATAATAAAAATGATACTGAGCTCTAAGGGCTACAAAAATAAATGCATTTACTATATCACAATAATCTTAGGAGTTATAGACCAGGAAACTGAGGCATAGAGGAACTAAAAACGTTCCCGATGTCACACAGTATTTCTTATATTAAATAGAAGGGTAGGAATTGCACTGTCTGGCTTCCATTTGTTCAAGTTGATGTATTTGTAGCTCTTCTGTCAGTCTTGGCTCCTTCACCCGTGGGGGCATGCTCCCATCTTAATGTACAACCTTTGTTTCCTGCTCTTTTTCATGAGTCTTGGGACTTTTCTGCTGTTCTCAGCTCTGCAGTGCATCACTTGGCTGCTCTCCTTAGGTGACTGCTTCTGGCTCTTAGGCTCTACATGATATTGCCTTTCCCTCTGAAACACGGATATAGAGAATAATCCCTCTATGAGTCTGTTCCAATCTGATTCCAACCCCACTTTGAATTACATTTGAAAGTAAGACCTGTATAACTATTAGTCTCTCTGTTACAACAACCAAATTTTGTCATATTGGCAAGAACTGGCAGCGGTTGCAAACGTTGGGTCTTCTAAAGTATGTAGTCTCCTCATCTCTACCTTGTGCCCTAGTTCTATTCTGCTGCTTTGGGATATGGATCAACCCATAGCTCTCCACTGGCTGTTTAACACATTACACTGAGAGAAATCTTTATATCCTTTGTTTTTGGTGGAGGAGATGGAATGACTGGCCACCTTGGTTGCTTTGACAAAAATTGCTTACTGCAGTAACTAGGTATATTTTAAAGTTCAACCTAACAAGCAATTAAACTGTTATTCTTGGTAGTGTTGCTTCTCCCTACTTCTTTGAGGGGAAGACCAGAAAAGAGAAAGCAGAATTCTCCATCTTCCCCACATTCTAAGAGGACCATTTTGCCATAAATTGGGAAAACAAAATTTGCTGATTTCTGAAGTGCACAGATCAGTCACCAAAGCAAACATGTAAAGGTCTTCCTCTTTATTCTCTTATACACAAGGTGAATAAAAACCACCTTTGAAAATTTAAAAATGCATGGAAACAAATGAAGATAAAAACACAACAGTCCAAAACCTTTGGGATGCAGCAAAATCAGTTCTAAGACAGAAGTTTATAGCAATATAGGCCTACCTCAAGAAGCAAGAAAAGTCTCAAATACACAACTTAACCTTACACCTAAAGGAGCTGGAAAAACAACAACAAATGAAGTCTAAAGCCAGCAGAAGGAAGGAAACAATAAAGATTAGAGTAGAAATAAATGATATAGAAACTAAAAAAATAACAGAACAGGTCAATGAAACCAGGAGCTGGTTTTATGAAAAAATTAATTGATATCTCTCTAGCCAGACTTATGAAAAAGAAAAGAGAAAGGACCCAAATAAATAAAACCACAAATGAGAGAGGAAAAAGAACAACCAACACCACAGAAACACAAACAAGTATAAAAGAATATCATGAAAAACTATATACTAACAAATTGGACAACCTAGAAGAAATGGATAAATTTCTAGAAACATATAAATTACCAAAAACAGGTACCAAACAGGAAGAAGTAGAAAATTTGAACAGACCAATAACCAGCAAAGAAACTGACTCAGTTAATCAAAAAACTCCCAACAAACAAAAATCAAGAACCAGATGGCTTCACAGGAAAAATCTATGAAACATTTAAGAAAATAATTAATACTTATTCTTTTCAAACTATTCCAAAAAAAAATAGAAAAGTAAGGAAAACATCCAAACTCATTCTATGAGGCCAACATTATCCTGATATCAAAACCAGACAAAGACACCACACACACACAAAAAGAGAACTAGAGATTAATATCTCTGATGAATATAAATGCAAAATCTTTAACTCAATAATACTAGCAAACTGAATCCAACAATACACTAAAAAAAATCATTTACTGAGAACAGGTGGGATTTATTCCTGGGTTGCAAGGGTGGTTCAACATTCACATATCAAAGTGATATATCACATTAATAAAAGAGAGGAGGATAAGAACCATATGATCATTGCAATTAGATAACTAGGACTAGATCTAACCAAAGAGGTAAAAGACCTGCACACTGAAAACTATAAAACACTGATAAAAGAAGTTTGAAGATGACACAAAGAATTGGAAACACATTCCATGCCCATAGATTGGAAGAACAAATATTGTTAAAATATCTATATCATTCAAACCAATCTATACATTTAATGCAATCCCTATCAAAATACCAACACCATTTTCCACAGAACTATAACAAACAATTCTAAAATTTGTATTGAGCCACAAAAGACCCTAAATAGCGGGATCCCTGGGTGGCGCAGCGATTTGGCGCCTGCCTTTGGCCCAGGGCGCGATCCTGGAGACCCACGATCGAATCCCATGTCGGGCTCCCGGTGCATGGAGCCTGCTTCTCCCTCTGCCTGTGTCTCTGCCTCTCTATCTGTGTGTGTGACTATCATAAATAATAAATAAAAATTAAAAAAAAAAAGACCCTAAATAGCCAAAGCAATCTTGAAAAAGAAAAGCAAAACTGGAGGCATCACAATTCCAGACTTCAAGTTATATTAACAAGTTGTAGTGATCAAAACAGCATGGTAGTGGCACAAAAATAGACACAAGATCAACAGAACAAAATAGAAAACCCAGAAATTAATCCATAGCTCTATGGTCAATTAATCCTTGACAAAGTTGGGAAGAATATAACAATAGGGAAAAGACTGTCTCTTTGACAAATGGTGTTGAGAAAACTGGACAGCAACATGTAAAAGAATGATACTGAACCACTTTCTTATACACAAAAATATATTTAAAATGGATTAAAGACCTAAATATGAGACTTGAAACCATGAAAATCCTAGAAGAGAACACAGGCAGTAATCTCTGACACTGGCCACAGGAACTTCTTTTTTGATATGCCTCCTGAGACAAGGGAAGCAAAAGCAAAAATAGACTATTGAGATTACAACAAAATAAAAAGCTTCTGCACAGCAAAGGAAACAATCCACAAAACTAAAAGGCAACCTACGGAATGGAAGAAGATATTTGCAAATGACATATCTGATAAAGAGTTTTTATCCAAAATATGTAAAGAACTTATAAAACTCAACACTCAAAAAATGAACAAACCAATTAAAAAATGGGCAGAAGACATGAATAGACATTTTTCCAAAGGACACACACAGATGACCAGTAGTTACATGAAAAGATGCTCAACATCACTTATCATTAGGGAAATGCAAATTAAAACCATAATGAGATATCAGTTCACACTTGTCAGAATGGCTAAATCAACAACACAAGAAACAACAGGTGTTGGTGAGGATGTGGAGAAAGGGGAACCCTCCCACACTGTTGGTAGGAATACAAACTGGTACAGCCATTCTGGAAAACAGTATGGAGGTTCCTCAAAAAGTTAAAAATAAAACTACTCTATAATCCAGCAATCACATTACTAGGTATTTATTCAAAGAATATACTAATTCAAAGAGATACATGTACCCCAATGTTTATAACAGCATCATCTACAATAGCCAAATTATGGAAATTGCCCAAGTGTCCACTGACTGATAAAAGAACTTATATATTTATATATGAATTATATATATATATAAAATATGTAATGGAATATTACTCAGCCATAAAAAAGAACGAAATCTTGCCATTTGCAACAGCATGGATGGAGCTAGAGGGCATAATGCTAACAAAATGAGTTAGAGAAAGACAAATACCATATTCATATGTGGAATTTAAGAAACAAAATAAATGAGCAAAAGAAAAAGGAAAAAGAAAGATAGTGAAGCAAACCAAGAAGCAGACTTTTATCTATAAAGAACAATCTGATGATTACCAGGGAGGAGGCGGGTTGGGGGTGGGGGAGGCAGGGGTGAAACAAGTGATGGAGATTAAGGGATGCAATTGTCATGTTGAGCATGGGAAATGTTGAATCACTCTATTCTACACCTGAAATAAATATTATGCTACATGTTAACAAACTGGAATTTTAATAACAACTTTAAAAAAATAAAACCAAATTTTTTAGGGGCACATTGGTGGCTCAATTGGTTAAGTGTCTGCCTTCAGCTCAGGTCATGATCCTGGGGTCCTAGGATTGAGCCCCATGTCAGTCTCCCTGCTCAGTGGGAAGCCTGCTTCTCCCTTTCCCTCTGCTGCTCCCCCCACCACTTGTGTACTCTCTCCCTCAAATAAATAAATAAAATCTTAAAAAAAAAAACAATAAAAAAAACCACATTTGAGCAACAATTAAATACACCAGAAGTGAAAAATTGCAGATAGAGTTTGGAAATATTCACAGAGAATAAAAATTACAGTGGACTACAAAATACAAGAAAGGAAATCAATATAGTGATAAACATTGATTATAGTTGGAAGAACCTCATATTTACAGTTCTTTACAAAAAATAAAACATGTTCTCAAAAGATTAGATTCTTCCAATATATATCAAAAACATGATTCAAGTAGTTATTTATTTTGTGATCGAATTATGCTATCAAGAAACTGATAGTTTACATGTTTTGAGGCTGTGACTGGTTCTATGCATCTAAATCTATTACAGAATCTTCTGGCAGAAAGGAATAGCTAGAGGTTTTCTAACCCAGGCACTTTGACTCTGGCATGAGGAATTTGTATTGAACCACCCATCCAATAGATTACCTATTGCTTATCCAATTTTGAAGTCCTCCAGGGATACAGAATTGCCAACATTTTTTAAAATAGCCTATTCAAATACTCATTACCACATTAGCTCCTGGAAAATTCTACGGAGCCACATTGAAGAGAAAAGCAAGGAGACTCAGGTGTTACTGATGTCCGTAACAACAACACAACTGGGGTGGGAGTGTCATGGGATAGAAGAAAATGACGAGAATGGTAAAGCTGCAAAAGGCTGGAAAATTTAGGGAATAAGTCTGAAAGTTTATTATCTGAGAAAGGAATAAAATATATGCTTCACCAAGGACAGGGAAAAAGAACCTGTGAAAGTAAATTTATTCTATAATTTAAGGACTCCCGAGAGCAGGGGTCCTTCTATATTTGACTTAGCTGATAATGATGCTGAGCAATCCAGCATAAGTGGGGAGAAGGAGGCTGTGTTCCAGTCATCTCCTATTATATAGCCACCCCAAAGCTTAATGGCTTACAACCACCACCATTTTATTAGCACTGCATATATTCATAAGCCAGGAATTTAGGCAGGGCTCATTTGAGTGATTCTTCTAGGTGGTATTGACAGAAGTAACCAGGCAGTATTCATTCAGCTGGCAGATAAAGTGGTCTGGAGGATCCAAGAAGGATTAATTCACAAGTTAGCCCCTAGGCAGGAATGGTTCAAAGGATGGGGCTCTACTGGTTCCCTCAGTCAGGGACCTACATGTTGACTTTCAAAAATGGTGGTCTCAGTGTTGGTGAGCATCTTACGTAACAGCTCAAGGTTCTTAGTCTTTGAAAGGGTTCAGAAGGAAGCTTCAGGCATGACTGAGCTTTAGAAACCCCAGAATACAATTTCTTCTATATCCTTTTAGTCAAAAATGCCTCAATGGCCAGCCCACATTCAAGGAGAAAAGAATTAGACTCTCCCTCTCAATGGGAGGCATGGTAAAGAACATGTGTCCTTCTTTAACTCACCATAGTCTATAAAAATTTTTCTAGACAAACTTTTTCGTGAAATAATTTGGCAAAAGCAATAAAATATGTACCCAGTTAAGACATAGAGTTCAATAACACCTGCTATAGCTATGTTGCTATCCAAGTGGAATTGCAAATAAGCTAATGCACTTGTGTAAGAAATGTCTGTTCACCTGTGATCCTGCAGGCTCACTCAGTGTATGAGAATAGACTGAGCGAGGGTGAATGGGAATATACACTCTGGTCCTTTTGCTGCTATGGAGCAATTACTGGGTGCCTCTTCATGCTGGTCCGTAGTCCGTACTGAAGATCTCTAAAAAACAAAATGGTCCTTGTCCCTAAGAGTCCTCACCCTTTGTGGTATTAGAACACGGTTGAAAATCATATAAAGGAACTTATGAAATTTTAGCAATTCAGAAGACTTACTAATTTGGGATATGATTAATCCTGAGTTAGGGTTTAGATAAAACTTCACACAGAGATAGCACCTACACAAGGTCTTCCTTGGAGGAAGAGAAGTTTGTCACATGAGCCAGAAAAAGCAAACAGAATATGCAAAGGCAGAGGAGTCCGAAAAACCATGACGTGGGTGTACACATGTCTGTGTGTGCGTGCACATGTGTCTGTGTGTCCTGAAAGTAGTTTAGCATGTTGAGAAAGGAGTGGGAAAAGAGAGGAAGGCAGAGGGTTTATATTTTAAGAATAATCTTGTGTTTCATGTACTTGATTAGAAAAATTAGGGAAAGCTATTTTAGGGTTTTAAGCAGAGGTCTAACATGATCAGTTTTCATGTTTTAGGAAGACTTCTCTGGGCCATGGTAGAGAAGCTGAGATTCTGTCCTGACCAGGTCACCTCTCATTCAAAGTAAAAAGGAAATTAAAGGCAGTTTAGCAATTATTCAGAAATCCCTTCTTACAACTAACTAAAATTCCGCTTCCTGTGTCCACCTTTTCTTCCTGGATTCCTGGAATACTTGCTGTTGATGCATCAAATTGTACTTCTGGCTTCTTTATCCTCCCTCAGATTGAGAAGCCTTTCTGTCCAATTGGCTGAGAATGTACTTTGCAGTCTTATTTCCTCTTCCAAGAAATATATGTCTGATGGGAGATGCTCCTATTACAGCTTTAAGACCCCCCTACCCAGCGAGTTTTGAAAGATCAAAACAGAAAGAAATGCTTTGGCTCTGGCACAGAGCAAGTTCAAATACTTGCTTTTTTTTTTTATTATTATTGTAGAATTTATTTCAGTTTGACATTCTTTATGTTGTTGTTTCCTTCTACCATGTTATAAATCCTTCTTGGACTGGAAACCGCTTTCAAACCCTTCAGTAGCTAAGCTGCTCAGCTGTAAGCCTATGAAGTCAGGCCAACATGGGCCAGTGTCACATCTGAGGTAAGTTCTTAATATTAAAAGTTACTTTCTAGGATTAGAGTGTACTTGTGTACATACAATATATAGTCTTACATGTACATATAAAAATGGTTTTATTCATAAATGTGGTTTTAAGTGAAATAACTGGAAGTTCAGTAGGCACGTATTTAAAAAATAACTAAGAGAAAAATAACTAAGAAAATATAAAGATTAAACCTATATTCAAGCAGCATCATATAATACTTTTGAAAGCATTAAATGTCTCATGAATAAGTTCTTATTTCTAATATTATGTAATCATCATAAAGATACTGTATTTATTCTTCAAATTGGCCATTTCAGGAAAAATAAGAACAACATATTCAGTGTAGACAGATCGAACGGGCAGATCTTAATCATCTGTAATGCACAATCCACCTTGATAGAATATGGGAAAACAGCAGTCAGGTGGCAGCCCGCCCCAGTGCCACAGGTTACCTGAGCCACGGGGAGAAAGCGTGGGTGTCTGATGAACTAGAATGGATTTATCATGCTGGACACTTTTCTGTCTGAAATATCCTTGCAGCTGACCCCCTTCAAGGCACCTTTTATTATACAGGGAAAAAATTGCATTTGCCTTCAAGTACAATGAAGGATGCTTGGTAGAAAATTAATTTTATTTTTAATTAGGAGCTGTTCACATCGTCTGCTTCATATCTCACCCTGTCAGCACACCATGGTCTGCATTCTTCATGAGCAGGAATTTTTACCAGAAGAGTTTCTAGCAGAGATATATTTTACATAATGCCTATTGTGCTATGCATGCGCAACACATTTCCTGAATATCATGTCCTTATATTTCATTCAAAAGAGTCCAAGGAGAACTAGAATAATATTTTGACATTTAAGCAAAAAAAAAAAAAATAGAAATAGAAAATAAAAGGAATTTCAAGGAGAACTAGAATAATATTTTGACATTTAAGCAAAATTAAAAAAAAGAAATAGAAAATAAAAGGAATTTCAACTCATTAGAACAGTGGATATCAATTTCTGGCTAAACGTTAGAATCACCTGGAGAGCTTTAAAAAAAATCATTGCCCATATTGCACCCATTGGTATTTTTCTAAAACTATCCCAGGAGATTCTAGTGTGTAACAGGATTTGACAGGTTACAGCACCAGAAGATTCTTTATAGATATAGAAGTTATAGAAATGTTTGAATAATAATATTTGAGAAATATTTTCTCCATGGCTTCTTTTATTTGAGGCTCTTAAATAACATTTACAATACTGTGTAAAATAGTTCTCCCCAAATCAACCTAAACTGAACAACTATCAGGAGCCCACTGTACATGTGACACTTTACCAGATGTTTTAAGTCTATGTGAAATGGAGAAAAGCTTATCTCAAGCACAGTAGGATTTACCAGAAAGCTGATGAGTTAAATTTCACAGACTTCGTGTGCACAGACCCCTTCCAAAGCCATGGAAGGGCTCTAGCAATGTGTTAACATGTTCACATATTTTAATAGAATGTGCAGAAATAAAAAAATCATAGTTTTACTGCTATGATCTTGTTCCCTTCTAATTTCCCATCATATTTCACCCTGCGCCTGGTGGTGTCAGTGGTGTGAGATAACTTGCAGGAAAGGGAAGTTGAGTTGAGAACACATTTCATTTGGTTTAGAAAAAAAAATGTATTTATATGGTTTATTGTCATTTCTGTGTACACTTAGGTTGTTGCTAGCTGTCCTAATACAGGAATGACTTGCAGGAACTTTCCTATTGCCTATGCACTGATTCACCCAGCCTAGTGACATAAAATTTCAGGGCCAACAAAAAACTCATCATGACATTGATGAAAACCTGGCTAATGAATGCTGTCGATTCCAAGAGAATTTGTGATTAGTCACTGCACATGAAAAACTTGAAATGTCCTAAAGCCTTATAACTCATCTCTGAAAGAAACTAAATAGAAGCTTTCACAAATTCAACAATAATTCCAGTAATGTATCTGACATTACCATTAACAAACTTTTAAGATGAGAGAAGCTTTAGAAACCTTTCAATAATGAACACTAGAGGAAAGGTAAGATTATCTTTTCTTTTTCCCATAGGAAATATTTTACAAAATTGTTGTTAAATTAAAAGTTAAAGAATCCAGCCAAAAAATGTGTGGGGAAAAGTATTATAGATATATTACAGGTCAGGAAGTTAGAGGAGTTTTTTAGTGAAGTTATTTTTTTTCTGGGTCTTACAATGTTTATAGACTTTGTTTTTAACTTTAATGTGATTTATTTTCTCATTCTAAATAAATATTCATTTTCCTATCTATTTTTGTATCTGTAATTATGAATTATTTTTCTTAAATAAAGTCCCTCAGAACTTCAGCACCCACCTGGACATACCCTAGCCTCAAGAAATTGTTCAAGCGCTAGCCCATGATGACTTGTCCTAGAAAACAGCCATATGATTAAGACTCTACCCTCCTCCATAATTAAAGCATTTGGCTTCTAAGGAAAAAAGACAGAATAGGAAGTAGATACTGATCGCAGGGGGTAGATAGGTCAGTGGGAACACAGTATACAAACATTGGGACTCTTTGGGCAGACAGACTGAGGGACTACACTATTAAAACAATGTTTACCGGGATGCCTGGGCATCTGCCTTGGCCCAGGGCATGATCCCAGGATCCAGGATTGACTCTCACATCAGGCTCCCCGCAGGGAGTCTGCTTCTCCCTCTGCCTGTGTTTCTGCCTCTCTCTCTTGCTGTGTCTCTCATGAATAAATAAATAAAAATCTTAAAAATAAATAAATAAAACAATGTTTACCATCTATATACACAGTGATGAGCAGTTTCCAAAAATAAATCATATTGTAGTTGCATCATGCAACTATGTGATGTATATATTGAACCCATAGGTGAGCCACCTGTGCCAGCTAGACAAAATGAATTATAAGGAAAGAAATTAGCAATTTGCACAGTACAAGCACCCCTGCCCTGCCTTTCCCTCCATGAGCATCAGCCTCCACAGGAGCATGATGTGGGATGCCCACCCAGATCTGCTGGTCCCTCGTTTCCAGGTGTCCAAGGGCCCCAAATAGTGTTAGAGTCTTCCTCTAACATTGAGTATGAGTCTATTTAAAGGTCCATGTTTACATACAACGTGGAGCCTAAACAGAAACCAACTTCCTGGTCTTGTACTGATGATAACTCGATTCTTGCCTTTTGTGCTGAGTCTTTAACCTGAAACTCTCGGTTTATATATAAATGCTGAAAGAATATGGCAATGAAAACTCACATATCCAGCATCTACAGTGAGTGTTCACATTATGCCACATTTGCTTCCTCATTCAATCTCTCCATTTCTACTTCCTTATTTTGATAGAATCATTACAAAGTTAAAGACATCACATCACTCATTCCTAATACTTCAAAATGCAGCTCCTGAAATAAGGACATACTCTTAATAACCATGATACCATCATCACACCTTTTGAAAGTAAGTGTAACTCCCTATATGACCCATGTGATCCATATTCACATTTCCCCAATTGTCTCTAGCATATCTTTTGGTTTTTCAAATCAAATCTAATCAAGTTTCACACACTGCATTTAATTGATATGTCTCTTTCTTCTTCTTTTTTTTTTCTTCCCATGATATTGACTGTTGAAGAGACCAGGCTCAATTTCCGACAGAATATCCCACATGCTGAATTTATCTGATCGTCTCTTAACACGAACTAATTTGTTCTGTTGTCCCTTGACTTTCCTGTAACCAGGAGATTAGATCTATATACTTGATTGGCTGCAAGAATACTTCACAGGTGATTCTAAATACTGAGTTTGGAATATAATCTCATAAAATGCAACTTCACCATGTTACTATATTAGTGCATCCCCAACAGAACCCTGAAATTTCTACCCAGAAATTTTTATCTTTACAGATAAAAATACTAAGGCTGGCATGACTAAATGACTTGCCTAAGGTCGCACAGCAATGAAATAATTTAGATCACAAAGAATTGAAATAACATGACTCAAGGCTTGTTTTATTTTATTTTATTTTTTTTTTTCAAGGCTTGTTTTAATGAGTCTTAGTTAAGATGGGTATTTTCCCGAAGCTTGAAAGAGAACATATTGGAAGAAACAGATCAATATTACTTTATTAAGACATAATTCAGATGGAAATACAACTGAATTCAAAAAATAGATTCATAAGCAATAAATTTATACAATAAGGATATCACACTACTATAGGGTGATGGTGTGTCAAAGTACTTGTAGGTCAGTTGAGCTCAGTAGACACAGAGCCCTGAGAGTCATCCATGACAGCACCCTCTCTCTAATGCCGATGTGTGTGAACCAGACTAATGCCATCTTGAATAAAACTGCTATGGTGAACATTCTGTGATCTGAAGCCTTCTTGGGCCCACCCCCCTACCTCCCACATTTTTTTGGTGGTGTTGTTTAACCTTACATATACCCCCCAGGGCATAACAAATTTGATCTGCTTTGTAGATATAACTGATTCTCAAACATTTCCTCCTGGGTAGCTTCCTAGCACATACTCTGTAGCCCCTAGGACTATAAAGGCAGGTCTTATGGGAGATAGGGTTGTGGAGATCTCCTCACCTTGTGATGACTCAAGACACGCTGCTCTCTCTAAGTCCCCTTAATAAACCATTTCTTGTTAAGTGGACATGGTCTTTTTCTTCTGTTTTATAGTTTCTTTGACCTTTGGGGTCGTTTTGCATATAGCTCTCTTTCATGGAATACCAGGTCTAAACCTGGATGATTCTATCTCCAAAAACAGATCTGAAGTCAATCCTCTTTTCTCCATAGCCCCTGTCACCACCCTCATCCAAACATGCATCCTCACCCGGGGATAATCAAGGCATCTCTTACATCTTTTCCTTCTACTCTCGGTTCCCTTCCACAGTTCTCCACAAGACGTACAAAAGCAATCTTTTTTCTAAGTAGTAAAAATAAACATGTTACCCTTATCCTTAGGCCTGAATACAGCTTTAAATTCCTTGACTGCCTCTCACCGATCTCACCAAAAAGTTCACAAGTGTTAATATAGCTAACAAGGCTCAGCATGGTCTGTTCTATCTCAATCAATTTTATGCCCTTTTATTGCACCATCTTTTGCTCAAATGACTGACCTTTGGGGGGAAAATGCCTAATGCTCTTTGTTGACTTTGGACAACCGTTCAACTTGTTCTCTCTGCCTGGGATTTTTCATTCCATCAGGTCCTCCACCACAGCTCCATCTACCCAGCAATTTCCTAGGTCTTTTCAGTTCTCCGGTCAAAGGTCTCTACCTCAGGGAGGAAATCTTTCCAGACTTTGCAGACCCCTCTGAGACCTCTGTGGCCCAATCATCATACGTGTGCTCTACTTTCACAGGCCTTACCATTGTCAGTGATGTGAATTTAGCTTTGTTATTACCTTCACCAGACTGAAAGCTCCACAAAAATTGAAACTATGTGATTCAACTCACCCACTTTATTCCAAGAAGGGGCTAATAAGTTGCTGTTGAATGGATGCTGTCCTTGGAAAACCAATGGAGCTTTCACCCTAAATGCTCAAGTTTGGGTGGCGCACTGGTTTAGTGATGCCTGCAGCCTGGGGTGTGATCCTGGAGACCCGGGATCGAGTCCCATGTCAGGCTCCCTGCATGGAGCTTGCTTCTTCCTCTGCCTGTGTCTCTGCCTCTCTCTGTGTGTGTGTGTCTCTTATGAATAAATAAATAAAATATTTAAAAAATAAAAAAATAAATGCTCAAGTTTGGCCACAGAAAAACGAAACCGGTGAAGGATGCAGAGGCCATGCTTGGAAGCCTGGGCCACAGCATGGTAGGACACAGCCATCATGGAGGCCTTTACACTGCAGGACACATGCAACATGAGCAAGGAGTCTAGAACTAAGAAAATACCATAAAACCCTCAAAATCCCGAAAATATTACAATCCTTCAATAAGTATTCCAAAACTTCACCACATCTTGATGGGTAAAGATGAAATAAGTGATTAGCAGTGAGCTCCATCAATCCAGCATCCTTTCCCATCTCAAACATCTCTGCCTGAACATATTTCCTCTGATCCCAGAGGATAAGGTACCCTCACTCCTTGTTCAGGGCCAGCCTCTCATCCTGTGCTCCAAATCCTATTCTCTTCTATGTCCCTCAACTTCTCCCCAAACTGTACTCCTTTTCTTACGTCTTCGACCTCTTCTTCTCCCTTTAGTTTCCTTCCCCTCTGAGCACACTCAACCGTCTGCCTTCTGAACTATCAAATGCACCATTGACCCTGCCTCCTTCTCTAGCTGTGACCCTCTCTGCTGAAGGAGGAGTTGACACTCACTGTCTCCGCTTCCTCACCTTCCATTCTTCCCAGGGTTTTGGTGGCTGCCCCTGCTGTTTCATTAGAAACGCTTCCGTCAAGTTCACCAATGAGCTCCATGTCCTAGAAACATTAAAGGGCACTTTTTACCATCCTACTAAGCTGCTCTGCTGTACCTGGCAACAGAGACAGCTCTGTGCTGTTAGAAATTCTTTCTTTCTTCCATCCTTTTGCCATGGTCTCTCCTGGCTCCCTTGTGCCACATGCCTCAGTCTCCTAGAATGTGTCATTGTCAGATCGGGCTTATGGCACTCCCTGGGGTGCAAGTAGTGACTTTTACTCTCTTCAACAACCACCACAGATATGCTAATAGCTTCCAAGCTGATACCTCTCCAGAAGTTTTGATGGCTCCCCTCTTAAAAGTCTCCGAGGCATTTAAAAATTAACATGCCCCAAGCTGAACTCACCTTCTGCCCCCCTCTCTGTCCTAATTCTCCTTTGAATTCCCTCACGTTGGGTCCTTGTTACCACACCACACAACTGATATAAACTACCTATTTAATAGTATTGTTCACTGAAAATTGAACTGGAGGAGGAGAGTAATACAGGGTGCAAAATGGAATGCAAATATGGAAAGCCCTAGAATTTGTTGAGGCTCTGGATGGGTAGTATTCATGGATGATCTCATTGAATCCTCACAGCTCTACAAAGGTATAATTATCCTCTATTTTCCATATGACAAAGCCAATGCTTAGAGAAGTTAAGGTGCAGGCCAAGGTCACCAGCCAGTAAGTGACAGAGCGGAATTTAAATCCAGCCCTGTCTCCTTAAACGCCCTTGAGCATTCCACTTATGTACTGGCACCTAATTATAAACTGAAACCTTGTGCCCTGCTGTCTGCATGGTGCCCACTGCCCTCTCCTTCACAATGCTGCCCACATAGTCCCAAGGCACCCATCTCTTTGTGAGTTGGGAAGAGATGCAGCATTTTCATCTTATTTGGTTTGAAGGATCAGTGTGTGGTCTGTAAAACAGAAAGTTCCTCTCAAAAGGGAAAGATTGGAAAGCTTCCTGACCTGCCCTGAGTAGCTGAGGGGAAAATTTCAATGGTCTGAATCACATCAACAAATAGGACCAGAGACAGTGTGTACTCCAGTTTTCTTCCAGGCAATTTCAAGTTCATTCTGCACGTGGGGTAAGCTAGACAGCGAGAGACAGATGAGAAACCTGAGAGAGGAGAAAGAGAACATATAAAGCTTCCATTTTAAGAATTCCACCCAGGACCTTCCACCTTTTTAAAATTAGTATTAATGATTTCTAATTTGAAAATTATCAAGCTAAAAAGCAAAGGTGGAGAGAAAAGCTGGACTGAGAATTTTGTTTTGCTTTATGTGACCTTAGGCTTATACTTGTTCAATGCAATCCAAATCCACACATGCACACTTTTTTTAATGATGTCCCTACTTTTTCTCATTTTTCAACATGAATTTAAGACATACTTATGTGAGCTATGTCTTAGCATTACTTAGCTTCCAAATAGGATTGTTTCAAAGAGGAAAGTTTCCTAAATATTTAGACTGTTTCCCTGGCATGGGCCCTGCTTCATGGATCTGACATCAACTAAAGAACAGACACAAAAATAAGGAAAAAAAGATAAGTAAGTGAAGGTTATAAACACTTTGAAAGAACAAGTATATAGAAATGGTCTCTCCAGAAAAGGCAAGGTTTATCTGAATGTGGGTTATTTGACTTCATGGAAAATGAACACATGATATTTAACATCAGGCTGAAACTCTCAGTTTGTTTTGTGTCCTAAATGTCACCCTCAATTCCTGTTAATTTGGAGAATGCTAACCCACCCATCCTCAACTCAGGGTCTTGAGCTCTTGATGATCTCCTTTCTCATAACCTCAACCTCTCTTCTCTCCTCAAGCTGCTCTTCTCTCCTTTCTCATAACCTCAACCTTGCATCAGGCCTTCTTGACAGCACTTAATCTTATATTATTCTCTCTCATCTGAAAAACAAGCAAACAAACAAGCACAGCCCATATCGATCTTGAATTATCTCCCCCTTTCTTCTTCAACCAAACATTGAACTCTGTTCACTTCTGTCTCCTTTCTCAACTCCCATTCACTTCTCAATCCATTGAAATCTGGTTACTCCAATAGCTCCCTTCAAGGTCACTGAACATCTCCTTACTCCCATGTTGCCAGATCCTTATGACACTGCCAACCAGAACACTGTTGATCCTGTCTCTTGCAGTATTAGACTTTCTGGTTTGTTTCTATCTTTTGAAACTCTCCTCTCTCTGCTTCTGCAATACCATGCTTTCCCCCCTCATCCTCCCCAGTCTATCTCCACTGCTCATTCTCAGTCATCATTTTCAGGCTATAGGCCTCTGCCTGGATTTAAACACTGCCTACTAGATTCTCTCCAAGGTTCCCATCTCTCCTCACACTACACAATTTACCTGATGGACCTTTCCACCGCCATGGCTTCAGGCACTAGATAAATGTTGCTATCTCCCCAATCTGCAGTTCTCCATCTTGAATGCCGAGTCAGGGGAAGACCTGGGGTTGGATCTGGATGTGCCGTTTCTCAGCTGTCTGGCTTGAGTATGTCACAGACTCTTAATGTTCCATCCTCTAGTCTTAAGATTAGACATAAGAAAACCTCACTTGTAAGGGGGTTATAAGATCTATCTGACTCAGTACCCCCAGCCCTTTCTCAGTCATCTCATCCATAGAGAGGAGCTCTGACCATATTATCTGCTTGGACTGTCCTCCACTTTAAATGCAGTAACTCAATGGTAAAAGTTGAATAAAAAAATAAATACTTGATACTGCCCTCATTATTCAAGGGATCACTGGCTACTCAAATGAGGCACCAGCCATGTCAAATGTCTAAATAAATCTTATATAAATCCACTCCAGAAGTGGAAAGGATTTCCCATCTTACTGATTTGAAGAGATAAGACAGATCTATGAATTATGCCTGTATCACAACACAAGGTAAGATGAAACCCACTGCAGATGCCAGTCCTTCTCAAGGTGCTTCTAGAATAGAAAGGGCAAGCTTTCCTTTCAAACAGCGCTAAAATAAAGTATGTGCCTTAGAAAGAGATGATGTTGGAGAAGAGGCAGAATAAGAGCTATTAACTATAACCCTTGGGTGCACTTTAGTCATATTTTAGGCAGAAATATTCTGAACCAATATTGCCCCAAGAATACCACATGGCTGAGTTTCATTCTGCACTGTCCAGAAGGCATTTGGTCATTCATCTAGAAGCTCGCAGAAATTATTTTCTTGAGTGACTGCTATGTTCCAAGGACTATGATAAACGTTTGGGACAAAGGGGTAAGCAAGACACATATGATCCCCAATTCTCCAGAAGCTTCATTCTGATGGGGAGAGATACAAAGTATACAAGGTAAGACCTGAAAGCTAAGAAGGAGCTACACATGCCCAAAACTAGGAGAGGCACATTCCAGACAGATAGCCAAAGCCAGAGAAGATAAGGAACATAAAAAAGGTGGTGTGCCTGCAGCAGACTGAAAAAAAAGAGAGAGAGAAGGAGGAAATAGGAGGAGAAAAAAAAAAAAAAAGGCAGGCAGGGGCCAGGTCATAAAGTTCTTAGAACTTTATTGAACATGTACTACTTTGTCACATACTTTTCAAGGAGCAGAGAATTCTGTACTGCTTCTATCACCTTCCACCATATTTTTCAGATAGTAGGTCAACAGATTGACATAGTGGACTGTGATCAACATTATTTAATGCCATGATAGAATAACCTAGAATACAAACATCAGAGTGCATTATACAAAGTAAGGATGGATCAGTATTATTTGTGCAAACTTCGTTTCACTTTGTGTGTGCATGCACACATGTGTCTATGTGCACTAGTTTCTCACCCCCAGGACTACTGGGCCTGACATTCTGGGCCTGATGATTCTTTGTTGTGAGGGATAGTCCTGTGCTTTATAAGACATTTCGCAGAGCACCCCTGGCCTCTACCCGCTGCTCCTAGTACCCCTACACCCAGCTGGCTCAACTCCAAAAGTCTGCAGACATTGCCAAATATCTCCTGGTGAGCAAACTCTTCCCCAGTGGAGAACTACTGTATTAGCTGTAAAATGTTCCTGACAATGGATAATGTGCTCTGAACTCTCAAAGCAAACTACAGAATGAGTCTGTATATGCTATATTCCTGCTCCTTCTCCCCTCTGACATCTCCCTTTGTACCCCTCTATTTTCTCCCTTTTAGAGCTAAGGTTTCTTCTGCCTCCCACACCTCTTCTCCACCTCACCCACCATGTCCTTCTGCTCCCACTTCAGGTTCTCCAGCTCTTATTTCTTCCCGCTTACTTCTTCTCCCCCCAAAAGGGACCAAACTCACTCCTTAAATAACATTTTGAAGATGTGTGGATCATCATCTTTGGAGACAATGCCATTGGGAGCAGCAGCATCTTGCTTAGGCAGCCTACACCTCTGAACACGCTGCGCTCACGGAATGAGTGCCAAACAGGTGTGTGCTTCTGCATCCAGGACCTCCCCCCACCCTTTTATTTTTCTCCTGGTCTTTCTTTATGTATTCTGGATGTATATTCAGAACCTACAGGATGTGGAAAGAAACCTCATCCTCTGGCAAGGGTTTGGAGGGGAAGGAGTGGGTGTAGTGATCCAGGAGACGTTTCAAAATATATGCTAAACAAAAGGACCAGAGAAACACTGGCAGCGGGTGGGGGGAAGTGGGGAGTGACCTAACAGGTCTCTTGGATTCTTAATTTCTGTACTTCTCGGCTCCGTGGAGCCTCTGTGCTCCCCGCTGTGTGCATCTGCTGTCTGCCTGCACTGGACCTCCCCTGCAGAGGACGTCTCCGGGACTGACACCCGCTCCCCTGCCTGTGAGGCTGCCACATGCCCCTGCTGTGTGCATCCACCATGCCTTTCTCTCTCCTCTCTCCTTTCCTGCTGCTCCTATGTCCCCCCCCCCCCCCCCCCGTCTCTATTTCTCTCCTTCTCTCTCCCTCTCTGTGATTCCCCAGTTTGGCTCCCGTTATGTAAGCTGGATCCTTTATGTTTTCCAGTCTCAGTGCTGGCTTTCCAGTTCTTCCTTCTCCCTGGAATGAAGCTTTCTCCTGCTTTCCCTTTCTTCCCCATAAACACACACAAACACACCCTGACACAGGCTTCCTCACCCTAAATATTCTATAAACCTGCTAGTGGAGCAGAGACCACAATGAATAGTTATTTTTCTTCCAAGAGCTTTTGAAAAATGCAACTCTGTTCAAACTTGCTCATTCTCCCTGTGCTTGCTTGTTTCATCTCTAGCAGAACACAGGTTTCTAGAGAGGACAGCAAGTCATACTTCTGTAGTCCTGGATGCTCAAGGTGGCCAAGCAAATCTTTTTTTCAAAGGAAATATCACGAGCAATTCAGGTGGCATAGCCATCTGAGATTCCAGTTAAACTCTTGAACGTTTATACTTGCCGAGTTTTCCTTCTCTTTCCCCCACTTATTCTGACAAAAGTACCATTAGGCAGACTTCACTCTGTTTCTCTTGCTCATTTGCCTGTAGGAGAATGGGCAGTCTTTCAAATGGGCCATACATACAGCCATTGAACTTCTACATTTGTCCACTAGGACCCACCAGACAATGATTAAACCACGGTGTTTGTGTGTCGATTTTGCAGAACATTTGCACCCATTATTCCCCAAGCAGCTTATAAAAAGCCCAGGAGGGGTGAGAAGAAAAAGGAAAAAACCCAAACCAACTTTAATGACTATTACAAGTGGGTACCCTTAGGGGTTTTTATATACATAATCTTATCTAACTCTCCACAGCAGCCATACAGAGTTGCTACAATGATCCATGTTCATAAAGACAAGGAAATTGGGGCTTTTCCAGCTAGTGCCCAGTGGAGTTAGGTTTATTCACTCATCCAATCGATGGTATTGATTTTGAGGCTTAATGGTGAGCCAGGCACTGTTCTAGGCTCTGAATCCCATTGGACCTCTTTGCTAAAGGAGCAAAAAGTTGCATACAGACACATCCAATCTGCATTATAACCAATAACAAGAGGAGAGAAAACCAAGATCACCCTCATTAGTGTCCAAAGAACCCCAACCAATGATAACATGAAAAGTATAAAGAAATATGTATTGTGGTTACCAAGGATTCTGTCAGAAGTCCATGTTTTGAATTTTTAGCCTTATGCACTAGCTATAGCCTCCTTCATGAAAGAATAACTTTCTAAGTTCAATAAGTCTCAGAGAAGAGAAAGCTTCAAATAGTGACTGGGGCTCAGAGCATGAATGTAAAAGTCAATTGTCTGACCTGCTCAGCTGGGCCACTTGGCCCTCTCATGCACACGCACCTGAGGAGCCATCCTGGGTGGCATCTGGCCCCCAAAGGGCTACACACCGTCTGTAATAACCCTCAGCCCTCCTCTGTGCCTTCCACTTCCCAGTGTTTATGCCCTTCTCTTCTGGTCTGCAAAGAAAAGGAACAAGATAGTTGTCTTTCTAATTTGGGGAAGGAAATGTCCCTCCAGCTAGGGGAGACAGGTGAGTGGAGGATTCCATGTTAAACCACTTCAGAAACCCAGGGGCCATGCATCTGCACGTCCACCCACTGGGTCCCACAATCAGAAGCACTGCCAAAGGGAGTCAATAGCATTTGGATCCTATAAAGAAGCTACTTATAACTGCTAATGTGGAGCAAGATAATGAAGGGAGGCCAGGAAGTGCTCAGCAAAGTGATAATAGGGAAATTATGACATCTGTGGCCCCGTTTGGTCTCTAGTCAATAAAGCACACAGCCCAATAACTCTCCCATTTCCCCAGAACTGTAGGAAACCGAGCTGGTCCTACTAAAAGGAAAGATTTGGAAAATTACATATAAGAATCCATGTCTCAGCTCAGACTCAAGTCCACCTGCTGTCATCTCCCCTCGCCCCAAAGAGCAGAAGCTCTGACACAATTACAGACCACCGTGTCTCGGCCCTCAGGCTTCCCACATGCACCTGCTTCTGAGGTCCTGTTTTGCAGCATATCTGATGCAATGCAGTATTTTTTTTTCCTTTAAGACCTAACATAAAGGAAGAGGGTTGCTCTCTTTAAAATCATATTGCAGATGCTCATCTGAGCTTTTCAAGAGTCTAATGTTTATATCTTCCCTTTCTGACCTAGCCTAAGAATGTGGTGGCAGGAGGAGAGGAGCTTATCTCAGGAGTGAGTTAAATACAGACAACAGAGATATCGTCTTTAGAGAGTACTACAGGGAGAGCCTCATACACTGGAAACAATCTTAGTTTTTCAGTCTTTTGGAACTGAAATAAAAGACTTTTTTTTTTTCTTTTTCTTTTTCTTTTTTTTTTTTTTAAGAACAGAACTCCAATACAAAGATTTGAGATGTTGGGGTGGAAGGGTGGTGAATAAGCCAATCAATTTAGCATGAACGTGGGACCAACTCTTTGTTAATAAGGATCAAAACATGAGTAATACAGAGTGAGTAGTCATTCACCGTCATGACATCCCTTCAAATGCATCCTGGGAACAAGTTTGCTGCATTAATGAGAATCAGGATTGTTGTCATATAATTTCTAATTTCAGTCATGTCTAAATATGTAGCTAATCAGCTAACAGAATCAAAATATTTCTTCAACTACAACCTGAATTTTATTTTAACCAGCCACCAAAGATGAGAGAACAATTTCATGTTAAGGTGATATGGCTTTAAAATAAAATTCAAATTTTGAATGATCTATCCCACAAATCGACAAAAGGCATCACTTGAAGAGTGACATGAGCTTCAGAAAACAAGTGCACTCACTCTCAGATTCAATATAAATGTAATTCTCCACCGAAACACCATCCAGAAAGCTAATAAGGGGACATCTAGAAGTAAGACTTTATTTTATTGTGCACATGCAAACACACACACCAGGTTTATTTACAAGCTATTCTATCACAGATGCCGGGATATTTTTTATAAACCAAACAAAGAATGTATGGAGAAAGGATTTACTGAGCAGAACACATTTAAAAAAAATATTACTAAACTAGGAAAAGGAACACAAATATATACAATTCATGCACATCTAATAAAAGCTTGATAGCTAAGAGAATGAAGGAGAAAGCATAAGAAAGAGAGGAAGCAGGAGGATAAGGTATGAAATGTCTGAATCGTCTGAATGACAACAGCCATTTTATCTAAAGTGGCTATTAGGAACAATTTCATAACTGATACACATTTTAGTGGTGCCCTCTCACCCTGCAGAACGATTCCAGAGATTTTTGAGAGAAGCATTCCAATGATGATAAACCTATTTACCCACACAGCTTTCTATTCCAGCTATTACTTATAAAATAGTGACCTCTATGGTCCCCGAATGCTCAGCCTCAGAGGGTGATGGGAAGATGGAAAGCCGAGAGCTGAATTTAGAAGGCAAGTCCTGCATTACAGTGAGCATTGCTCTGTTCAGGGGACCAGAGCTTCAGGAACCAGAGACAATGTTAGCTTAGGAAACAAAGAGGGAAAGTTCAGTTGCAACAGGAGCAGGAGAACAAGAAAGGTGACCATAGAATAGCTCTGAAGTAATCATTTCCTAAGAAAACAGAAGAATGACAGTCAGTCTAATTAGATTCTAGCTAGGTCTACAGACAGCTTATGAAGAATATACAAGGGCAGATCATAGATAACAGATTGATAGCCTGAGGGCTGGATTCAGTCTGCAGATATGTTTTGTCTAGCCTGTATGATTTATTTAGCTCAAAATTTTGCAGATTGGCAATTTGGGCTGGGCTCAGCTGGGTGGTTCTTATGGTTCTGGTTGGGCTTTCTTCTAGTCATCTGCAGGTTGGTAGGGGGTTTTGCTGACCTTGCTGGCCTGTCACATCTCTAGACAAGGACTAACTCAAGTCTGGTCCAGATGGCCTTTCTGGTAGGTACATGGTACATCCTCTGGTAGGCTAGCCTGGGATTGTTCATATGGCAGTTGGGCAGAGTTTCAAGAGAGTGAGAGGGGTACACAAGAACTGGCACCTTGTCACTTCCACAGCATTCTATTTCCAAAGGAATGCACAAGGCCAGTCTGGGATTTAAGGATATATGGATATAGAAATAGGTATCACCTATTGATAGGAGGGCATGCAAAGGGGAGGTGATCTTGGGAGGCTTGAACAACTGCAGCCATTTCTGCATGCACTCTCCCACATCTGGTAACTAAGCCCAGATCCAAGTTATGGTTGCACTTCCTGGATGACATCACCCACCAAGGTTCCTGGCACTCTTTTTATCCCTCTCTTGTTACAACCAGCCAACCTGACACATTACTTGCTTGTCTTTTATTATCTTCTCATTTTATTACAGCAACAGAAGGGAAGAAAGTGGGCTAATAAATCCTTCTCAGGGTATTAAGGGATCTATCTTTTCAGTAGATCTCTTGTTCTTTTTCCCCTCATAACAACATTTTTCCTTTCATGATCATGTCTCTTGACCCAACTTATTTAAAAATTGCTCATAAATTCTAACATTTAGTAAAAACTGATACCATTTCTAGGTATTGCCCACGAAGATTTATTTAAGGCATCATGGCCTAGGTATAGCATGTAAGAACCCCAAATTCAAAAAGGTATTGCTAAAAAAAAAAAAAAAAAAAGGTATTGCTGATTATCCCTACAATAGCATACAGCTATCTAGTGATAAGGAGCAGAAAGGCTAAGTATATTTCAAAACACTTTTCAAAATCCTTGGACTAGAAAAAGAAATTATTCAGATCATAAGGTTCCTAACCATCCTCTCCTTCTAAGGCTAGTTGTTTCATCAGTGATTCCAGGCAAAGGAAATCATTCCTGCTGTATCTGTGGTCTGGCTGGAATTCCATCCATAATTTAACTCCTTTCTCCTTTGTGTCTCTCACTTCCAAGTGCAGTAATCTCATTCATCTTTTGAATTCAATTCCAAGGCTGTCTGAACCTCCCCAGACTTAGCTCTTTCTCCTATATCCTGTGCCTTGTATCTTCAGTAGACATGCTGCCAATATGCCTACATTTGTAGTTTCTATGTACTGACCTCTCCTCTGTTTACCACCCTGTAAATAGCAATGGTCCTTGTATCCTGCTAATGTCTACAACAATGTCTTTCATATTGTAGAGTCTGAAAGATTTGTCAGAGGAATAAGTGAATACATGATTTCTATCTTAACAACAAGGAACATCTCCAACTTTACACTAATTTACATGGTACTTTTATCAGTTTCAAAATATTGACATGTATATTATCTCATTTTGTCCCTGCCCCTCTGAAACCATGAAGCTTTGATAAGAGGATTATGATCCCATGTGTGAATTATGAAATGAAGGGCTAGGGTAGTTAAATGATTTGTTGAAGGTCATCCAAGTAATGACTGATTAGGCTAAGATAAAAATCCAGATCTCTTTGTTTTTAGTTTCAGTATTGTTTTTGTGGTCATGGACTCAATGATAGCATGCTAATTTAAAAATTAAATATAAGGAGAGCACTTAAAAAGTCAAATGTCATCAGGAGCCCAGAATGCCTCAATTATGGGATATTTCTTGGGCTGGTTCTTCAGGTATTCACATCAGTTAGCAGTGAATATAGTCAAAGACCCTCCCCACACAGCGATTCTCACTGATAGTTAATTTTAATGGACTGGAAATGGAAAGTTGTCAGTTCCCAAACTAGTTTCTTTCTGGCCTCTATTAAGATAACAAAACAATGGAAGCTTGCAAATAGCCCTTGACCTGAAGGGTGGGTTATTGTCATTTCCTTGAAGAAATCAAGGCTTAGAGGTCAAGTAACTTAGCCCAAAATCACACAGAGAACAGTAGAGTCAGTACTTGAACCCAAGTGTCATGGAGAATCCTGTGCTTACCCACCCACTGGCCTTGGGATACTTTCTAATGTTCATCTCCATGAAGATCTCAAGGCAATTCTAGAATCGTCTTCAGGAAATGAGATCATTCTTCTCTGCTTGTTCTCCCCTCACTGCTTCCACTGCCGTCATTGGTGGCTTGATGCCAACATTATTCCCTTGGCCAAGCAAGGCATCTACCTTCAGACAATTCAGTGAGGCAGTCAGAAACACTGTCCTTCCTTGCAATGTGAAGCTAAGTATAAGTGCTTCCTGGGGGTGGTTGTGGAGATTAAATGTGATGGTTTTCATAAATAGTTTGGTGTGATGCCTGGTACAGACCTTCTGACGACTCCTCAGAAGAGCCATCAATCACCGGCTCCCAGGCTGTGGGTGACCATGGGTAACTAAAACTGAGGAAAACAAAACTGCAGATAAAGGTGGGGAGTGGGAGCAGGGGACTTCTGTACTCTACAGTATCTCCAAGTAGGGGCTCAATAGATATATTCTGAAATAAACTAATATTTGCATTAAGAGAACTAAGTGCTTGAGCAGATGTGTCCCCGAGGTGTGAAGATGCTGTAAAGTCAGTGGGTACAGTCTCTCAGTCTTGACACTGGGAGGGGGATACCCTGATGCACAGTAAAGAAGGCATCAAAGGAAGGCCTTAGGATGTCCCAGATGATCAAGGAGGGAAAGGGCATCTCAGGGGTAATTATGGTCTGCAGAGATTCAAAGTACCCATGGATTCCAATTTGGGAAGCCTGTAACATTTTCCTTTACTTAAAAAGGGGTTAGAATTTCCCCTTCTAGAACGAAGTGTTCCTTCCATCAAAAGGAGGCAGCGGGGTGGGGGGGGAGAGGAGAAAGCTTCCACCTGTCTCACTCGCTGTAGCTATGAGGTCCCACCATTGCTATATGCTCAATGCGTATTAATATGTGCTGAATGAATGAATAAGCCCCTTTTCCCAATTGGACAGGGGCTAGAAAGGAACTGGGAACAGAACCTCTAAATTTAGAACATGTGCCAGAAATAGCTACTTGTAGATAAACAGGGGATGGGGAAGGAGTGATAAGAAAAAAAAACTGGATTCCCTAGCAGCCAGGACCCCCTTTATGCACAATGCTCCTAGAACATGTTTTTCTCCCAAGCACCTCTCTCAGTCCAAGGTAGCCAACTTTCTTTACCTTCCTCATTCTAACCTATTCGCTTCTAATGATTTTTTTTTTTAAATCTTATACACTGAAGGGCACAAACGGTGGGGGTGGGGGTACATTCTACATTCTCCAAAGCACACTCTACCCCCACCTAAGCCATTTGTATCAGCCCCAGGTGGACCCTTCACTTTTAAATGCAGAGGAGGAAAACAAAGGCACTCTGAAATGCTGATCCTAAATCTTT
The DNA here is from genome assembly GCF_053574225.1 of Canis aureus. Lineage (NCBI taxonomy): Eukaryota > Metazoa > Chordata > Mammalia > Carnivora > Canidae > Canis > Canis aureus. The sequence goes on along the minus strand of NC_135623.1, from coordinate 43,560,749 downwards.
GAGCCCTCAGAGGACTGAAGAGAGACACATCTACATTTCAAAGGAAACCAGACTCGGATTCCTCGATTATCTGAGTATCTGTAGGAAGATCTCGGGGTTAAGAATGTTTGGACAGTCTGGATCACCCGGAGAACAAGTTCAGTCCACAGAAAGAATGGGAGACGGTCAAGAAAAATTGAGGAAATATGGAAAGTAGCCCAGCAGCCTCTGTGCTTATGTTTGTGGACCCCTAGTGGTTACAGAAACCAAAATGGAAACCACCTGTCTAGTGAGATTGTTTTAGGCGCCAGCCTGGGCAGGTAACGATGCCAGGGGAAATGCAGCCCGCTCTCCAGTCAATGCGTGCCATGGCTCCTAGGCCCTCAGTGAGTACACCCAGGACAGATAGACAACCAGGCTGGCTGTGAAGGTTGAGGCTTCACAGGTAGCCCCGGGCCACCCTGAGGCCTCTCTTATTATCAGGGATTAAACTTCTGCCTCCTGGAAGACAGACGGCTCCACACAGAAATTAAATTCAGTCATAGAGGAATAAACGCTGTCAGTACACTGGAAATCTTGCAGTGAGATTCCTACCTCCCTAACCCAACAGCCAGAGTTGGTTAGACTATAGGACTAGTCCTCTTTCCAACTTAATATTCTGTCGCTGAAAACTGTCACTTTTGAAATGTTTGTTTGGAGTCTCCTTAACATCTCCATTTGCTCTGCTAAATGATATTGCCCTTCAGCTTGTAATCTATGTCATTGGAGATATTTGTTTAATATGCAGGTTCCTGCCTTAGGGATCAGCTTCATCAAGCCCAAATCCAGGAGCAACCTCATGAGGCCCTGATCTCTTCTCTCTAAACTCTGCCCTCAGAGTGGGTGCTTCACAGCTCAGTTCCTAAGCCTTCTCCTATTATCTCACAGGTGATCGTTTTTGTTTTTCTAGCTGGAGTTTTACTTCCTCAAGAGCAGGAACAACGTGTAAACATTTTTAACCCAGGAAAGAGAAAAAGAAATAAGCATATTATATATCAACCACTGTGCTGGGAGGGTTCCCACATATGCTCTCATTCCAATTCTGACAAAAGCTTTTCAAGGTAATATGTCAAAGCATAATTTTCTGAATGTTAAAAACAATTTTTATACAAATATACAGTGAGAATGTGTCGAATTTTACTTAGCTCGTTATTAAGGAAAACTAGCAGGATGGCAAACCAGTTCACAAGGATGATGAGAAGCAAGAACTGTAGGAGGCAGGAGAGGGGAGAAAGGAGTAGGGGAAGAAAGAAAAACAAATAGTGAGAAAGTGTTACTTAGTTGCAAAACTAGTTAATGTCCTATAAGACAATACAACCGTCACTTTGGGGGCTATCTTCTCTATTGGACAGAGATGTAGGTCATCATATTTCACCACTTGTACAGAATTGGAAAATATCTAAACCCTCATCCACCATGCAAATTTGTTATCCTAACTAGACAGATGTCCTTCCAGGTGTACTTTCTAGAAAATGTTCTTAACATGGCATTAAAAAATGACTTTATGTCCTTTCTTGTCCATAAAGAAGACTTTATGTCTTCTTCCTTTGATTCCCTGTTTTGGAAGTTTTTCTTAACAATAAATATAACTTATCCCCATTCTATAGATACAGAAACCAAGGTTCAATGTTAGTGAAGTTCCTTGCCTGAGACCCCAAATAAGGAGAAGAACCACGTATCAGTGCTAAAATTTGTCTAACTCCAGAGTCCAAACTTCTACTGTATTTCTATACCATTAGATACATAAAAGGTATTCAACAAACTTTCTAAATTGACTGACATAAGAGTAGCATCCAAAGGGTTAATATATCTTAGCCAAGTAATCTAGCGTAGTTGATACCTGTCCCAAAGTGCTTAAATTACCCACTGGAAAAGCTTACACACAGAGAAAGGGTAATCTCAGTGATGGTCCTTCAATTCCAAGTCAAATCCTACATTTATGTCAACGAGGCAATCAACCATCTTGATGATCTCCCTATCATAAGCAGGATTGTCTTAGATATTGCACATGTAACCTCTCTAACTTTGTGGCATTTGCCTTTAGATGGCCGTTCAACAGATATTTTTTTTAAAGATTTATTTATTTATGATAGACATAGAGAGTGAGAGGCAGAGACACAGGAGGAGGGAGAAGCAGGCTCCATGCCGGGAGCCCGATGTGGAACTCGATCCCGGGACTCCAGGATTGCGCCCTGGGCCAAAGGCAGGTGCTAAACCGCTGAGCCACCCAGGGATCCCCAACAGATATTTTTTTTTATCACCTAATGGATACCAGGAACCCTAGTCCCACCAATAGCACAATTCACGTTAAGATACTTGAAAGGAGCATTTAAAAAAAAAATTATTTGATTTTACTTTGTGAGTTATAAGATTTTATTTCAGATCAGAAATAAGGACCTGATGGTAAGCAATGATGCCACGTGTTAAAGACTGAGAACCTTCTTGGTAGTTAGGAAATCACATGGACTTTCTCTTTTAATTGTAGCAATCTCCTATTCTATTAAGGAGTGCCTTCAAAGGTGATATCTGGTAACTTGGAATGAAAGAGAAACAATATCATTTTTCTTTTCGGGACAGACACAATGCATTTTCATTTGGGAAGAGCCAAATAATAGTTGCAGTAAATCATGCCACTTTCCTTTCCTAGATAACTTCAAGAAGTCCATTATTTTCTTCTTACTGAACAAGAACTAATTCCTCTGCGGATTTGTGTGGCTGTAGTACTGCTTCTGGACAGCAGAGGTCACTATTAACAGGTACACTGGATTACCACATTTTAATAAATGCAAAAGAGCTAGAGGAAGAAGTGGTTTTACCTAAACTGTCTACTCTGTGGTCGTTGTACAAAGGACCAACAACAAAAACTGAAATAAAAAAATCCTCATCTTTTCCTGATAATACAGCCACCAAAATCAGAATCATATTTTCCAAGAGCCACCTACCTTGTCATTGATTTAGAAGTCCCCCATTAACCAGATAAGGTAGCCAAGAAAAGTCTGGTGTCTGAGGTTCCCCACCTTTTGTTTGACCAACGCTGGTAATAAAATGTTCAAATCATAAATAAGAGATCAACTCAAGGGTACTAAATTCTAAGCCTCTCTTAACATCTAAAGATTAAAATGTTAAGTGTCCAGGACCTAGGCTAGCTGTTCTCAAGCTTTGGTCTGCATTAAAATCACCTGGAGGTTCTCTTTAAACCGTAGATTGCATGTCCCCTCCTCAAAGTCTCTGATGCAGTAAGTCTGAAGTGGGACCCAATAATCCCAATAATTTGCAGTTCTGATTCTCAGGTGCTTCTATGGCTGCTAGTTTAAGGACCCTACTCTGAGAACCACTGGTCTCTACTCAAACTTGAATCATACAACCAACACAACAACATGGCCCCCTGTGGGTAGGGGAGGTGGGGAGAGCTTTATTTTAGAGCTCAATAAACCACATTCTGGGTAACTGGAACTTAATCTAATAATGTTATTCTGCTGATATTTTAATCACATCCCATGTCATCCCATTATTTTTCTTCTGCCCTTATCTTCCTATTATTAAATGTTTTACTGGTTATGTCACCACTTCCTATCAATCTGTCCAGCACCTCAATGTTTGTGCTGAATTCTTCATTTCAAGTTAACCAGCTTTAAAACAGAGTTAAATTTCCTGGAACACTGAATTTAGAGCAATGGACAAAAATCATAGAGACAAAGGGAGTAAGTCAAGCAGTGATCCAACGAAGAAGGGTTTCATGGAGAACAGCAAGAAAAGGCCTCATGAACTCATATTTTCTAACATGGAACAAAGATCCCTCTGCTCCGGCCTATCCTTTTGCTCAACCATTAGCAGGCAGGTCGGGTCTTGACTGGGCATTAAAGAGGATGCCAGGGATCCCTGGGTGGCGCAGCGGTTTAGTGCCTGCCTTTGGCCCAGGGCGCGATCCTGGAGACCCGGGATCGAATCCCACGTCGGGCTCCCGGTGCATGGAGCCTGCTTCTCCCTCTGCCTGTGTCTCTGCCTCTCTCTCTCTCTCTCTCTCTGTGACTATCATAAATAAATAAAAATTTAAAAAAATAATTAAAAAAAAATAAAAATAAAAAAATAAAGAGGATGCCATAATGTGACATAAACCTCCATGCTAATAGAGAGACCCATCAGCAGTAAAAATATAGAGTGAATATAATGCAAAAGCCATAGCAAAATATCACTGACTCATGCATTCGTCTCTCAATCTCCTGAAAATATATATTAGTGCCTTTATAGTTACATTCATCGGGTCAGACTGAGCTAGGTGAATAGCCACCATACAAGAAGAGGGTCTTTCAGCGCCCTCATGAAAGAATTCACCTCATTTCTCAGGGCTATGAGTGAATGAAAATAAGAAATTACAATGGAAATCACACTGCAATCTTCACTCGAGGCTAGGTTACAATGAAGACTCTAATAATACATAATAAATATGCAGCAAACCATGCCCGTTAAAGGAGACGCTCCTGCTACTGGCACACAGTACACATCCATCACGGCTCGTTCAATAGGCCAACTGCTCCCCGTTGCAGGAGTAAGGCTACTCGCCAGGAATGACAGGCACAAGAATTTCCTGTGCCTGCTGAAAAAGGGAAGCAAAAGCGCCTTTCATGATACAGGCCCATATACACTTGCTTTGTATGCAGAACGGTCCTGTTCTACCACTGTCACCCTTGGCTTTTTGAAATGAATATTTATAGAGAAGCTTTTGGAACAACTTCATTTTAGACCCAGGCTGCAATCAAATAGGTTAGGTTTGCAGGGCCAACGACTGCAGAATGTTAGGGTGTCCAGGGCAATGGTGACAGAGAGGCAAGACGAATTCTAACCATCCCTTCAATGCAGTACTTTAAAATAATATTTTATTAATTCAGGCCACATACAGATTTCTTGAGGCAGAGGGAATTTGCATTTTAACTAATTCACTTTGTGATAAAGATCAGAAATTGAAGAGTGTGCCTCCATTAGTGATGAAAAAGCCTAGAGAAATTCCTGTCCACTGGATTTTGGGGTGGCACAGCACCTCAGGTCTGGGATTGTCATGTACTGTCAGCAGCACACTGTGAAGCACACAGCATATGGCATCCTCAAGGATGCCCTAACCATTTTTTTTTAATTTATTTTATTTATGATAGTCACATATAGAGAGAGAGAGGCAGAGACATAGGCAGAGGGAGAAGCAGGCTCCATGCACCGGGAGCCTGACGTGGGATTCAATCCCGGGCCTCCAGGATCGCGCCCTGGGCCAAAGGCAGGCGCCAAACCGCTGTGCCACCCAGGGATCCCACCTAACCATTTTTTTTAACGTGTGAGTCAGTCACCCTAGCTCTTCTGTGGGATAATTCAAACAGCTGATCCCAACCAACTTGAAGGTGGGAAAAGCTCTTTGTCTTACTTTCGATTTCTATCACACCGGCCTGTGTAGGGTTGCAGCATTTTGTCTGTGGCTAATTTAATAGTACCTAGCTAATTGGCCTCACTACATCTGAAATCAAGAAGGGAACAATTTGTTCTGTCCACATCAGAACCAAACAGGCCAAGTTATACTTTTATGTAACCCTAAATTAACTTTTATTGGATGGTATCTTAAATGAAAATAAATGGCAAATTTGCTTTTATTTCACTAACATTGAGAGATATGGGGAATGTCATCAATTCAAGACCAGCTCTGTTCAGAGAAAGAGAAAAATTGAATGAGTCTTTAAACAGTTTTAGTCTTAGTCAAAATCTTGTAACCCAATTAATCTATAATATTTTCCTTCAATCTATTTTTTTTTGTTTTGTTTTGACCAGAACAGGAGGATGTCTATTGTAATTTTACTAACTATGATACTCTGGACACTTAATATAGAGCAAGGTCATGAATATCAGACTTCTTTGAGTTCTTATCTTTCATGGTTCAGAGACCTCATCTCTTCTTTGATCATCAGGGTTGCTCCCAAATTGAATCTGTTTTTCTCTCCCTTCTCTCTGCAGCCAACTATTGCATTCTGGACCAAGAGATTAATGGAATCATGGTTAGAGTGAAAAAGAACCTAGTGAACCAAAGGATGATAAATGAGTAAATAAATTTCAAAGAAAAAAATTTAAAGAGAGAAAAAATTGTGCCTGAAAAGGAAGATGAATAGAAACATAGATCTGGCAATCAAATTTGAGCATCATATACTCTTATGGATAATATAAAAAAGAAAAGAAAAGAAAACCTTCCAAAGAGATAGTTTAATCCCAAAGAGAATCTTTCAAACAGAAAATCTTTCACAGTATTTTATTGACACAATTTTCAAGTTTTCATTGAATTGCAATTAAAATGCTAAACAAATTTTAGGTGAGACTTAAAGGAAGTATGAGTTGAGTCAGGTATGGCAAAGACAATGGAATTCAGAAATGAGTAACATCCCTCTCTTTCTAAACAAGGGCTGCTGTTTCATTAAGGCGTCTTCATCAAATAACGAATAAATGATATGATAGAGTGACACCAAAGAGAAAACCATGACACTCTTCTTCATTAACTAGCTGCTTCCAAAAAAGGTACGTGCTGACCACGTGTTTTCCAGATTCCAGGGGCTGTCCCAGATTATTGGATGGTCAGTAGACCCAGTGTACCAACATGACTTCTCGGGGTTTTATGTGACATTACCAAGTATCCAGCCACCCTGGTCCAATTAAGGGGAAAAGACAAAAACAATGGAGTCTGTGTCTTGTTTTACTGTCTTGGCCTTATGCAGGGCAAGTTTCCCTGTGTTCCTAGCCACTATGTCCTCCACCCTATGCCTCAGCAGCCATATCCCAGCTCTCAGAAAAGCAAGAGGGAGGCATCTGCTCCAACTGAGAAGTAAAGAGAAACTTTAAGAGAAGAGATGGCAAGGCAGCACAGAGAAATTGTAATGACTAAGTAGAAAGAAAGGTAAGGGGGGGGGGGCAGCAAAAGGAAAGGAAGGAGAATTAAAAGGATGCCTAGCCACAGAATAATTAGCAAAAAGTGGCTCACCAGGTCCAGGCCAAAGGTTTTTGAACCTAAGAACAAAATGCAACAGTAAGTTGCCATCACTGAGATTGTCATAGACACTGGAGCCCAAACTTTCCTTAAGCAGCTAGCTTAGACCAGGAGCTTCCAGACTGAACACATCCAGAAACATCATCCTTGGGACTAAAGCTAATGGCCAAAGACTTCCACTAATGCTCCTTGTTGCGATTCATGGGAGAGTGACACTACCAACTGTGCTCAAATGTTCTACTTCATCACACTACAGGTGTAGTACTTACTAAAAGAGATAGCATTAGATGTGAAAACAGAGGGCTATTTTTCTTTAGGTTGAACGAGTGCAAGGTATTGCTATCACAATATTTAATAAGATGACTGTCATTTTCCTGAGTTGATTTATTAAGAAATATGCTATCAATATTTGAAAGCAGCTGTCACTAAAAAAATCTTGCTCTGAAGAAAAGAATGATCTTGGCAAAATGCAAATTGTATTGAAATCCATCCCTCTCCACTTCTACTAGCAATTCCCTGCTTATCCTTCATTGGTCTTCCATCATACCTAGGAAAGAGAAAGTTCCTAAGGCTCTCCACCAGACCCCTGTCTTCTCCTACAGTCCCTTCTTGAGCCCTTTCTTAGCCAACAGGGCTGAAAGGGTAGTTGGTTCTTCACTCCTCTCTTAACTGTTGGTCAGTTAATCCTTACTCTTCCCTAAGTGTTTAGTTCCATAGCCACTTTCTCAGAAAAGCTTTCCTTGAATTCCCTAATGGAGACAATCCTACTGGTACCCTTCTCTCCCTGCTACAATCAACACAATATATTTGACATTTCAATGATGTTTGTCTCCCTCAGAAGACTCAAAGATTCAGGAGAGTAGTGATCATGTCAGTTTTATTCACCTTTGTCTCAACACCAAGAATAGTGTCTGACAGTAGATTTTCAATAATGAATGAATGAATGAATGAATGAATGAATGAATGAAAATAGATCCATTATCAGAAAGTTATCCATCATGGTTCATCTGAAAGAAAGAAAGAAACAAGCAAACAAAAACAAAACAAAACAAGTGTTTGGATTATAGCTCCTCACCAAACATTGATTCATTGATTAATTTATCCCATAGGCATTTATTGTGCTTCCTGCTAAGTAGACCAGATACAAAAATGAAGCATAATTCCTGCCCTCAGAATACTTATTCTTTAAATCTGCAAAATGCCACATTGTAAATACTTTCTGTTTAATAATCCAGGCCATCTTGGTTGCAACTACTCAACTCTATAGTACAAAAGAACCTATCAGCATATGTAAATGAATGAATGTGGATGTGTTCCAATAAAACTTTCTTTATAAAAACAAGTTGCTGGTTGTTTTGGCTTTAGTTGGTTGGGTGACTATAATTTGCTATTCCCTGCTCTAGAGGAAGTAACAAGACATATGTGTGTGTATATGTATATTTACTTAATTATATTTAAATATAATCAATATTTTAATATTAATATTTAATAAAACAATATTTTAATTCACAATAAATATTCTGACTCTGTAGTCAAATGATGGGTCGCTACAATGGACCCTGCCCTGGGCTAGATTTTTTTTGTCACACAAGATGAAGGCTAGCCATGCTCTAGGGGAAGCTCATCGTATAATGAAAGAGACTCTCATGTCCCTTCCTTTTAATAAAACTGCTTGAAAAGGATGCAAGAGGAAATTCTCTAAACAGTAAAAACAAAGTTTTTTAAAAGCTCAGAGGAGACAGGGATGCAGGTTTTGGTCTCCTGACAATTCATCACTGCTAAAAAGCACACTGAAAGCCATGCCTGAGAAAGAGAATCTGAATGTCTTAGGTTGGGTGGATGCCAGGGATAGGGGCAGGGAGTAGGGGTTATACAAGAGCCCATGAGTATAGCTAGATAGAAGGTTCTATGGTGGCTACTGAAATGGGGAGGAGAAAACAGATCCCAGGACACTGCAGAGGTTTCATCTGTGAGATCGATCTTCTAATTGGTTTATACTGCAATGATATGGCAGGACTGTCCTTTAACTTACAGAGATAGCACCACACATGTGCAGTCAGAAAATGAGTTCAGGGTTGTTTACCCACCAATGGGGATAACAGGGGCCCTGAGACATTAAAACTCCATCTACCAAGTTTTCCTATGACCTACACACATTTATCAATAAAGGACCAAGGTTAGGAACACTGGGAACAGTTGAGAAACCTAGTTTGCTTGAGTTTATGCTCTTAGGCTAACTAGCCTACCATCGCAGCACCATTGATGGATAAGGCCTCTTCTATATAAGATTCCATCTCACCTTTGATTCCCAGTCTAACAGGAACCATATCTTGGTCACTGACTTTAAAAGCCAAGTCTTCACGTAGAAGACCCAGTTCTAAGCTTACTAATAAGAACCTGATTTGCAACTTGTTTCTCCCAGGGTCAGGGAGCTCTACTCTGGGGATGTTGGATTATTGACTTGAGAGGCCTAAGAAAGAACTCATTGGTACTCCAGAATGCACCTGCTTCAAGGAAGGGATCCAACAGCTCCAGCATTCATCTCCTCTGACACCCTCTGCTGGAAGTGCTAATGAGCAATTGAAAACCTGGATGAGAAGGCAGGCAGGCAGGCCCCAGGGGAGTCAGAGAACCAAGGGGGGCTGGTGGAAAGTACCACTGACTAATCATCCCCTGACTCATCCAGATCTCTTGGACCATCTTTCACATCTCAGTTGTTTCACAGAGCTCTGTGGGAACCTTCATCAAGGCTGCTCCATCTTAGAGCCTACTTCCTGCTCCCTGGCAGGCTGTTCTTCAGAGCCTCACCATCACTGACAAAGGGGCTGGGCCCAGGGGCTCTGAGCTCCAATTCCAGCCCCACTGAGTAAGTTACAACAGGTTATTTTCTCTCTTGAAACTGCCTCTCACCCTCAGAGTCTCACAGGAGGGGGGTAGCATCATTCATCAGCCTTAAGCATAATTTTATAGGCACAATCTCTGATTAACATTAGAGAAATCACACATTAAACTGGAGGAGTATTCCTTTCTGTAATTGTGAACAAAATAAAGGGTATGGAGGTCGAATCCCTGGGTTCTGATCCCACCCTCTCGCCCCAGCTGAAGGTCCGACATGGGACAAGTCATTCAACTACAACACGGATTTGTATGTTAGCTCTGAGATAGGAATAGCATCCAGTCCTTTTTCCATATGGAAAAGGACTTTGGAAATGATAAAACTCTTCTGGCTCTTATGAGAGAAGGCATGGCTTACAGAAGATAACACAGAATACGGAGCAAGATTCAAATCCACGCTCTACTCCTAAGGGAAATACTTAAATGACTTCTTAGAAGCTTTGTTTCTTCCTCTGCATATTGTGGGGAGCATCCCCTCCAGAGACAGTTAGGAAAATGCAGTGCCATAATGTACAGAGAGGGTCTTGTAAACTGTGAAGCCCTAGACCAGATGTGAGTTGCTGCTGTTCCCATGACAGTATTTGATAAATTACTAGCCAAGTTCTGCGTATCTGCGCAGTATCTGAGTTTTGAGAAAAGTACAGAAAGAACATAAAAAGGAAACAGAGACAGCAGTACTAGATGCTAGGGAGATTATGAAGATTATATTTCTCTATGCCAGTAAATTAATTCTTAATGGAGAGCTCCCAAGGAGAGAAATAGGCTAAACCTGAGAGGCCAACCATAGCGCTTTCCAAAGAGAAAGCCATTTTCCTCAGATCAAGTCTGAACTTTGCCAGGCATGGTTCGTTGGATATTTGAGCCTTGATGAGTCTCTGGTCCCAGTGTATGGCTGTAATTTGCCTCAAAACTGTCCCCCACCCCATCCCCCAAAAAACTCACTTTTTTTTTCCCTTTTTTCTGTTGGCAACATAAGGACTCTGAAACTCCAAGAGTTGTGATTGCTTTTGTACAACATTCTACAGACACTAGAACTAAGCCAGATAATGAAGAAAGAATGTAATTGTTGGGAGTTAGGTCAACTTTAATTCCAGGCCACTGAGAACTTGCACAACCATGAGCACACTGCTCAACCTCTCTGTGCTTTTCCCTCAACTATACAATAAAGACTGTGATATGTCCACTCCTCATAGGTCTGCAGTGAGGGTCATCATGTCAGCCAAACCCTCAGTAGAGTGCTAATCAGTCTTGGCAAAAAGGGGTCCCCTCAAAAGAGTTATTTACTGGATGAAATTAAGGATAGGGATCAGAAAAAAGTCTTTATGTAACTCTAAATAACAAGTATTATTAGTGGTTTATGGATTAATAATTTATAGATATGAACAGATTTTACAGCTAAATTCTTATTTGGTTTCCTTTTCCTTCTCTTTTAAGACCTCAGATACATAAAGTTTATTTAACTATACTCATCCCTCCTCACCTCTATGCTAACAGACTCAATATATATCCTTTCATTTTACCTTTCACACGTGTGCCCAAACTAGAGAGAGACTGAGATTGAGCTTTTCAATTGTTTGCCTTCATTTTACTTATTGATTCCCCTACTGACAGACACTCCAACCCCTACAGGGCTTGATAGTCCACAAACATCATTGCATTGAACCTCCATGTGGCCCTGAGCCAGTCTGTCAGAAGTCCATTCTCAAGAGCTGGATTCCAGGTTATGAGACACGCACACCCTATTTCACATTCTCATCTAGAATGGCTGTTCTAATTATGCTTCACTCTGAAGTGCCTGAAAGGTGCCTGCATCCTTACAACTTTGCCAGCACTTGATATGATTTGACTAATTTTTGCACATTTATTGGGTCTGAGGTAGTATCTCAGTGTAGTTTGCATTTCTGTTTACTAGCAAGGTTGAATACTTTGTCATTTATTTATTAGTCAATCAGATTTCTACTTTGGAAGTTACCTATTTATCCCCATTTTTCATTTTTCTAATTTTTTTTATCACTGATTTACCATAATTTCTTGCCTAATTCTAGATAATTAACCCCCTGTTGTTTTTAGACAGCACAGATACCTCTTCAATTGTCAACTTTGTCCATATGTCCTGGGGTAAGCAGAAATGTTTGGTTTTGATAGAGTCAAATCCATCAGTATTAGGATTTTTGCTTAGGGTTCTTGTTTAAGAATCCCCTGCTTATCCTGAGATCACAAAAAATAACCCTCTACTTTCTTCCAGAACCCTGAACCAACAGTAAGTGACACTTAACTGCTGTATGAGCTGCCAGCCTCTCCTCTTAACTTTTTATGTCCTATAATGTGAATGCTTCTATTTTCCTTTTCTATTTCCTATTATTGGGCACTGCCCTATCTTTTTCCCCTACTGTTTCAATTCTTGTTCTTGACTGTTTTCACAAGACAGTGGATAAATATATTTATATATTATTGGCTGATTAGATTTAAGTTCATAACAGTTCTCAAGGATGTCTTTAGTTTGAACAGAGCACATTTTAATGAAGTACTCCAACACACAGAAGAGTGTGGTATTGAAAAAACGAAACAAAACAAAAACAAAAAGAGGGGGTGGGTGTGAGGGTATAGAGCTATTTAGGCAGACCTAAGTTTGAATCCTGGCTTTGCCTATTACTTTGTAATGTTAATCAACTCACTTAACTCTTCTGTTGGAAATAGTAATAGCTGCTATATAAAATATCTTGGTTAGAAATAATAATGGAAATAATGACTACTACGTAGGATCTACTGGCTGGAAAAGGTTAGATTATACTAAGGCTGTAAATGAATGCTGAAATATCAAAGGCTTAACAAAGCAAAGGTTTCTTTCTCTCTCATGGAGAAACATGTCCAACATGGGTTAGCTACACGTGGTTGCTCATGTTGATAGACTCTGGCCAATAGAAGCTCCTTGTCTACAATGTTATTGATCACAGAGCAGGATGTAGAAGATGCTGGGGTTCACCTCCCAGATTTTTCACTCAGGATAGAGGTGCTCACTCCCCCAGAGTAGCCTGGTATATTGACTGCTGTCAACTTAGACCTGAAAGCTTCCATAGCCCTCAGTGAAAGAGAGATGCAACTCCCAAAGCCTGGCCCTTCCCTGGGGCAGACTGCATGGATAATGACCACCAATTTAGGTTATAAGGGCCCAGGCTCTTTTCCTCAAATGAGGGCAACTCTCAGGGCCATATGGAGCTCCATAAAGGATTGGCCAAGTCTTCTACTGCAACTTCATCTTCTCTTCTAATCCTGTTTCCCTTACTCCTTCCCTGGGATGGTCCCTGAGACCACCCACCAATAAAATGGCTGTATGCAAATCCCTGTCTCAGAGTCAGTCTCCTGGGAAATGAGACCTAAGAGTTCGGTACTGGGAGGGATCCTAGAAAGCTGACTTTGACATGGGACTTGGGAGAACGATCGCCTGCGGCAGGAAAGCCCCATCATTTCTAGACTGATAACCCTGGGCATGCTGTAGTGTATATGAAACTTTCATTGATGGTGAAACAGAATGGGATGGTAGTGGAAGAAAAATCCACTGGTAGATGCACTATCTAAGGAGTCTAAGAGGTTTGGGGAAAGACTTTGGAACTGAATGGCTCTTACTGGGTAATATCAATACAATGGAAAAAGACAATGGAAGTTGAGAATAGTTTATCTCAAATTGAAGGTGAATTGTCAAAGCCAGAGAGCTTCCTTGAAAGCACCAGAAAAGGCTCTTGTCTCCTACAGCCATAGGCAGAAAGGAGCTGAGGATCAAGCCAGGCCAGGATGATGAGATAAGAGCACTCATAAAGGTTGAATTCTCAACCCTAGCAAGTCTCTGATAACATGGTCAGGGACTTAATTGGGAAGAAGTGGGACCCAAAACCTGGGATGGAGACATTTGGATAGGTGCACTTGAAAACCTTGAGTTGTCAGATTTCCCTAAACCTCTTGAGCCTGCAGAAATGCCCAGAAATGATGTCTTCGCTAGAGCAGGTCAACAAAGCTTCGGATGCATTCTTTCCAATCCTATCAGGAAGCAAGACCTGAAGCAGTCTTCAATTTACATGGGGCAAGAAAACAATATATGTTTATGATCTTATCTCCCCCACCCTCTGTTATTAAACAGTCTGAAGGGGCTTGGACCATCTAGACATTCTTTAGAATATGATATTGGTCAATTACATCAATGACATTATGTTAATTGGTTATGATGAGCAAAATATGGCAAGTTGAGGAGGTATTAGAAACTATGAGGATTCAAGGGTTCCCTCCTTAATGAAAAATTTAAGAGCCTAGGGGCCCGGAACATGCCAAGACATCCCCTTCAAAATAAAGGACAAGTTATGGCATATCATACCTTCACCCATAAGAAGGAAGCATTTTGGAGATGGATCACCTGAATGCCTACTGTCAAGGAAAACCCTAGGAAAACCTTAGGGTGTAGGGTTCTAGAGGCAACATAACCTATGCTTAGATATTCTGCTCCAACCCACTCACCAAATGACATGGAAGACTGTCCAAGCTGATCTGAGCTGCAGTGCAAGGAGTCATATAACCTGCTGCTTGGGTCATACAACCTGCCAGACCTCGTGGTAACAGAGATACCTGTGGTGGAGAAAAATGCTGTGTAGAGTGTGTAGTAAAGAAATTAACCCTGTACAAAGAGAGGTTTGGCCTTTGCCTTTGCCTCCTGGAAGGTAATCTCTGTTTGCCTGGGGGCCTTGGACCCATAGATAGTACCAACTGATTTTAAGTGAGGGCTTTGAGTCATGTGGTATCAGTTGATCTGGAGACAAATCAAGTATGTGGACAATCAATCAATCTTGTCTTTCTAATGGATCCCAATAAAAACTCAAAATACCAAGATTTAAATGACTTTCCCAATTGGCAATACTGTGTGTGTACTGTTACATATCAGTGCTGGGAAAGTAATGCATCCAGTCTCCTCAGAATGAGAACAAACTAAGTTTCACATTTGGTAGTTCCCCAAACTCTGTCCTATGTACTTTTTCCCTTGGCTGATTTTAATCTGTATTTTTCTCTATAAAAAGCCATAACTATGAGTATAATAGCTTTCAGTAAGTTCTGTAAGTCCTTCTCACAAATTATCAAAACTGAGCATGGTTTCAGAATTGCACCCCAACCCCAAAAGAGACATTAAGTTGAAGTCAAAAGTGAGGATAGTTTTGTGGGTGGGCTATTCCCTCTAACTTTGTAGTAGGCCTAAACTCCTCACAAGGAGCCATGGGACAAGGCCCAATGGGAGAACCACAATGTAGACCCTGTAGGATTCAGGAGCAAGGCTGTGAAATCTGTATCAGAGAATTAGACACTATTCAAAAATAGTTCTTGGCATGTTACTGGGTCTTAGAGATGAGTATCTAAACACAGGAATCATGTGTCTATGTATCTACAACTGCCAATCATGACTTGTCCATACAATCATAAGTTTAAACAGCCTAATAATGATCCATCACAAGACAGAAATAGTACATTAGGGGTCAGTCATAAGAAGGGTCACAGAGCACAAGTGAGCTGTACTAGCAAGTGGTCCAGACTCCCATGTCACTACTATTGCACCATTACCTCCCGTCACACCAATAGTCCCATAGTGGGGTCTCTTATAACTAGCTGGTAGTAAAAGAAAAATGATAGAGCTCGGTTTACAAATGAGTTTTCACTTCTGTAAATACAAGCCAAAAATACACTTCCGCTGTCCTGAAAGACAATAGTGAGAGAAAAATCCTCTCATTGGACAAAACTTTGGGTGGCCTATCAGGCCATCTGCTTTGTGTGATAAAAGCATGTATAGACACTTGGACAGCTGTGAATGGTTACATTGGTTGGTTAGGGACCTGGAAGTAAAAAGATTGGAAGGTCAAGGAAAAAAAGTCTTGAAAAAAGTCTTATACATGGACCTTTGGGGACATACACAATATAAAAGGCATTTATTGAGCCACCACCTGGCAAGAGAGAGAAATAAAGAGCTAGGATGACAGAGTGGGGATAAAAATCAGAGAGGAATTTGGGGGCGCCTGGGTGGCTGAGTCGGTTAAGTGTCTGCCTCTTGATGTTGGCTCAGGTCATGATCTCAGGGTTGTGAGATCAGAGCCCTCCGTCGGGCTCCACACTCAGCAGGGAATCTGCTTAAGATTCTTTCCCTCTCCCTCTGCTCCTCCCCCGACTCATGCACACTCTCGCACTCAAAAATAAATACATAAATTCTTTTTTTTTTAATTTTTTAATTTTTTTTTATTTTTGATTTTTTAAATTTATTTATGATAGTCACACACACAGAGAGAGAGAGAGAGAGAGGCAGAGACATAGGCAGAGGGAGAAGCAGGCTCCATGCACCGGGAGCCCGATGTGGGATTTGATCCTGGGTCTCCAGGATCGCGCCCTGGGCCAAAGGCAGGCGCCAAACTGCTGCGCCACCCAGGGATCCCTAAATACATAAATTCTAAAAAAAAAAAAAAAAAAAGTCAGAAAGATTTGGAGATACTATACTGTTGGCTTTGAAGATGGAGGAAGGGGCCATCAGCCAAGGCATGCAGGCAGCCTCCAGATGCTGGAAAAGGCAAGGAAATCGATATTTCCTAGTGCTTAACAGAAATTTCCATCAAGGCAAATGAACTCTTCATTTGCATAGCATCACTAGCATGTAGCATGAGGCTTTGCACAAAGTAGACACTTTATAAATATTAATGGATGAGTGAATGAATCACTGAATTAACTCTTCACATTCATGATTCTCTGCAATGGTGAATTACGCATGAGCTCTACTCTGTCTTTGGAATGACTTTCCACCATCTTGATAAATCTACAAAAGTTCAACCCATCCAAAGTACAGTTATCTCTACTGTAAAATCCTCCTACTCCTCAACATGGTTATGTTCCGAATGCACCTCCTTTACTGTTTGTACATACCTCCTCCGCAGCATTTACTATAGCAAACTGTATTTATTTATATACATGTATATCTCTTAAGATTGTGAGTAGCTTAGAGAAAGAGGGTGATGAATTATTTATCCAAACATCCCCTAGAGTCTTAGTATCATGCCTAGCACATAATAAATTGTTGAACATTTGTTGAATGAATAAGTGAACGAAGAATGAAGGAGAGACAATTTCAAGTCTATGCAGAATGATTTCAAAACCCAGGGGAGGAAATCTATATAAACCAGGTAAAGAAGGGATTTCCCTGAGAACCTGGGACAAGATTTGGATTTCTGGGGCTAGCCGGAGGAAGGTCAGAGAGGCATCTTTACAGTAGCCTAAAAACCCAAGAGACTAATGTCTAAGGGTAGAAATGACAACTTGAGCCTGACTGGTCTATCTTTGGACCATGAGATTTAGAAAGGAACCATGGATTGCATCAAACCTTACAAAGTTCCCTGGCCTCAGCCTTCTGGCCTCAGACCTGAGCAGTGGTCACTCTAAAGACAGGGAAACACAGACTCTAAAACCAGGCTGCCTGCGTTAAAATCTCAGCTTTGCTACATTCTAGTTGTGACCTGGTGCTCAGCATTCACATTTTCTATGCCTCAATTTCCTCCCTGTATATGGAAATAATAATAGTATGTATAATATAATACTATAGTATATAATTAATTATTAACTTTATATAATTATAATATATAATATATAATTATTAATCATAACCTAAAAACACCCTACACGATTTTGTATATCCTATAATTAAAATTATACTATAAACATAAATATAAATATTCTATTATATAATACATATAGTGTAGTATGTACATTTATTATATATAATATATATTATATAGTACATATATGTAGCATATATATGTAGTGTATATATATTATATATATTTAAACTTCAAAAAATCCTACACATATATTATATATACTATAATTATATCATTATAATATAAATATAATTGTTGCATATGTATAATATATGTATAGGGTGGGTTGGGGTTTTTTTAGGTTTAAATATGTCCTGTGTTTAGAATACTATCTGGCACATTACAAGCGAACAGCCAGGATTAGTTATATATATAAAAATTTAGACTATTATTTGGAATCATCTTAGAAAGGCTCTCAGGACTTCTGAATACTATCTAAAAAACACAGAAATGCTGACTTGGACTGTTACAGAACTTGGTAAAATTTCTGCAAATTTTTAATTTTTGCTAACTTTTTTATATAGTCCCACAGAGGTCAGCAGTAAAGTCTCCAAATAATCTCTATCAGTTTTTTTTTGGGGGGGTGGACATTAATAAAAGAGAGGGGCTAACAAGAATGATTTGGCTACCAAATCTGTTTTGGAAGAACAGCACCCTAATGTAAAGCAGATGCTGGCATTTGGAATAAGAAAGGGAACTCCCCAGGTCATGGAGACAGGCACAAAGGAAACAAGGGACACCACAGGATAGAGAAGTGGCTCCACAACTTTAATCTGCAGTCACATGGCTCCCTGAAAATGTCCAAAATTAACCTCATCTCTGCCTCCAAATGTCCCATATCTGGCAGGCAGTGTATCACGTGAATAAACTTGAAGTTGTTTTGTTATATTTTATCCTTCTCTTTTATCTCTCATATCAAGTCTGTCACCAAATGTTACCTATATTTTCTATTTCTGATTTCTTCCCATTTTATTTTTGAAATATAAAATATAAAACTGTATATGTCCAGTTTAAAGGATAACAGCAAACAAGCACCCATTTATTCCTCCATCCAGGCTAAAAAACAGAATATCGGGCAGGGCTTTTAAGGTTCTTTATGGGCTCCATCTAGGTAATTCTATCCTTTGTTGCTTCACTAGTTTCCACAGATTTACCTTCACTCCTGTAATTCCACTGTTGTCACCAGACTATCATCACCTCATGCCAAGATCAAAGTTGTAACTACTTCATTCATTCACTCAAAATATTATCAGCCCCTCCTTCTAGATGAGCAGTATGCTGGACCTTATTGAAATCAACAGTGGAGCCCTCTGCCAGGAGCTTATAGTTGACGGAATAGATAGACCAGAGATGGTCTACATACCAAATGTTATGAACACATGACAGAATTAACAGAGGTGCTTTGATGGCTGGGAGAATCCTGGTTCATCTCCCTGTCTCCTCTTTCGAACTCTCCTGCACTCCATTTTTATTATATTATATATGTAGCCTAGGATTAACAAGAATTTCCCTCTGCCTAGTTTTATAACCTTCCAAAATCTGACACAAAGGAACACACATCAGGCATAGACCTGACTCTAAGCTCTACCCCTTACAAGCTGTGTCACCTGAGAGAGTCTACTTAACTTCTCTGAGCTTCAGGATCCTCATCAGTAAAATGAGAATCTTCGTAACATTTCCTGCTGAGTTATTGTAGGTATTAATATCATGATGAACATCAGAGTATTTTGCCAGCAAAAACACTATGCAAATGTATGAGATATTCTCTTTCCCCTCCTCTTGTCCTTGTTGAAATTTATCCACCATTTAAGATTCAACAGTTATGTCTTCTACAGACCCTGAAGTTTCTAGTCAATCTCTCTGACCCTTGACTCCTCTAGTTATTCTGGTCACCACCACATATTTTGGGCTGTGATGACTTTGCAGCAGTGAGTTTAATTTCTCAAGTCAGACTCTGAGCATTTTGAAGGTAAGATATGTCTCACATTTTCCTAGTGTTCTCTGAGGACCCAACACTCTGCTTGACGTCATTTAGAACATCTTCACATATTCATTGCTTATTAAGCATCATATGACTAGCACAGTGTTAGAATTCAATTATAGAAACTCTGTTTTGATGATATTTCTATATATTTCCGCCAGAAATTTGTAATGAAATTGAAATGATTGCAAATACCAATAAGATCTAAACACCTAATGTGTTGTTAAACTGATGTCAAATGAGGAATTGGGAGTTCCAGATTTTGACTTACATTCCCTATCACTGACTGCATTCCCTCAGACAAACATGGCCAGATGCTTCAGTCTTGACACATGCAAAATGAAGTCATTAACTGCTGCCCATCAATTCTGAAAAAAAACTGTCAACATATTCTATAGAAGTCTTTGGAATGCCATGATCTCCTAGAAATAAATAAAGTAGGAAAACATTGGTCTGGGAAGACTTTTTGTTGGATATGACACCAAAGCAAGGGCAACAAAAGCAAAAATAGCAAAACCAGACAAGAGCGATTTCATCAAGCTAAAAAGAGTCAGCACCATAAAGGAAACCACGACCAGAGTGAAAATGCAAACTACAGGATGACAGAAAATATTTCCAAACCAAAGAGCCTCAATAAACATTTCTCAAAAGAAGACAAACAAAAGCCAACAGATACATGAAAAGATAGTCAACTCTACTTAACAGCAGGGATAAGTAGATGCATATCAAGACCTCAGTGAAATACTACCTCACACTTGTCAGAAGGGCCATCACCAAAAAGACAAAAGATACCCAGTTTTGACAAAAATGTGGAGTAAAGGCAACACCTATATACTATTTATGGAGATGTAAATTGGTACAGTTATTATGAAAAACCATATGGAGCTTCCTCAAAAAATTAAAAATAGAACTGCCATATGATCCAGTAACCCCACTTCTTGTTATAGATCAAGAGAAATGAAATTAGTATCTCAAAGAGGTATCTGCATTCCCCTGGTCATTGCAGCATTATTCACAATAGCCAAGATATGGAAACAATTCAGATGTCCACTGACAGAAGAGAATGTGTAAGAGAATCTTATTGTTGGTAATAAAAAAAGAAGAAGAAAAATGAAGTCTTGCCTTTAAGACAACATGGATGAACCTAGAGGACATTATTCTTCCTAAGGGAAGGAAGCCAGATAGGCCAATACTGCCTGACGTCATTTATGTGTGGAATCTAAAACAGTTGAACTTATAGTAACAGAGTAGAATGCTGATTACCAGGTGTTGGTGGAAAGGGAAGATGGAGAGATATTGGTCAAAGGGTACAATGTTTCAATTATACAAGATAAATAAGTTCTGGAAGTCTAACAGACAGTAGTGTGACTATAGTTAGCAATACTGTAGCCTATACCTTAAATATGCTAAAAGGATTGATCTTAAGTGTAACCATCACCACCACAGAAAGGGTAACTATGTGTGGTGATAGATATATTAGCCTGATGATAGTTGTCACTTCACAACGTAGACAATATCAAAACATCAAGCTCTGTACCTTAAATATATACTAACATTATTTGTCAATTATACCTTGATAAAGCTAAAAAAAAGGAGTCAGATATGTTCAAGATATCCTTACAATTGTTACTGTTTCTGCATTACCCCAAATTAGCTGCAGATATCATCATAGAAATCCATCAACTCCATGGATAAGGTGAATTCTTAAATCTGTTTTTATTTAGTCTAATTCAGTCAAAACAAGAGAAAAAGTTGGGGAGACACATATGGAATTGGGAAGGGGGTAGGGAATGCCGTTAGGACTAAGAAAACTTCGTTTTTTTTTAAAGATTTTATTTTACTTATTCATGAGAGACACAGAGAGAGAGGCAGAGACACAGGCAGAGGGAGAAGCAGGCTCTATGCAGGGAGCCCGATGTGGGACTCGATCCCAGGACCCCGGGACCACACCCTGGGCTGAAGACAGATGTTCAACCACTGAGCCATGCAGGTTCCCCAGGACAAAGAAACATTTTAAATCTCCCATAGAAGGCCTCATTTTCTCCAATCCAAATTCCTCCTTATGTCCCCTCAATAGTCAAGCTTCAAAGTGAGAAAGAACAAATCTCCAAATGCCAGGAAAATTACAATTCCTTTCTCATCATTTTCCTTTGATTTTGTGATAGGCAGTTGATAACGTAAACTAGAACCTATAAATCAGAGTCAGAATACTGACTTTTCATATTTTTCAGCTGTTCTTCTTTTAGTATCCAGAGTTTGTCTATATTTTGAGCAGTTCACCTTGACTCCTGGTGTAAGTCCAACAATGCATGAATTATTGTTAAAGGTAAATAAATAAATCACTGTCATTAATTAATGGGACTTACCATTTCTTAAAGGGAAGGTGCAGAGTGGAGCAGGAAAAGGATAAGATTTAGAACCAGAAAGACCCAATTTGAAATCCATTTACTTATCATCTAGATCATGGGCAAGTTACCTTCTCCAGGACTCAATGTTTCCATCTATAAAATTTACCTTACAAGACAGATGTAAGACTTAAGAGTGAATGTCAGTAAAAAAAAATCCATCACAGTATTTTCTCTAAATAGTTACACAATCGATGTTAAACACCTAGAATGCAATGCTAGCAGTTTACATTACACTATCTTTAATCCAGTTTTCTATACTTCTATTTTAAGTGGTACCAGTGACTGAGGGGATGGAGAGGTGATCAGAATATTCCCCCTCCTGGGAAAGGAGGAAAACAGTAGTGCTTAAAAAATCATATTCAATATTACCATTATTTTGAATTGGATTATGCGGATTATTAGGGACATGTTTCCAGGTTTCTCTGCAGGAGCCAGGGAATAACGTCCTAGTAGTTTAGATTTTGGTTCAGGTGGGTTGTGGGTTTTGTTGTTTTTGTCACTGTTGTTTTAATGAATGCTAGCGCTGATCATTGTCACCACAGAATAACTTCCAAGCAGACATACTTTTAACAACCAGCATTAACCGTGGGTATAGATTTCCTGGTTGTGTCTGTGCTGCTGCTGCTTGTAACGCTGGAGTTCATAAAGGTGAAGAGCATCTGACAGCATACTTCTGGCATTTGAAGATTTCATTTGACAGTATCGACTGCAGTGAACTCAACACCCACCAAACAACATTGATAAGAGTATCTCATGTGGTTTTTGAGAGGCAGTCTGATACAATGAAAAGAGATTTGGGCTCAAAATTCACAACAGCTGGTCCCACCCCTGATTCTACATTGGATTTGCTCTGTGACCTTGAGTATTTTATTAAAGCTCTTTGGCACTGGGCAGCATCTGTAAAATTGGGGCAGTATCATTGTAATACAGCTTCAACTCACAGTTCGGTGGCATGGCATTTCTATTACAATCTAGTGCGCACCAACAATGGGATAGAAGCTCTACTGAATGCAGAATAAATCTCTGGCTGACAAACTGAGCTGGGAAGGCAGGTCACACACCCAGAGGAGCGATGGGGAAATAAACTCAGTGGAATCGCAATGAATTACAAAGAATTTTATAAATATAGTTTTAGATAGACTTGTATAATGATAATAATTAAGAGACAGGAGGATGTCGTACTCAAATCAGAATAGAAGGACAAGGAGATTGGGTACTATTGCTAGCCTCCATTTTAACATTTAAAGCTACAATTATGTTGCTTTTGCTGGACATCACAGCCAGGTCATTTGTATTTTCCTGTCTGATTGGCTGAACCCAGGCTCTGCCACATGGTTTTGGCTGTAATGGTAGGTGCATCCCATGCTATCAAGACAAGTCACATATGCAAATAACCCTCAGATTCTGGCTCTTATCAGCTACAAACATAGTGGGGGGTGGGAGGAAGAGTGGTGGAGTGTCTGTTTATGAATTCAATGGCTTCGAGCCCAGGGAAATATGAGGATGGTTTATTGCCACAGTTACCACCTCCTGACAAATAGAAGAGAGGTTGTGACCATGACAAAGACAGCAAAGTTACTGCAATAAGCAAGGGTAGCTCCTAGAAATGACACTCAGTAGGAGCATGTGCTTGGAGAAGCACCTGGACAGGACCAGAGCATGGATGAGAATCTTGTCACTGTCTCTGTGAAATAAGAGAATAAAACGCCAAAATGCAAGCAAGGTGCAATGAGAGGATCCGATGTGAAAGTAAAGTATAGAACATGGTATCACTCCTCGCAATGGTGAATAGTCCAGATCAGTGCTGCTCAAAGTGTGCTCTTTACACTGTGTCACTACCAATATAGCAAGACGTGTACAAAAATTAAGGGTATTTAGAAACTCTCACAGCAGTTTCATAGAGTCATTATGTCTACTGAATCCAATACTAAAAAATCTAGGCTCAGATTTTGTTTTGTTTTGTTTTTTAATTTTATGTTTCTAGTACTTCATTTTTATTATACTTCACGGAAGAATTGGTTTAGGACAGATTTTGAAATTGTTAAAAACGGTTCTCTACCACATATAGCACATTGAGAAGAAACAGTCTACTTCACAGCCCACACTAGTCTGTTTTGGTTAAAGGGTTCTGCAAACACACATTCATCCAGGTATATGAGATCTCATTAAGCACCCCTTAAGCACCCAAGTATATGTTGGTAGCAGATACAGATATATGTCGGTAGGAAAGGAAGCAGATGCAGTGTCAGAGTACATACATCCAGAGAAGAGCCTGTAAGCAGAATGTCTGAGTTATTAAGCAGTAGATTTAGACGCAAGGTATGTATCAGTCTGGGTTTCATCAGGAAACAGAAATCACACAGCAATTTAAACAGGAGCAGTTTAATGTAGGGAATTATTGAACTATTAGAGGGTAGTAAATAAAGAGATGTGAAGAGCACTCTACAAGTACCCAAAGGCTAAGTGAGAGTACCTACACCTGAGGATCAGACCTCACTGGAGCAAATGGATAAGTGAGAAGTGTGCTGGGTTGGCTGAGCCCGAGCTGGACCACAGTGGCAGAGCACGCAGAAACCAGCCCACTGGGTACAGCTGAGTTAATGCTGGGGGAGGACACACAGAGGGATAGGCACAGGCCTCAAGTAGGCAGTGTCTGCATCTTGACGGGGTGGTCACCTGGGTCACCTGCACCACATCTGCAAGGTGGTCACCAAGCCGAGGCCAGGTCAGCGTGTTGGCCCAGAGATTGCACACTCTGAGCACATAGCTGACACAGAGCAGCACCAGAGTATGCACACACACACACACACACACACACAGACACCACCACCATCACCACCACCATGCACATTCCCTTAGCCCTCGTGGACCAGGCAGGTCATAGGAACAGGAAGGAAAAGCTAGGAAGAGAAGCCCCCTCCTCCTCCCGCCATGCTCCTCTAGCATTCTCTATTGGTAATGGTTAGCACCATGCTCTCTATAAAAGACAAATGCTCAGTGTCCACTGTTGCAGGATTGGACTGAAGACTGAATTTGGAGCTGAGAGCTATACACTGATAACTAGCGCAAGGTTAGAAAGAACAATGCCACACCAGAGCTGAGAAAAAGTGACCCAGGAGGCAATTTCTCACAATAACTCAGTGAGTCTTATTATCCCCATGTTACAGATAAGGAAAATAAGGCACAGAGGGTTTAGTAACTTTCCTGAAGTCACATGGCTAGAAAGTGGGAAAGTAGAGGTTTTAACCCTGGAAGTTAGGCTCTAGAATCTTTGATTTGTAACCACTATGTTATGATGCTCAAGGTTGTGGGATAATTAAGTAATGATAGCTAATGTTTATGGAGAATTTACTATATGTCCTACATTATGTTGAGTACTTTATATCCCTATTCTCTCTCTCTCTTTTTAAAGTTTTTATTTATTCATTCATAAGAGGCACACAGAGAGAGGCAGTGACACAGGCAGAGGGAGAAGCAGGTTCCCCACAAGGAGCCTGATATGAGACTTGATCCCAGGACCCCGGGATCATGACCTGAGCCAAAGGCAGATGCTCAACCACTGAGCCACCCAGGCGTCCCTATCTCTGTTCTCTTTAATCTCTCTCACATGCCTATGACACACTATGGCTAACCCCTCTCTTTTAGAGACAAGGAAATTAGAGCTTTTAGGGGTTTTATTACCTTGCCCAATGCTGCACAGCTTGTAAGTAGTTTTGTCTCCAGGTCTTCGGCTTCTAGCCTGAATACATACGTAACTATCTGGGTCTCTTTGTAGAAGGAGCCAGAGAGGAAAGAACACAGCAACCCAAATCATCAAAGGCAGCTTCAGGAGAGAGAGGCGGCCTATGCTGGACTTTAAGGTTTGGTAGGATTTGAATAAACAAAAGGTACAGAGGAGGTTTGCTTATTTGATGCACGCACAATTTTTAATAAATTTTTAGTGTACTTCCACACCTTTAAAAGTCTGGAGCTTTCACACAAAATCTGAATTTCGAGCTTCTAAAAATGTAGAGGATATGTCAACACTGAGTTACACAGCACCCATTCACTAGGGTCTAGTAGCAATAGGGCCCCTCAGATCTGCTGTGTCCTCACCAGTTTGCCACGCTCCCCGCCCCCCAACCATCCGCTGTCTCACACCCATCTGCTTCACTCATTTACATCACAGGGCTCCTGTGGGAAACTGAGACCACACGCGGAGGCAGAGATTCTTAGGCTGGGGAGAAAGCATGACGAAAGATAGGAAAGGAGAGATTATCATGTCACAGGCATGTGGGCACATACGTACATGTGTGTGTAGTCCAGCTAAAGAGGAGAAGAAGTAGAGGAGTAAGAAGTAAGTGACAGCACTGTCTGGAGCAGAATGGGGAGATGAGATGGGAGCTGAGCAGAGGAATAAAGGAATGGCAGTGAAGGATTTCAGCAGGGAGATGCTATGGAAGACTCCTCTCAGAGCTGTGGGCCTGGGGATGTAACATTTCAAATGCTGAGTTGGGGAGACGTCTGGGTGGCTCAGTGGTTGAGTGTCTGCCTTCAGCTCAGGGTGATCCCGGGGTCCAGGATTGAGTCCTGCATTGGGCTCCCTGCATGGAGCCTGCTTCTCCCTCTGCCTGTGTCTCTCTGCCTCTCTCTCTCTCTCTCTCTCTCTCTCTGTGTGTCTCTCATAAATAAATAAATACTTTTTAAAAAATGAAATCTGAGTTGGGAGGAGAGATCATACAGGGGAGAAACAAGTGGGATAAGACTTGAGGGGACACTGTCCTGAACCACATGAAACACAATTAAGAGTCTTAGACCAGGAAGTATCCCCTTTCCTGCCTGGATTAGCCAGGAAATATTTAGCACCTTATCTGGCTTTATTTATGTAAGTAGTCCTAGGTATTGTAAATGGAGCAGGAAAAGGTTATGTTTGGGCTAGAGGGTGATGTGGGGAAAGAGATGATTTTTCGCTCCTAAATAGATGGGGAAGACTGAACAAGAGAGTGTTGGCAAATAGAGAAATGTCACAAAAAGAGTCTGCAACAACAGCCTTGAGCCATAAGTGTCTCTTTTCTCTTTTCCTTCTACACAATCTACACCTACTCCTTGTAAATGCCTATACACTTAATAAAAATAGTTTATGGTGAGAGCAGTTTGCATAGAGCAGGGCACCTAGCAGGTGCTCAATAAATACAAGTCTGAATCAAGACCAACATTTCAGTTTGCCAATCTGCATTTCTTTCAGGCCCGCAAAGACCAACTTCAGCAGTAATAGATTCAGTACTTTGAGGGCATTACTGCAGCTCAAGAGGAAGGAAACCACTAATGAGGAGAAACTGCAGTGAGAGGAATAGGATGAAAGAGTAACACATATTTTTATTCCTACAGGAAATAATTGCCTAGAAATCGCATAAACTTTCCCAAGTTGAAAAAGAATACTGTACTTTAAATTCCTTCTAAATCCCACGATCTAGTGACCACATTTTTTACCCTGAGCTGAGACATGTGGCACAGTAAATACAATTACAACCAAAGTCAATATACTCTTCTTTCCATTGTGTATTTCCTCCCATCAGTGGGTTTCCAATGGTTAACGTCAGCATAGCATTGTAGTCCTTCAGCCCAAAGCATTTCAGTTATGAAGTCATGAATGATTTCTTCCAAGTTAAGAAAGAAGAGTATGATATAGTAGAATGAGTATTCATATAGCATACCAAGGATTCTAATACTAACCTTGCCAGGTATTGAGACTTTGGGCATGTCACTTTACCTCTCTGGGCCTCAACATCTCCCTGTAAGAGATGAGATCCAAGAGCAACGGTGCCTAAATCGAGCTAAATAATGGAATCGCATGCGTCTGGGGAGGGGAGGCAGGGGAGCAGTGGGGGGCAGAATTTTAGAAACATGCATTTGGGCTCCCCAGCCTATTACTCAGAATATCTGGAGATAAAGCCAAAATCAGGCCCTTAGCAAAGAACTACAATATCTCAGTGGCTTATGTCAATAATACTTAGGTCACAAGTCTACAGGTGAGTAACCGGTCTTGGCAGGGCTCAGCTGCATGGCTCTGCTGATCTGGGCTGGCTCAGTCACATCTCGGGGTCAGCCAAGAGTTGCCTGATGAGGGCTGGCATCTGCTGGGGCAGTCCAGCTCTGCTGGGCATGCGTGCATGTTATCCTACTCCAGAGACCAATGTCCTACATCATGCATGTCTTCTCATGGCAACACCAGAGGTGCCAAGGAGCCAGCTTAACTTCACAACCTCATCTCAAGCCTTTCCTACCTCATGTCTGTGGAATATCCAACTGACCACAACAAAGTCTAGGCTAACATCGAAGGGGAAAATTATGTTTTTCCCATGGAAATTAGGAGGAAAGATGGAGCCTTGTGAAGAATAATCCAGTTGCCACAGGATTCCAGGAAACTGTATTATTATTATTTTTAATCCCCAGGTGACTTGGATGCACAGTCAGGAATAAATGATCCAAGGTATTTTCTGGTTCTATCATTCTAAGATGCTATAAATTGATAAAGAGAAAGTAAAATTGGGTTGAGAATAAGGTGATGGGGGGTGCAGAGAGAAACGAATACTTACCACCATCAAGCAAAAGCCATTACTGGTGGCACAGCAAGATGAGGGCCAGTGACTTGTGGAACATATGAGAGACTATCCTTCATGAGCATCTGTTTTCTTCCAAGCACTTCATATGAGCTTCCTCATTTTGTTCCTGACAAACTCCTACCAGTAAGCTGTTATGAGTTTCATCCTTTTTTTTTCATCTTCTTTTAGACAAAGAAAATGGCCCAGAAAGATAAATTCTCTTGCTTCAGGTGACATAGCTCAAACATGGCAGCACTAGGATTCTAACCCTACTTGGGCTCCAGAGTCTCAACTCCTTTCACAGCAGCTATACTGCCTTTGCACAGGGTTACAGCAAGGACCTAGGTAAGCACTATCAAGTCTAGAGACTGAAAAACTCACTGAGAAGCTACTCCTCTGTAAAGTGGGTGTAACAGAACCTGCTTCGTAGGGCCTCCGTAGGAGTAAATGAGTCAAGGGTTGTAATGCTATGCATTGTGTATATACACAAAGTCTGGCACATGGTAAAGGCTAGTTAGGTGTTTGTTAAATAACTGTCTCATTTGGACATTGTCTTGAATATAGGATAGAGAATAGTGATTCTCAAAGTAGGTTCCACAGACCATATCCCACACTGACTGGGGTGGAGCCCAGCTACTTGCATGTCGACAAGTCCTCCAAAGGATTCTGATGCCTGCTGAAGTGTCCTAAGAATCTTGCTGTCCTCTGGCTCTTATTAGAAAGCCTAGTAAGTAAATATCAAAATAATGGTATTTGCCATTTATTGAATCCTCCAACATAGTAGGCACTACACTAGGCACTTTTAATCCTCCCAACAAATCGGGCAAATCACTATTATTACTCCCAGTTTGTAGATAAGAATATTGAGGTGTAGAGCTAGTAGATATAAATAGCAAACTGGCTGATCTAGAATTTGAACCCATTCTGTCTAAGCCAAGATTTCCACTCTTTAATCTCATACCACATGACTGAAAAAAGGCTGTTGGATACATCAGGAGTAGTTGTTAGACATAAAGCTCTGGTTTTGGGCACAAACCTGCCACCCATGAACACCCATCCTCCAGGGGCACTTGAGAAAGATAAACAGCAGTTGCTCTTTTCTGGGATTGGAAATCACACAGTGTCTCAATCTCGGCCTTGCTGGATGCTAGACTCTACCTGCCATAATCTCCTCAGATGAGCTTGACCCTTCCTGCCTCGGCTGCCTTCCCTAGACTCACTCTCTGTTTTCAGCCCTCAGATGTTCTGGATTCTCCCAGACATGCTGGTTTCTTTGGTGTCCAACTAGACCTGAGTTTCCTACAAACCCCTCCCACATCTCTGATCTCTTGCCTAGCCAGCCCTGCACATGCCCAGCAGAACACACCTGAATGGTTTCCTGACCTCTCAGGAAACACACACATTCCTACACATATTAAGAGTTTTGTAAGAGATTCATAGGGCCAGCTCATTTAGCAAATTTTAACACTGCACCATCTACACTGTTTGGGCCTTATCTTAAAACAGAAAATGAAATATCCTGGTTTTTAGTGAAGAGACCATCTCTTAAGGGTAGCTGCCAAATCCCTGAATGTGCTCTTCTTCGGGGACAGTGACATGAGATTAACTGTTTCTTGATTTCCTGCCATTTGCATCTGAGCTATTTCAGCTCTCACCTGGAGTGCCTTGATGCAGCTGTCTGGAGCACATAGTTATTTGCAAAGCGCCACTGCCAAATTCATGTGCGGTGGAGAGGAATAAAGGAAACTTTGATCTCACCTGGGACAGAGGCCAGCTATGCTAGCCAAAGAAGCAGAAAACAGAAAGAGCAGGGCTCAATAGGGGCACCACCCACCCTCCAAAAGAGGCCACAGACAGAGGGAGGGAGACAGACAGAGAAAGCCTGTGCACATACGTCCTTGTCAGGAAGGGCTGGCAGTTCCGAGAAAGCCCCAGAGGAGAGAGCAGCTGCTTTTGTTTCCTTGGAGGCAGAGTCCAGTAGGGAGTGGGTAAGACAGGAGTCCGGGAGACAATTACTGGAAAGGCATTCCCTGGTGCTCTAATGAGGCAATTAAAGCCACTGAGGTTTCCACAGTCAGGGCAGGACAAGGCTCCGAAGACCCCCAGCCCAACCCTCTCGTTTTACAGAAGAGACAACTGAGGCCCAGAGGAGGAAAGCGACTTGCCCAAAGTCACAGTGCCAATTAGGGCTGGGACCAGAACCAGGTGTTCCAACACCACGGAGCACTTCCTCTGCTGGAATCAAAACCCCACTGGTGGGAGGGCTGCATCTGAGGGCAAGTGGAAGGGAAAATGCTCCTGGCAGCAGTAGGGTCTTCACTCTCTGCAGCCTGGGTGGGTTTCTTTCAGGGGGCACAGTCCCGGTTGAGGAGGAGGCCCACTGCTGAAAAGAAGCCCGGATCAGGGTGGGGAGGGACAGAGGACCGAGTCAGGGCTGGGGGTGACATGGAGGGCTATGACGGCCTCCAGGAGGCTGTGACTTTTACCTGCCTGCCTGAGCCAGATCCTGTGTCATATTCCTGCCACCCTGAACAAAAATATGATGCATCTCTGCATCTCTAGGAAGCCCATTCCCAGGGCTCTCAGGGAGTCCTAAAAGGCAGACAGCCCTGAGATGCCATGAGTTTCCAATTCTGAAGGGCCCCCTAAGCCCAGAGGCCACCAAGCCTCCCAGTGTTTCCTTCGTTCTTAACAAGCCCAATAAATCCTCTAACAAAAGGCAGAAGAAAGAACCTGAAGAATGCGCCCTGCCTTTGCCTCCCTCCTCTGCCCCCCTCTTTCCCCACACACTTGTCCTCCTGAATTGCCTCTTTGTATGCCCATCTCCCAGAGCAGGCTCAGCAATTTGCATCTTTGCTGTTCTCCTTTTTGAAAATGACAGAAAAACATTCAGCAGCATGGAGCCTGCCCTAGCAGGGCTTCTGCCCACAGAAACAGAGGCTCGGAAGTCAACTTGACATTTAGCCAAATGGATCCCTCTCATCCCCTCACACATACCCAAAAGTAGACTGTAATAAAGAAGATTCTGAGAACCGAGAGTAGGGGACTAAAGGAGAAAAGGCATTTCCTCTCAGGATGCACAATTTGGTAAGTGTATCTGTGCACAAATTCTTGTGTGTGAGTCACTGGAGATGGTGGGGTTCAGGACATGCTACCCCCAAATATGGCACCTTGGCATGCTGAGTATTATAAACTGAGGGTGGTTCTGACCTCCTCCCCTGCCTCACCCCTTTTCCCTGAAACAGGTCACAAAACCCTCACTGAGAGGTGCCCTCCCTATACCTGGGAGAATGGAAGAATCTGAGCAAACAGGTCCTTGCTAAGTTCCCTACAGGTTACTAGTTTACTAGACTTACTCAGTAGTCCTTAACCTATCACAGTCCTCCACGATTGCCCACCTATCATCAAATCTAGCACAAAAATACCCAGGTTTAACTGTTTCCTTGTTCTTCATTTCCTTATGAAGTCTCCCGTGTCATACAAAACAAATCTGTATGCTTTCCTTCTGCTAATCTTTGTCAGTTTAATTTTCAGACCCAGCCAGGAACCTTAAGAGGTCAAAGAAAACCTATTCCTCCCCTACAGAGACCAATGGCAAGCCCTCAGTTGTGGGTTTTATGCCCCTTTCCCTAGCCTTTAAAAGGGAAAGAAGGGGAGCACCTAGGTGGCTCAGTGGTTGAGCATCTGCCTTTGGCTCAGGTCGTGACCCTGGTGTCCTGGGATCGAGTTCAGCATCAGACTACTCTCAAGGAGTCTGCTTCTCCCTCTGCTTGTGTCTCTGCCTCTCTCTGAATGTATATCATGAAAAAATAAAATCTTTTAATAAATAATAAAGGGGAAATAAGGAAGAGAACCATGTATCTCATGAACTGTGTGCTTTCTCACAGTTCCTTCTACAAGAGCCCAGCCTTCTCATGTTATAAACACAGCTGCTGTACACCAGAGGTTAAATACCCCACCCAAGAACACCTGTGATTCAACACCCATTCACTTTCCATATACCTGGTGACCCTATTTCTTGGTTTTTTTTGTGTGTTGTTTTTTTTTTAAGTGCTGGATTTAGGGAAATGTAGCAAATACTGTCACCAAAGGCCTACATTTTCTTCCAATTAAAAATATATGCCAAAAGGGCCTCTGCTATTTGTCTTTTTTATCTAACATAGCCTCTAGCACTTTCTACTGTCAGTTATTTTGCTCACTATCCATTCACAGACAGAAGGGAGGAATTCACTAGAAGGGAGAAGCACTCCACTGCGGCACCAGGAGGCCCCCTCTGGTGGAACTGCAGCCTTTGTCCATGCTAATTAGGCAGGCAGGCAGGAAGAGGCAAGAGTATTGGGAGTGCGGCTGAAAGAACCGTGGCTCTTCACTTGGAGCTGTGTGGGAAATGCGGACAGATGTCAGTCCTGTGGGTACATTGGATGTTTTTTTAAAATGATAGTTTGTTCTTCAGGGTTCTCGAGCCCACCAGTGTCATGTTACATATAAAAAGGATGGCTCCCCAGAGGTTCAGGTGGAATCAGGCTTCCTCCTGTTTACAAATAGCAGTGAGCCCCACTGTCCAGTTCCTACCACCCGTCAGGCTTTGTCCTTACCCACCTCCTTCTGCTAAGCAAATCTGTATTTGTACTTGGGAGCAAGAACCCAGGGCATTATGGTGGCTGACACTAACAACCTAAGGATGGACCCTGGTATTGGGGTGTCACCTGGCCTGCTTTTCAAGATCTGTGGGAGATACTGGGAGCAAGATTGAGAGGAAGGTTAGAGAGATTTCCCACACAACCCTTCCCTGCCTTGCACACTCTCCCCCATCTGTACATCAATTGCAACAAAGGCACTATTCTAGTGGGGAATGTTAATGTGGATAACTGGGGAAGCTTTCTAGATTTTTAATTCTGGCAAGTGGGAGATGGTAGGGCCTGAGCCAGTGCTAAATTCTGATAGGACTTGACATTTCCAGATGCAAAATATTTTACATTTATATATTTTATATATGTGCATATATACATATATATGTGTGTGTTGTATATATATGTGCATATACATATATGCAAGCTAATTGTGTGTGTGTGTATCGGTATCTCTCTATATATACACAAGCTGATCGCTGTAGGACAGGGTAGACCTTCCACTGTCATATCATAAGGTTGAGCAGAATTCTATTCCTAGGCAATACTCCTGGACAAGGACAAGTTTCTTCTCACACAGATGATCACCCAGAAGGATGCTCACAGCTTCAAGTGAGGTAAATCTTGTCCTAAAATCTTAGTCTTTGATGGAGGGAGTATAACCAGGAAAATCTTTATTTTAAAACTTCCTTTGTTTTGTAAGCTATCGGGGCTATTTTGAAGAGAGTTTTAAGAATGTGGGAGCATGAAACAAGCTGCTTTAAAGTGGCCAGCAGGTGTTAGCTAGTGGGGACAGGGCATCTTACCTCTCCCTGTAGGGAGATAATAACTAGTTCTATTGTTGTAACTTTACAGAGATAAACATTTATTTAAGTGTATGGAGGTATCAGTACGGACAAAGATATTGGATTTTTATGAACTTCTAAAATAGCACTTGGCACATGTACGTACTCAATTCATGTTTGTTTTAAGAATAAATGGTTGGGATTCTCAGCAACAGCAACTGGAAGCATTTATTCCAGGCAGAGGCAAGTAAGTTTGAAAACAGAGAGGAAAATGGATAGACCATGATGAATGCTACTGACGGGCAAGAGTGTAAGTCTATGTGAGGCATTCCTTTATGGGCCTGCAGAAACAATGGGGGCACATTTTAAGGGAGTAATCTTCTGCTCAGCTGAGGGAAAGAAGCTCAAATATTGGTGACTGTGGCCAGGTAAAATACAAGCCCAAATGTACATGCAAGCACATTTACACACACACACACACACACACACACACACATCTATCTTTTTCAGGCTTCAAAGAGTGATTGTCCCTGAGTCCTACCTTTTCAAGGTAAAAAAAAAAAAAAAAAAGTACAAGTTCAACCTTGCCACAAATATATTTCAAATACATCAGGACAGCAATTTTGTTTCTTCAGGAATACTAAAGCTTCAGGATATCAAATTAGAAAAACCGTTAAATTATTTTAAATTATATCTAGCACCGATTATGAAGGACTAATTGAAACTAAAGAGTCTAAAATGTCAAACCCGAAAGTGAGATGATGATGATGATAATAATAATAATAATAATAATAATAATAAAGTGAAAGTAAAAAGTGATTTTCAACTACTCTATAAATTATTTTCTTTCATCTCTAGACTGATGGGAACGTCTTTAAAAAGCCAAGAACCAGAATATCACCCCAAGACATCTGGTCCTCTCATCCTTTAGTGAAGTGCAGATGGAGACTCCTATGTGGTCTTGGTAAGAGGAATTGGTCACGCTCATTAGCCTGGGCAGATTTAGCTTTCAAATAATAAGCTAAATTGAGAACTACCAAGAGACCAACTCTTGCAAAAGCTGCACTGTAGCCTGAAGGGGGACATGCCAATTTTGGATTAATTAAAAAGGTTATTAAATTGTTCAGATGGCATGTTAATGAGCAATCTGCAGGGCACTCAGTCAAAAACACGCCTCCTAGCCTTAATTACAGGACCCTTATATTGAAAAGAATCTGGGCGAGCCCGCAAAGGAACACAAAGTGCATCAGTCTTGAATATAATACGAGTATAGTCAAGCCAGGACAAATCCAATGAAGAAAGATGGTAGTTCAGCTGATACTATAAACTGTTTCAGAAGAGAGCTGGTGCTGATTCCAGCCAGCTCAGAGACCTGGAATTAATTAGAGATATAATATATAATGTGCCTTCATAATACATTTTGGACCCAAGAGGTCCAAGTGCTTGGTATATTTTATTAACTCACATTTTCCCCAATTCCTGCTCATAAAATTAGAAGCCTGAAAGTATTGTTTCTATTTCATAAAGTTTAACTGAAGGTATAGATTTAGACATTGTAATGTCTACCATATACTTTAGAGTTTGAATGCTGGTACTTCTGCCCAGGTCAGTACTTCTCAAAGTATGGGCCACAAGGGAGCACTGAATAACACTCAGCCTGAGCTATGATTCCAGGTCCCCGCTTCAGTCCTTCTGGGTAAATCACCCATAATTCTGTAGGCTTTCATTTACATAAACCACCAAGGTTAATTTTCTAGTAAATTCCTAAGTCAGTTAGCAGTCACTATAATTTGGCATCATAAACTAAAAGTAGGCAGCTTCTAGAATTGACTGAAGAATATAATTAAATATTCTTCAAAGATAGCTGGCTGCCACACAGTGTTTGACAGGGACAAAAACCTCTTATGGTGTATGATCACTTGCAGATTACTGGAAATTCCACAAAATTCAGGAAGGGTAACTTGTTTTCATGGCATCAAGAATTTTCTTGAGTTGATGATTTAAATAACTGTCATGATCTTTTTTGAATTTAAAATTTCTATTTGTTGGGGACACCTGGGTGGCTCAGTGGTTGAGCATCTGCCTTTGGCTCAGGTCTTGATCTCAGGGTCCTGGGATTGAGTCCTGCATCGGGCTCCCCACAGAGAGCCTGCTTCTCCCTCTGTCTGTGTCTCTCATGAATAAATAAATAAAATCTTTAAAAAATAAAAATAAAAAATAAAATTTCTATTTGTTTTTATCTTTCTCAAGTTGGTGTGTCGTGGGTTAACCCTATAGCACTCTTCCTATGCAGTAATGTTATCTTCTTTTTTTAATTATAAAGTGGACATGGGTGGAGCAAATGAACTATGGGTTTTTTGCACTCCCTTGTGTACAGTAAAGAATGATGGAGAGCCACTAGTCAAACCAAAGAATAATGGGAAAGCAGCTGAACAATAGCTTCAGAACTTTTTGATTATTTGTTATAACTAATACATGAAAAAAATTAAGGTAAGTCAGAAACCAATACTTTCTGCACTATTCTAAAGTTATACCTTTAGAACTAACTAACAACTTGGATAAATAAACATTTATTAAACCTTTATTATGAGCAGGTACTATGCTGTGGGCTTTTTCAATTTAGGCTATTTCAATTAATCCCCCCAAATGAGGATTGCCAGATTTGTGTAAGTAACCAGTAAAATATTAATTTCACCTAGATGAGAAATAATTTTTTAGTATAAATATGTCTCAAATATTGCATGGGACATGCTAACACTAAAAGATTGTGTATTTGAAAATCAAATGTAACTTAGTGTCCTGCATTTTGTCCAGCAAACTTATCCCAAACAATTTTGTATTTTTACTAAGTAAAGCAAAAGAATTTGGTAAAATAGGGTCTGTTTTAAGTGCCAAATAACACTGATTAGTATTGGCTGTCTGAATGTTCTGAGACTATAAAGTCTGGGTTTCGTCAGGGACAATAATTGCCATGATGCCTGCCCTGGGTAAGGCACAAAGATTTACTGATACAGATGCTGAACTTCTGCTATCTTTGCCTGAGGGGCTTAAGTAGAACCTCTATCTTGCAAAGTCCTGCTACAAATGATCTATTGATTAGGTTACTCCCTTGTGTAAAATTTTGAATTCCTTTAATGCTTCCATTGCTCTTAAGATAAAGATAAAATAGAGTTCTTAATGTAGTTTTCAAGGTACTAGCTCTTGCCAGCTGCTACAGCATTGTCTTTGCCATGTACCCTCTCACTTTCTATGTTCCAGCCTCCCTGGTTTTGGTCAAGCTCCTCAAGCAGGTTTTTACCATTGCCTAGAAATCTCTTCCTCCTTTTCTTTTTTCTTTTTAGATTTTATTTATTTATTCATGAGAGAACAGAGAGAGAGGCAGAGACACAGGCAGAGGAAGAAGCAGGCTCCTTGCAGGGAGTCCGATGTGGGACTTGATCTCAGGACTCCAGGATCACACCCTGAGCCAAAGACAGACACTCAACCACTGAACCATCCCCTCTTCTTCCTTTTCTTTACCCAAATAATTTCTGCTCATTCTTTAGATCCCAGCTTACACATCTGTCATCAGATAAACTTTCTGGCATCCCAGAGAAGGTCAGGAGCTGTAGACTCATAGAAACTATCACAGTTTGTGAGAATTATTTGTGTCAATATTTGATTAATATATATCTTTATTCCCTGACCACTACAGAATTCTTGAAGGCAGGGTCAGCATTTGTTTTATTCACCGTTTTATCCACAGAATTAGTGTCTGCCATACACTGTGTTCGCATTATATATGTGTTGAATGAATGAATTTATTGGCTTAATGAGTTGTATATTATGAATAATCTTAGTGGTCCATTTAAAAAAGAAATTAATACCATTTTTTTTTCTTTCTCAGGCCATCATAACAAATTTAGGTGGAACTCTGGAATGCAATGAAAACAATAAGCATTGTTTTGCCAGTACAAAGCACAATTGCTCTTTAATTTATGTATTTGCCATCAGTATTTTTAAATGCTTCCTTAGAAAAACACTTCAGGGGGCACCTGGGTGGCTCAGTCGGTTGACTGTCTCACTCTTGGTTTCATTTCAAGTCATGATTTCAGGGTTGTGAGATCTAGCCTCGTGTCAGGCTCCATGCTCAGTGGGGTGTCTGCTTGAGATTCTCCCTCTCTGTCTCTCCCCCTGCTCCTCCCCACTGTTTGCCAGCAAGCTCTCTATCTCTCTCAAATAAATAAATGAATAAATAAATTATTTAAAAAGGAAAAAGAAAAAACCCTTTGGTGAAGAGTTTAATATAAATCAGAGATTTCTAAGGTATGTATGTTTCCTTTTTTTGTCATAATTTAACTATTAAAAATTTTGTTAAAATGCATTCTAACCACCATCCCTTGGGAAACATTTTATCTGGTTTATTCATCTGTAATGACTTTTTTTTTAATATAGCAACTAGTATAGGTTGCAGTCCTCAGTTACTCCATCAAACAGTAATTTAGGTGTTTCTGTGAAGGTACTTTGTAGATATAATTAAAACTCCTGACCAACTGATGTCACATAAAATCTAAAAATATTGAAGATTTAATCCTGAATAATATGGGTAAAACTATTCAATTTTTTTTTTTTTAAAATCAGGGCTGAAGCTTCTCCCAAAAAGAGAAGAAATTCTGTCTGTGAACAGTCCCTTCAGCCCTTGCCAAGAGTTTCAGCCTGCCCATGTCCTTCCTATTCTATAGAGTATGGATGTGCTTAGCCAGCCTCCACATTTATGTAAGCCAATTCCTTGTAATAAACCCTTTATTTATAATATACATACACATGCACACATACATGCACTCTACTTATCTGGCTGAACCTTGGCCAATACACTATTCATTGGTCCTCACAACCAGTTGTGTTCAAGCATATTAAATAACTAAATAGATACTAAAATGAATAGGATAGAGCTAAAAACATTGCTAATTGCAGAACTTTCATAGTGCAGGTCACTCTCTACCTCTGCCCATCTCAAACCAAGTACTATTGCAACAAAATAAAAAATATATATAATTTAATATATCTTTAAACAAAACTCACACTAACTAGTTTTTTAAATATTTAGTAGTAACAATACAGGAAAAAAATGTAGTGGCTGGATCTAGAGCTCATTTCAAGAAAAGCCTTATCTTCATTGGGGAGATATTTTGATATGCCAACTTAGAGTAGATATTGAGCTCTGAATGTAGATAGAACTTTCCTGTATGTGGGAAATGGAAAAACCATTATACTGGAGGATATAATAGAAGAAGAGGAGTTATGGGGAATGCAACAGGAAGGCTAACTTTCACATCCTCTATGACCAAACTTTATTTCATCCCCTACTGCATTTCCTACTCATTAACAAAGTCACTAAACTCAGGTTCAAGTGAATTTTTTAAGAAACCAAGGAAGGAGCTGGGCTTCATATAAATTGATAAGGCAGCATGGTAGTTCAGCAGAAGGAAAAGGAAGGTGGGGTAGGGGAGAGACAGAGAGAAGGGAGAGAGAAAAAGAGGTGGTAGAGAAGAAAGGGAGAGGGAGAAGGAGAGGAAGGGAGTAGGAAGAAGACAGAGGGAAGGAGGAAGAATATGCAGGAAGAAGTAAGCCCACTCCCTTCAACCCCACCACTATCCCACTCCCCGACCCCACACAACCACTCCCAGCCACATGTGGAGGGCTACGAATGCTCCCTGGCCACAGAAGTGTGATTCTTGGGAAGTTTATCCAGATCTCCTAGGGGAAATGAGGAGGA
This sequence comes from Canis aureus, assembly GCF_053574225.1. Taxonomy (NCBI): domain Eukaryota; kingdom Metazoa; phylum Chordata; class Mammalia; order Carnivora; family Canidae; genus Canis; species Canis aureus. Next base: position 43,521,031 of record NC_135623.1, on the reverse strand, counting down.
TACCGTTAAACCAAAGTTACCTAAATATGATGTCATCATTTCCTTCTATTACATACTTACGCATTTTCAGGAAGCTGAAAATTTTACCTAATTGGCCTAGTGTTAAATTGTTAATAGGTCATTGTAAATTCCCCTAAGGCAGCAGCCAAAGATCAAATTGGCTAATTAGCAATAAAATATTTCAAATATTGTTAAAATTCATAGCAGTTTGTCAGAAGGGCAAATTCTGCATTTCTCCAGCATACACATTCAGATTTCACAACTTGTGTCTTCATATGCTTAAAAAATAAATATTTACAAACCATTAAATACACTGAAAATTTCCTACTTTGGTGCAAACTCTTGGAAACTGTTGCCTGTTAAGTTTTCCTGGTTAATATTTATCAAAAGAAGCAAAAAAGAGTCTTCTTTCTTCTAACAGTTGTGGCTACATTCACTGGAATTTTCCAAATGAGTTTTCTCTTACCTGGTTCCCTTCCCAGCTTTGTATATGGTGTGGCTTGGAGACAAGGTAAAGAATAGACAAATACATTCCTATCTGTGATTCCTGGCAGCGTTTCGTTGTTGTTTTGTTTTGTTTGGGTGTCTATTCAGTCCAATTCAAGTAATATTTATGATTCAGACTCTATGCTATGTGATAGCAACACAGAGATGAATATATAGCTCCTGTGCTCTGTGAATTCGACATCTAAATAATTAAATGCCAGTCATGCAAAGCAGTATAATAGAGGCAGAGAATGGTGGAAAGAGTAGTTGCTCAATCTAGGGTGGGTTGGAGGTCAGGGAAAGTTTCATAGAGGTAGCCTCATAAGATGATAGAATTTGAACTCAATAAATTAGAAACTTAAAAGTACAGGTGCATTTCAACTAATACTAAAAGGCCAGGGATGGGAAACACAAGGAAACCTTAAACTGGAGAATATTAACAGAAAACTAACTGCTATTTAAGCTCAATAACAGTCATGAGGAATGGGAAATAGAATGAATAAACAAGAAATGGATAAAGCACCTTAGTCTTTCAGGTGGCTAATAATTTTAAAACTTCTATTATGAAAAGACATAGCACTGTACAATCAACTGTAGGTCTCAGGGACAGCTAGAGGGCTTGAAAGTCAGTGTAGGAAAAATGAGTGAGAACCTAGTATGTGTGCCTTGAGAGAACAGCAATTCTGTGCTATTCTTAGACCTAAACCAGTGTTGTCGCACCTAGCACTGCTGTTCTCTGCTGCATTCCCACACATAGAAGGTGCTCAATAAATAATAATAATAAGAGCTATTATTTACTGGATTCAGCTTTCTATGTGTCAGGACTGATTTCTCTTGATATTATAAAATCTGGCTAGGTAAAAAAAAAAAAAAAGTCTTGAACTAGAAGTCTTATAGAGAATTTACATTCCTAGAACTTATATTCAACATGCAAGTACACAGTCTC